>NW_014638993.1:165908-489787 GCF_000747765.1 Moesziomyces antarcticus
GGCTTAATATAACCGAGATACCTCCTCGCAACGGTCGAGCAAGACGTGGCTATGGCACGGAACTTGGTGGTACCATCGTGTGTGGGGGCGTATGGGGGGTGACGGTAGGACAAAGCTTCCTACGCCCTACGTTACCAGGCGATCTGCATCCGGTGCTAGAGTGTGTGGGGGGAGAAGGGCCTTCGGAAGTTTAGCTGGCAGTGCAAGCCGCGCGGTGTCAACCAGTGCCGCCTCCGCTGCTTTCGGAAGTTGTCCCTCCACCGGACCCTGAAGTCGCACCCACAGCAGCGCCATCGGCCAACCGCCGCCGAGCGATACGCGCGCGCCCAACTCGCCTCTGCAGCCCGCCGGCGATTCGCGACCACCTTATCGCACGGAATGAGAATAATTTCGAGTAGCTGTTACATCGTCAGAAGGTGAAAAGGCGGATTTTGTGGCTGCAGCTTCGACGCGTCGATCCGGCTCCGTTGGCAGACGAGCCAGCAAGAAGGCAAGCGGGCAGGCAAGCGGGGCGAGCCGAATGATGGAGCGAGCCGACGCGAAATCCGAGAAAGTGGACGGTTGGGCTGGCTTGCGGGAGAGAGGAAAGCAGTGGGCAGAATTTCGCCTCCACGCTCCCAATCCGAATTCCACAAAGAGCAGCAGCGAGCAGCGAGCGGTCGGGGCAAGCGAGAGAATCGAGCGAGGCGCGATAACTTAGAGCCAAGCAGCAGCCGGCAGCAGAAGCAGCAGCAGCAGCAGCATCCAGGAGAGGGTCTGCCCGACGCTCTCTCTCTCGCTCACTTCTCCTCAGCTCGCGGGCGCAGCTCAGACTCCCCTTTGCCTCTCCCCTCCACCAACACCATCCTCCTCAGCTCGCTCGACCACCATCTCATACCCGCTCCATCTTCATCTTCCATCCAGGCGCCATCCTCCTCCTCCTCCAACACCAACCTCGAGCCGGCTCGCTCGTCGCAGCGACACATCCACTTCGCCCGCAAGCAACCACCTGCTCCCAGCCTGACCATGCGATGATAGCTCCATCCATCATCCCTCATCTCCCCTGATCCCTCACATCACCGGCACAGCGTCCCGCGCATCTTGCTGGCTGGGCCACAGCCGACTCAGTAGCCGCGCTCTCGCCGCCGCCCTCCCAGTCTGACCATGCCAACCAGTGCCACCACCACTCAGCCAACATCCGCTGCTCCCCACTCGCTCCAAGACCCCGACCACGCCGAAGCCTCCGACGCAGAGACCGAGCCGCTCCCCTACGACGACCCTGCCATCGACGACGGCCAGCACTCGGACATCGTCATGGATCCCTCCGAGCTCGCTCACCACACCGCAGCAGCCGCAGCCGCAGCTGCCACCGATCTCGACGCTCCGGGCGAAGAGGTGGACGAGTCCATGCTGCCTCCCCTCGACCATGCCCAGTCTTCATCCCATCCGCACAGTGCACACGAAGCGCACGACGACGATGAAGACGCTCCTGCCGACGAGGATCACGACGACGACGACGACGACGACGACATCGACGCTTCCCAAGCAACCGTCGCACACGATCCCAACTCCAACATCAGCTCGCCACAAAAGGCGGGCGCGTTCACAGGCGACGAGTTCAGCGACGAGAGCGAGCTCACCGACGAGGACGAAGATCAGAACGACGACGCAGACGCCTCATCGCTCTCCGACGACGACCTCGGCGGCTCCGAAGACGACGACGAAGACGACGACGACGATGGCCACAGCAAGACGCACGAGGACGAAGCTGCAGAGGCGCTAGCCGCCCTCACCGGCGGTGCAGAAGGCGCCGACGACGATGCTAACGCAGGAGCAGCCGCCGGCCTCGACGCTCTCGCCGCCCTCGCCACCGCCGGCGTCAACGGCGATGCCGCAGCCAACGCCCAAGACGATGACGACGACGACGATGAAGACGAAGATGACGACGCGTCTGACGCCGACGCCGACGACGCAGCAGCCGAAGAGGGCACCTCGCGCGACGACATCGCCAAGCACGGCCGTCTCCACCAACTCCAACAAGAGGCAGATGCCGACGACCTAAGCTCCGACATCACTCCGGAGCCCGAAGACGACGTCGACGCCGACGGTCACGCAGGCGCAGACGAGATCTCGGATCATGAAGATCCAGGCTCCCCTCGCACCACCGACCTCGACCTCATCGCTTCAATGAAGAAGCGCGCCGCTGCCACAGGCGGTGCCACCAGCCTGCTCGAACCCGAGCAGCTCGTCGACAGCCTCCCAGGCTCCGCCGCCTCCTCACGAGCCGCATCCCCGCTCGCAGACGACGACGAAGACGACGCCGACAAGCCCAAGCCTGCGGGCGACGCCGAGGCCGACGCAGACGTCAAGGCGGCCGACGCCGACCATGCCGACGCCGACCAGCTCGACACCGCAGCGGGCACACCCGCCCCAGACGCCGTCGAGCCAGACGAAGACGCCTCCACAGACGAAGCCGCCATCCGCCGCCAAGAGGCCATGGAGGCGCTCACCAAGATCGAGATCGGCTTCGCCATGCTCCGCGACCGTCTCTACGTAGAGCGTCTCCAAGAGATCTCCAAGGAGGGCGAGATGATCGTAGACGGCACGCATCCGGAGCTGCTCCACCTCAACAAGGCCATCGAGTCGCGCCGCCAGCGCCGCACGCAGCTCGTCGACATGTGGTTCGAGCAGCAGGAGCAGCAGTACGAGCGCGTCGCCAACGCAGAAGAGTTTGCCGCCTGGAGCATCTGGCGATCCAGCTGCGCCAGCCTCCGCCGCGACATGATGGACGACTTTAGCCGCAAGCGCAGGAGGCTCGACCGCGAGAAGCGCACGCTCGATGCACCGCGTCCCGCACGAAGGCACCAGATCTTCGAGACCGAGCTCGTTCGCGACCCGGACAGGGTGCACATCCCCTTGCCCTCGGCGGCGGCCGACACCACCGACCGCGCCAATCCCAACGCATCCCGCACCGACCGCCAGCAGTCGGCCAAGCGCAAGGCCATCGCACGCGAGATCGAGCGTGGCGACGAGTTTGTGGCGTACCCCGACCTCAAGGGTCTCGCCGAGGTCGACGTCATGATGGACATTGAGCAGATGGGCATCCGTCCCGCAGGCGTGCCGCCAGGCATGTACGATCCCTTTTACGGCGCTCCTGTCGGACTCGAGTTTCAAAATCCGGACGTATATGCCATGTACGGGCCAGAGGCGGCAGCGGCGGCAGCGGCGGCCGCACAGGCGCAGATGAACGGCTTCCCTTACGGTCTGCCTCCCGGTGCCCGCGGCATGCCTGGTCCGCACCCAGGCATGATTATGGGCCCGGGCACACCACATCGTCATGGCATGCACCCGCTGCCACCACCTCCGGGCCACATGCATCCGGGCATGGAGATGGGCATGATGGGATTTGATCCCTACGCGGCGGCCGAGATGGAGCGTGCGGCTCGCATGCACCACCGCGAGCAGGCGGCACGCATGGGCATGGACCCCAACGACCCGCATCACCGAAGCTCACCCTTCCGTCCGGATATGTACGCTCCGTATCCGCCGCAGTACGGCATGCCGCCCGGGCCGCCAGGACCGGGGCCCATGGGAGTTCCACCGAGAGGAGCGGCGGGCAATATGCCTGGCTCGCCCACGCCGCCGCATCGAGGAGGTGGGCGGAAGGACCGGGCGAGCGTAGACGATAGCGTCGGCGTGAGTGGGCGCGGCCGAGGGGCGGCCAAGACGGCGGGGCGGAGCAACAAGTCTCGCTCGGGCCAGGCAGCGCGCGACGCGCAAGCAGGTCTGCCTCCGGCAGCATCGCCGTCGCATTCCAAGTCGGGCGGCGCAAAAACGAGCCTGCCGCCCCCGCCCTCGATGGCGGCAGGCATGGGCGGCGCGCCCGACGAACGCGACGTCAAGATGCATGCTAACGGCACCGCACACCAGAGACCGCCACAGCATGGTGGGGCCGAGCACAAGCCGGCGGGCAGCTTGGGTGCCAAGGCGCATGCGGCGCCAGCTGCGACACCCGTCGCGGACGCCGCGTCCATGGGCGTGGGCAATGCAAGGCTGTATCCGCCCAGCTCCGCGTCCTAGTCTATAGCACGAGCGTCGAGACCAATCGCAACATCAATTTGCATTCATCGTTAGATTGGGAAAGTGAGCTTGGTTGAGCGTGTGAGACGCGAGTGACTACCATCGAGGATTGTACAGAGGCCGTGTGCGGGCTACGATCAACACGGACGGTGCGAGGTTCACCACTCGGCTTCGTCCGGCGTAGAGCTGGTTGAGGGTTTGTGCGCGGCCCGGTCGCGGGGGAGAGATTACTAAGTCACTGCCAGGGTGGCTGGCGAGATTGGCTCAGCCGAAGGGGCTTTTCGGGGGTTTTTATCAGATTCCGAGCGGCTCGGGTCGCGGTCGGCGAATTTGACCGACGAGTCTGCACGGAGCTGCCCTTGTCTTGCTGTCTCACTTCTCGCCAACGATCACCACTATTGCCACATTCCTATGAAAGCGATGGAAAGGATGTCGTCGGAGCATGCATCGACGTCCTCTTTGGCTCAGGATGGCGGATCGGGAGGTCGCCATCTGACCATTCTGTACATGACGCAGACCGGCACTTCGCAGGATGTCGCACTTCGCATCGCACGGCAGGCCAAGCGCAAGCGCTACACGGTCGACGTGGCGGACGTGGCAGACTACGACGTGACCGACCTGGTCGACGAGTCGCTCGTGCTCTTCCTCGTATCGACGACGGGACAGGGAGAGTTCCCAACCACTGCACGCGCGTTTTGGAACTTCTTGCTGCGCAAAGGCATTCCGGAAGACATCCTGGCCGATGTGCACTTTGCCGCGTTCGGGCTGGGAGATACGACGTATACGCGGTTTTGCTGGCCAGTCAGACTGCTGAGTCGGAGGCTCAAGGCTCTCGGCGCGGTAGAGGTGACGCAGCACGGCGAAGGCGACGACATGCATTACCTCGGGCTCGAAGGGTCGCTCGCTCCGTGGCTCGAGCAGTTCTGGGACAAGATGGATGCGATGATGCCCATGCCAGATGGCGTTAAGGAGATTGGGCGGGACGAGCTGCTGCCTCCCGCCACCACGATCGAGAAGGTGGAGGGCATCGATGGGTTGAATGGCAGCAAGACCGACGGATTCCACCAGCAGCTGCGCGAGCAAGGCTGGATCGAGTCGACGCTCAAGAAGAACGATCGCATGACAGCCTCGGATCACTTTCAAGACGTCAGGCTGCTCGAGTTCCTGCCATCTCGAACCGCCTCGTCGAATGGCAATGGTGAACACCACGACTCGAATCATACCGACGAAGCTTCCGCCGTGGTCACGCCCAACACATTCCAACCGGGCGACGTGCTTTGCTTGCATCCGATCAACGATGCCGCCAGCGTCACAGAGATGCTGTCTCGCCTCGGCCTCGATGGAGATACCCGCGTGACGGTCTCAGGAGCGACAGTCCCACCCACCGTGGCGCAGTCTCCGCACAGCTTGACGGTGCGCGATCTGTTCACGCACCATCTCGACTTCACCGCGGTACCGACGCAGTCGTTCTTCGATCAGATCCGTCTCTTCTCTCCCGTGGGCTCGCTCGAGCGCGAGAAGCTGGACGAGTACTGCGGCATCTATCCTGCCGAGGCGCTGGCGAAAGGCGATGTGAACACGCAGGAGGGCATTGACGAGATGTTCGAATACGCGCAACGGCCGCGGCGCACGATCAAGGAGGTGCTGGACGAGTTCAAGTCGGTGCAGATTCCGCTCGAGTACGTGGGTGATGTGCTGCCGTGGATCAAGCCGCGCGAGTTTAGCATTGCGAGTCCGCCGCCCGCTGGTAGCGAGGCGGGTGCGATCGAGTTGAGCGTGGCGATTGTCAAGTACAAGACGCGGCTGCGAAAAGCCCGCACTGGACTGTGCACGCGCTGGCTCGCCCAGCTGCCCAAGGATGCGGAGGTGCCGATCTTGCTCAAGCGCGGATACCTCACACTGCCGCCGCGCCAAGCTCCGTTGATCCTCGTCGGCCCGGGCACCGGATGTGCGCCGCTGCGCTCGCTCGTTCTGGACCGCCTCGCGAGTGCAGACACGTCGGCCGAGATCCACCTCTTCCTCGGCTTCCGATACCGCACCAAGGACTACCTCTTCGGCGATGACTGGGAGGCGATCAAGCAGAAGCACGCGGATAGGCTCCATCTGCACACCGCCTTCAGCAGGGACGGCGACGACAAGATCTACGTGCAGGACCTCATCGCCAAGCCCGAGTATGGGCAGCTGCTCTGGACGGCCATCGTGCAGCGCAATGCGCACATCATCGTCGCCGGCGCGTCTGGAAAGATGCCAGAGCAGGTGCGCGGGGCGTTTGAATCGCTCGCCCAGCAGCATGGGGGTATGGACGATGATCAGGCTAAGCGGTTCCTCGACGCGCTCGAAAGGAATAGGCGCTGGCAGGAGGAGTGCTGGTCGTAGTCACGCGAACAGTGCTTCGGATCAGCCGCGCGCTCGACGCCTGGCGATCGATCGGATCAGCCGAACATCAGGTCGCGCTTCACACGAAGAGTTCGATTAGCCTGGTGATGGATCCGCTCACAGCCTGTCAGCACCCACACAGTGGGGCTCGAGCGTCGCTACAGAGGGATTCCTGGCGCCTGCTCGACTCGCATGCTGCGAGGATTGCTTCCGTGCCCGGACGGACGCGGCCAGCTCAATACGCATTTAAGCTCGCCGCTCGCCCGCTTGACAGACTCGGGTCCCACAAACCCGCAAATCCGCAACGCTATCCGCAATGTCTGCCGCTGCGGAGGTCCAAACCGCCGCACTTGGTGTCAATGCATCCACTCTCGAGACCACATCATCTCCTATCAGCCTCTTTGCATCGCCTGCGCTTCAAGAGGCGCCAAGCACCGACCACGGCCGCTCACACACATCGAGCTGCCCCAGGCTGTCGCTCGTGTCGACGGCCATCGTCAATCTAGGCGCAATGGCGTGCGGACCAGCGGACTACGAGGACGATGACGAGTTCGTGGACGAGCTCGCGCTCGACCTGAGTCGTAAGTGCAGTGTTGATGTTGCTGGCTAGCTGGAATCGCGCTGATCGGTGTGTGTTGTCATCGTTAGCTGGAGTTTGCGACAGACTCGAGGCGGAGAGCGTGCGCGACACCATGCAGGCCGTTGCACTTTCTCACGCCGAGGAAGATGGCGGAGGGGGCAACAAGCGGCCACGCTCTGTGACCTGCTTTGATGCGCTGGACGACAACGTCCCGGCGATCAAACGTACGAAGCCAGCGACGCAGGCCGAGCCGATCAAGCCGTTCTTCGAGGAGGCATGGGTGCAGCAGCTTTTGACCGGCCGTGATCGAGCGCCCGCGCCGTCGCCGCCCCAGGAGTCGCCTGCCGATGCTTCGGCTATCGATGCTGCCCCCGCCGATGCCATCCCTGCCGATGCCTCTCGCACCGACGACCATACTCAGCTCCCGGCCGCCACGCAGAAGGTGGCAGTGGTTCAGATGACACCAACCGAAGCCGTCGACTCGTCGCCCTCGACGAGCGAAGACGGCTTCTGTCTCGTGCGTGTGGCGCGCACGAGCTCGGACGCCGTGCCCAGCGACGAGGGCGACGAGGATGTGCCGCTCGCATTGCTCTCATCGGCCGCACGCACGAACAAGCCGGGCGAGCCCGAGCCCACGGCGGTGCTCACTGCTATCGCCAAGGTGCGCGACGCCGTCAGGGAGCTCCAGCGCGCGTACAGGCTCGAGACGCTGCGCGTGGCAGCGCACATCACCGAACAGCAGCTCGCGATCGACCAGCTGCGAGCCAAGCTTCGCACCCGAAAGCCGAAGAAGGTGGCCTAGACCACCACGCTCTCAGCAGCGCAATGCTATTGATTCTGTCTCGACGCGAGTGTGGGCTTGGATTGGGTAGTAACACGACGCGTTGTGCCAACCGCTCAGCGCGACAAAGGCTGACAAGCGCGGACAGAGGTGGGGACGGAATGTGAAGAGGTGCGCGTGACTTGTGTCTCACCGTGCTGTGGGATCTCGACATGCCCACTGTCCCAGCAAGCACGCTCGGTGGGGACTACTGTGGGGCTTTGGGGCTGCATGGTGGGCGCTCGAACCGCACCGAGCGCTGCCACAGCCCGCCGTGGCGTGGACAGCATGCCGATATGTGGCGCAGCTGTGCACTGTGCAGTGAGCCGGATCGACGCTGCCTCGTATTTGTCCGAAGCCGGCAGCAGCGTGGTGCGGGAGCGGGCAATTTTGGCAGCCTCGGCTTGACTCTACAGTCCTGGGGCCAGCCTGGCGCGTGCGCGATCCCAATTCCTGGCTGGAGAGTGGATCAACTCCGACGCAGACCGTAGCCGCCCCTCAGGCCTTTGCTGCTTGCATCACGCTTTCCACCTTCTGAACTCTCTCAATGCTGCCTACACTATTACAAGCTATGCAGTCTCGGATGCACTGTGGGCGATGAGATGGTGAACAGCGTTGGCAGGTAAATACGCACGGTAGGGCAAGGCGAACCTTTGCATCGATACCGGCCTGCCGCGTCAGACTGAGCAAAAATTCGCCGCCTTCTGGACAGCATTGTCATGCAGGATTTGCTCGATGTGCGTCTGGTGTGCATGGGCGGCTTCGACTCTGCGCGCGCTTCGCAAGCTTCCCGCGCGCCGGTCGAAGAAAGGAAGGTCGCCTCACAGACAGCACACATACACAACTGGAAATGATGTCGGCGGAAAGGTAGCAAGCCACCGACCGAGTGCATGACTTCGTTATCAGCCAGCCAGCTCTAACGCCACAACATGCACTTTGGTAATCTGTCGGATACTCGTATCGGTGTTGGTGGTGGCTGTGGAGTCCTTGCCAGCAGTCACAATGTTGCTCGAAGCGTTGCTCGGAAGAAAGAGGGGACCCCCTTCTCCCCCGCGCGCAGTCAGTCGGCCTGATAACCAGATCTGGAATTGCTTGAAATCGATCCACTTCCTGCGAATTGCATGCATGCTTTGCCGTGCCCACATCAAATGATGCTTCGTGGTCATGTAATGATCATATACTACCGTAGTCTTACCTCATACCAAAGCTGCTTGCTAGCATGCATGGGACTGAAGTGCCTGCGAGCCTCCCAACGAGCTCCAGAGCGACAAAGTACATGGGTGGGCGTTGTACGAACTCGGGGTTTTCGCGGAGCAGTTTCGGTGCAAACGGCACACACGGTCGCCCGTCTGACGCGCCAGGCGAGGCCGGGTTGGATCGGCGACGCCTCGTCGTCTCATGACAGGGTCGCGCAGCGCTCAGAGCCTCCTCCTCTCATCTCCAAGTGCACCTCGATTGGGGCTGAGCAGGCGATTTCTGAAATTTCGGCCAAAATGGCGAATTTCCAGCCATGGCTACGCACTTGTGAGCCGTGGGCCATTTGAGCACGGCTCAACCAACGGGCAAGCCCTCACGCCGCGCGTCAGCTCAAGCGCCCGCCCCGCCCGAAAAACCCTCAGCCCGGCTGAGCCCTCCGGGTCGCAGCAGCGTGGACAGAGCGCGGACGCCTCGAGTTCGAGCTCGACTTTTTCGTGCGTTGCGGGCGGCGGCTGCTCAGCGCATACAGACAGACAGAGAGCCAACCCGGCCCATCGCAGCCCTGCCCAGCCCTGCCCAGCCCAGAGAGCCCTCGCTTTCGCATATCGCTCGCTCGCCAAAAGCGGCGCGCTCCCATCGCCATCGAGCCAGTCGACTGGATCCGCCTTCGTGTCGTCCTCTCTCTCCTCCCTCCACCGACATCTCGACCATCGCCATCATCAGAGGTACCGGATCTCCAGTGACCAACTCCGCGGTCAGCCGATCCCTCCCCCGTCAGGCACCTTGAAACGCAGGTCGATTCTCGCTCCACCGACCGGCTCCCACTCAAGTGTGTCGACACACGCGCATCCAGCATCCAGCATCGCAGTCGCTGTCTGCGTTCGGACCTGCAAGATCTCAACGCAAGGACTTGGGCGCATAGGGACACCAGGCGCCCTTCTTTTAGGTGCTATATATCTGCGTAACCGAAGCTTGTAGTCGGTATTTTCCCAACAAGCTCGACCGCACAGATCATCGCCACTACCTTGCTGCGGACCCCTGTCACCATTGCGTAGGACCCATGTCCTTTAGGCGCAACTGAGAGGTACAGCGATCCCTATTCGCACAACCCCTCCGGACACTCTCTTCTGCTCGCTTTCCCCCCGCACGAGCCCATAGCCACATTCTACGCCAATCCTCCCTCTCGATAGATCCCTGCTCTCGTCCAAGATGCTGTCCACACCTCAGCCCTATCCCACCGTGGCCAACAACGCCCCCGCGCCCGACGATGCCCAGATCGAATCGCGCATGCCCACCGTCTGCGTCGACTATCTCAGTCACCAGTGGACCGACGAAGACGTCTGGAGCTCCTGGAAGGCCATGACAAAGCAAAAGAATCAGATCGCAAACGGCGTCAGGCTCGAAAACGCAAGTTGGCGCACCTGGGCAAAACAGCGCGGCAATCTCAAGACCATCAGCCCAGAGACTCTCAACTGGCTCAAGGACAGCGACGTCACCTGGCTCTACGGCCCTCTGCACGAGCATGTCGAGTCGGTCCCGCCTCCCAAGCAGGCCACCATGGCCGATCGCCTCGATCTCGATGACGGTCACCACGTGCGCTCCATCCTCAAGCATCGCACCATCTCCGACATGCTCACCACCCCAGGCAACGGAGGCTCCGCTTCGCCCAGCACCGAGCTTGCCACCAACCCCATCGACGACCACGTCCAAGAGCAGGACCGCAAAGCCGAGGAGGCCAAACGCAAGGCGCTCTTTTCCGTAAAGTCCGACTCCAACCTCGTCGGCAAGTCGCCCAAGCGCACCGGCAGCTCGCCCGGCGCCATGCCCCTCGTCTCGGCACAGAAGAAAAAGTCGCCCAGCATCGGACGCGCAGACAGCGCCGGCTCGGACGAGAAGCGTCACATCAGCTTCAACCATCGCGTCGAGCAGTGCATCGCTCTGGATCACCGATATCCGGACTACGACGAGTACGACGAGGACGAGCTCGAGGAAGAGGAGGACGACGTCAGCAGCGAGGAAGAGGAGGTCTTGACCATGAAGTCCAGCCCCAGAACCTCGCCCGCCATCTCTCACGCCTCCTCCTCCTCAAAGCACCTCGAGCACCAGGCCACCATCGCCAAGCTCGCCCCCACCCGTCTCAAGACCTCGGAAGTGTTGCCAGCGCCCTCCCCAGCCGTAGTCGACCCGACGGGCTTCCTCGCCACGCGCTCCAACAACGGCAGCACCGTCTCCACCTACGCCGCTCAGTACGGATACGCGCGTGCTGGCGTTCCCTCCAGCCACGGCGACCCGACGGCGCGCGGTGTGCAGTGGGATCTCGACGACGAGTTCACCGGCGACTTTGACTACTTTGACGGCCCAGACATGGCCGACGGCGAGCACGACAACTCCAACGGGCCGGTTTTTAACACTGGCGACGCTGCGAGCAGCCCTGACGCTTCCCGACCCTACGGGAGCTTTTTTGACCACAGCGAGTCAGACAGGACTGATGGATCCTCATCATCCACGTCGCCTCAAGATTTAGCAACCGCGGCACCGGAGCCATCGCAGACCAGTGCCGCCCCGCGCGGCATCCTCAAGCACCGCATCGTGCATCAGACCGCCGCAGAAGACTACGACTCGCGCAGTCTCGAGGCCGAGGGCGACTACGACGTCCTCGGCACTTCGCATCAGGATGCCTCGTCCTTTCAGGACTCGTACGATGCATCGCGCAGCGGCGACGACCGCGAAAGGGGCCGCCCGTCGCAACGCCTCGGGAGTTCGGCCAGCTACGAGCGCATCCAGGACGCCGCCAGGCAGGGCCGCGGACGCACCAACAGCGGCAACTCGTCCGGCCACTCTCCCACCAACTCGATCGCCAACGGCAGCTACGACCGCTACGCCGCCTCCACCAGCCCTTCGTCCGCCTCGCCCGTCAATGCGAGAGGCGCCGCGCGGGGCGAGTCCTTTCGGACCGGCAAGGACGCCAATCGAGATGGAGCTGATGGCCTTCGAGCTGGAGATGCAGCAGCGCACGGAGGAAAGGCGCGTCCGGTCGCGAATCGGGCCTTGAACGAGTACGACTCGGACGGCCAGGGATCGTACGGCCTGGCGAGCCCCAACTTTCCCGCCAGCCCGCACCTAGACGCAAAGGATGACGGCGGGTCCAACCGATCGTCCCAGGATCGCGACGGCGACCGCTACATGTACGGCGAGGACCGCACATACTGGTCGGACGACCGCAAGGGGTCGAAAGCAGCATCGCGCGCCAAGTCGGCTTCGCCCAGTGCAGCGGCCACCGAGCTGAGCGTGGATGTCGAGAACATTCCGAGCAATGCGCCGCCGGCGTCCAAAAAAACCAACGTCGTCAGCCCCGACGGCCCCGTAGAGGTGGGACCGACGCCGCTCAACACGCCGACGTTCATCCTGGCGCGCGCGAGCGGCAAGCGGCGCTCGGGTTCCGGCAGTGGCGCCGACATCACGGGCGGTGGACCGTCGAGTCCGACGCTGCCGCGCCGCACGAGCGCCACGGGCGCGCTGGTGGCGCCGCACAACTCGGAGCCGCGCGTACCTCTCGCGCACGACTACGTCGAGGAAGACGAAGGCGGCATCATCGGCCGCGCGGTCGAGATCGTCAACACCGCACGCGATCTCATCGGCGCGCTGCTCGGCACCGGCGACCGGGGCCGCTCCTGGCGCGAAGCCTGATCGCACACCAATTCTCCGCACCTTTTCCCAATCTTCTGTATTCTCTTCTCTCTCATCCTGCCCTTATGTTCGCCTCACACCGGCCGTAGTCCTTATTGTACCCGCATCCGCGCTGATACTCATACTTGCACGCTGCTTTGCACGACGACAGTCCGAATTCGCATTGCGTGCGTTGCGTCCAAACGAGACCTAGCGGCGGGGATCAGGATGTGAGCGGGTTGGGCTCGAGCGGGGGTGGGTTGTGGAGGAGGGCGAGGATGGTGGCGCGGAAGGTTTGGAGCCAGAATTCGAGGATGTTTTGGGGCTGACCGGGGGATGGGGTGGGGTAGAGCCATTCGGCGTAAGACAGTTGGAGGGTGGTTTGGGAGCGGAAGGAGAAGACGTGGAGGATGGGTTGGCGGATGGCGACGCGGCCGATGATGCGCAGACTATGTACCTCTAGCGAGTCGCTAGCGGTGATGGGGTGGTTTGGGAGGAAGAAGGGATCGACACGACCTACGGAGCTGAGCCAGGGCATGGAAGGGTAGTGTGCATCGCTGCGTAGGAGGAGGTATTCGGTATGCATGGTGCTTAGCATGAGCACCTTGTCGTATCGCAGCCAGTTGGCGTTGTTTCTTCCCTCGGCATACTGCCCCGCGAGCTCGTGGGTGAGCGAAAGGAGCTGCGCAAGATCAGCTTGGGTGATGKKGGGCAGCGGATCGCGCGGATCGGTGSCGGATGGCGTGGTGCATTGTTCGGCTTGCGGTRTCMAGGTTGCGTGCGCAACCGCCACTTTGGTAGGGAACCCGCTCATGCACAGCCCCAGATACGAGCGGTACTCTGGCTTGAGTGTATCGCGCTTGCTGATGGCGTTGGAAAAGCTGCCCAAGATACGATCCGGCTCATCGTATCCCCTGTTGCTCTTGGGTTTGGCGACGAGACCGCGGTGTTTGCGCGTCCAGGTGGTAGCCATGTGTCCACACGCTTCGAGGAAGGGCGCCAGCGTCAATCCGCGCGCCTTGAGCACTGCCAGCAGCTGCCGAGTCTGGTCTCCATCCAGCGTATCGGTGAGAATCGCCGTGTGGGTGCGCTGACCCTCGAACGGCTTGCCCGTCTGCGGCAGCAGTCCGAGTGGCAACATGTCGCCCTTCTCCGCCACCGCTCGACACACCTTCACCAGCGGAGGCGCCACCGCCTTGGTGCGCAGCGAGTTTCGGCTCTGGTGACTGCGCAGCGTGAGGCCGACGAACTTGCCGGCAATCTTGTCGACCGCCGTTGGGGGAGTGGCTTTGCCGTTCATGCGCTCTTGGTTGACGCGTTCGACCTGCTTGAGCTCCGTGGGGGAAACGTCCCACGACGGCGGCGGATGCTCAATCGCATCTTGGAGCGCCGGCTCTAGACGCGCCACTTCTTCGCCCCACGCAAGTGCCTGCGGGCTGGAATCGGCAAGCACTCCAGCGATCGAGGCGAGCAGGTGGTTGAAGACGAGCAGAGTGCCGATTCCTTCGGACACCGAATGGCACTGTTCCACCAACAGCCGTGCGTCGATGCCGGCGCTTTCGTCGCACGGCCAAAAGTGGATGCGCAGCCGGTCGCGACCAGGCACACCGTCCTTGGTTGCCTCGGCAATGAACGCCGCATACTCGGCGCCATCCTCCTGTCTCTCTTCGTTGTGGACGACGACCACCTGATCAAGCCATCGCTCGACATCCTCGTCGCTCTGCACGCCATCGTACACCAGCGCCACCTGCAGATCCACGTGCTTCTCGATAAACGCCGGCAGCTCCAGCTTGGCGATCCCAAACTCGGTCCTCCTTGCAAGACGCAGCGCGATGGTCGGATGATCAAATCGCAACCTCCTCACCGCCTCCCTCAGCTCCCGCACCCCCAACTGGCACGGCCCCGTGCCGCGCCGCACGAGACACGTGCCAAACATGTCGCCGTGTTGGTGGAAGCGGTTCTGCCAGTGCAGGATAAAGTTCGCCATGCTGTCCACGTTGCGCCACCACACATGGCCGCTCTCATGACGCAGCAGATGCCATCTGTACTCGGAGTTCGACTCCGGTGGCGAAGCGGCCATCTTGTGGGTCTCGTCCACTTCGTCGGCGGGAGAGGGCAGGATCGAGGTAGCTGCCGACGAGACAGCATCGACGTTGACCGCAGACGCACCAGATACGCTGCGCGCGCTGGAGCGCAACGAGCTCATGCTCTTGGCTGCAAGCCGGAACGCATCACCCACTCGAAGACCTCCTTTGCGTCCGTCGGCGCTCGTGCTTGGCTGGGCTGAGAGGTACGACATCCTGATCGTTGGTGGGAGGTCGCGCAGATGATGGAGCTCAAGGAAGATTCATTGGGACAGGCGGCGAGCCTCCGCTTCAATCCCGCAGCCAGCATCCTCCGAAGTGACTTGCATTTGCAGGCTGGCGAATGTGTGCAGGCGAATGGGTCGCCTGGCACGCAGGGAGGGGCAACCGACATGCTGGCGTGCGATTCGCCAGAGTGCGCGGAGAGCGGCATGCTCAAATTGACAGGCAGCCGACATTCCCAGCTGCAGGGGCGCGAGCCACGCGTCAGCTCCAACTCCGCCGACTCCTCCATCATTTCGATCTAACAGTTTTGTGCAAAAATCCCAACCCGTCAAGTGCTCCCTCTGACGTTGACCCGGTCACACCCACAGCAGACAAGGATGTATGGAATGACGACATGCTGAGCAGAAGCAGGCTACTAAAAGTACAAAGAATGGCCATCGGCCGATTGTCCATGCACGAACTTGTCGTGCGCTAAAAGTCACCTTCATTGAGGTGGGTTGGTGGGGAGTGCACGTGGCTGCTCGTCCCTCCTCTGCTGGCCGCCACTGCACGGCCATCCCGACGGATTCCAGTTGCCCAAGTTGTACTGGTCGGACGGATACTCGCAGCCGGCAATGCGGGTGTAGAAGGGCGTGGAATCGTCCGAGTTGTACCATGCCCCAATCGTCGGGCTCGGAGTCGGGTCACCTGACACGGTTGCGGTGACCGAGATGGTGGGTGTCGGAACGGGCGTGATCGACATGGTCGGCGTATAGCTCGGCAGCTGCGAGACTGGCCTATTCGCCGAAACGAGCGACTGTGGTGGCCAGGGATACGCCGCCGTGTTGGGAGAGTAGCTCGATGCACGACCCGTCTGCCAGTTCTGGAAGGCGCTGCCCCACGTCGCACTCGGCACGCTGGTGCCCAATCTTGATGCCTGCGCCGCACACGCGCCACTCGACTCCGCCAGTGGATTTGTCGGCATCCATCCCTGCTGCAGTCCGAGCGAATACGACCACATCGGCGATGTCGGCTTGCCCGTCCTCAGGCTGTTTCCGGTCTTCCAGGTCCAGAAGAAGAAGTCGCGCAGCGAGCCCATCGACGTGAGCGCGAATCGGCGCAATCCCCGCTTCATCTCGTCCGAGTAATTTTCCCAGTCGTCGAACGGCTGGCACGATCCGACGTAGGGGAAGTCGCCAGGCGTGGGCCCTGTATAAGAGCCGTCGTACCGATGTCCGTCGCGGACGCCGTTGAGGAAGAGGCCGCAGTCGTTGATGGCCAAAGACATCTCGCCGCCCATGGAGACGCCCATGTTGGAGCGCGCATTGTCGAGCAGGCCCGTGAACTGCTGGCACGGCTTGAGGATCTGCACGTCCCAAGGGTCGTTATTTTGCTGGCCGAAGCAAAGATACGGATGCGTGTCCCAGGCGACACGGTCACCGCCACCCAGGAAGCCCGACCACGAGCTGAGCGGAAGGAAGCCATCGTGAATGGTCATGTACGGCCCGTTACCCGCTCCAGTGCCAGCGATGCTGCGCAGAATCGAGTAGACCTCCGAGTACCAAGACTGCAGCGCGGGCTGCCCGATCGAGATGGCATAGGGCTCGTTGATTACGCTGAACATGGGCACGACGTTGCGGATCTCGGGCTGACTGATGAACTGTGCGATCTGTCGGATGTAGTCCAAGGTGCGCTGGCCGTTGGCCTTGCCCATCAAGCCCTGCAAATAGTTGATGAAGCCTACACGGCCCGAGTGGTTGTAGGCGTTCTGCGAACCGGGCACGGCGTGCAAGTCGAGGTTGATGCGAAGGCCGTACTTGCGTGCCCACTGGATCGCCTTGAGCACATAGTTCCACGCGACGCCTTCCAAGAACGGCTCGTTCGAGTACGTTTCCAAGGCCCAGAAGCCGATGGGCAGGCGCACCCAGTTGAGGCCGGCCGCAGCAATGTTGGCAAAGTCCTGCTCGGTGATGAAGGTCTCGTAGTGCTCCGTCATCTTGGCGCGCAGGTTGTCGGCGCCGCCTTCGGACAAGTAGCGTTGCGAGAGGGTGAACTCGTCCACTGCCGGGCTGGACGTGTTTTCGTACGGCTCGTAGAGCGCGGGTACGATAAAAGGCTCGGTGACGAGCCATCCGCCGAGGTTGACGCCGAGGATTCTGTTGCGCGCAAAGTCGAACTCTTGGTCGAGCGGAGGCGTATAGTTCTGAGCCTGTGCCGAGTTGTTGAGTGGCTGGGAAGCCCAGCGACCGCCAAAGTTGTTGATGTAGGTGAAGTTGTTGCCGTTGCCAAGGTCGATGACCGAGCCATTGACACCCCACGTCGCCACGACCTTTTCGGGTGCGGGAGTTGGGTTGGCCCCGTTTCCGGCACTAGCCCCGGCGCCAGAGCTTGAGTTCGAGCCACTGGTATTCGCCTGACGATCGCTAGACTTGTCCTTGAGTAGTACTTGAGTGATCGGCACCACGACGGCGATGACGCAGATGGCAATCACGGCAGCCACAGCGAGGACGATGCACCACTTCTTCCTAGCTGACATGCGCTGATCTTTGCCCCGCCCATACTTGGCGAGGCCGACGGCTCGATAGTCCTTTGGTCCTTTGGCACCAGCCTCGCCTTGGTGGAGGCCCTGGAATGCAGCGTTGCCTGTTGGTGGTGAGTGCGGATCGTAAGCACCAGCGCGGTATTGCTCGATCTTTTCGAGATCCCTGGCTTGGCTGCCGCGCCTGTCATAGTGGCTACTGGCTCCGTCGTCGGCAAAGTCTCTGAAGCTGCTGGGAGTGCCGCTCTGTCTCCAAAGCTGATAGACCGAGTCGTAGTCGCTGCGAGAGCGCACCGAGAGCATGTGCGAGCTTGCCAGAGACGTGGGGCGGGAGTCTGAGCGAGCGAAGGGAGGCGTGAAGGGACGCTCTTGCATGGGTGTGGGATGGCCGTGAGATAGAGCCGGGTCAAATTGGTAGGCGGCTGCTGCCGAAAGGAAGCGACCTCCAGAGTCTGGCTCGAGGCCTTCGTCAAAGGCAGAGTAGCGAGAGTTGCTCCGAGACCATTTTGGCGATGCGAGGCGTTGAAGGGAGGCGTCGGTGGCATCTGGATCGGTTGCGAAGGATGTGTTGACGAGCAAAGGCTCTTCGACTGCCACGGAAGGGGGTGACGCTGGGAGCTCGTAGGACTCGCCCGCAGTCGAGTCTCGTTGCCGCCGACCAGACATGCTGAAAGAAGGAACCTCTTGGTTTGGTGGCACGAGGGAGTGTCCGTCTGGTGCCAAGCGATGGGATCGTGCTCGCCGACGACGGCGACTGTTTAGACAGAGCGAGGTTGGAGCCGAACAGCGGAAGAGGCGGGATGGTGGAGGCGAGAGAGGGAGGATGGTGGAGGGGGGGTCAGGGGACCGAAGTGGAGCGACGGGATCCAGGCTTTAGAAAGCCGATATACAGTAGCGGGGTCAGTAGTTTGACCTCACAAACTCAGGACAGCACTCAGGGACATCTTTCTGCCGGACCGGAAAGGTATGAGGAGCTGCCAAATCACTCGAGCCAGGCCCGAGGGCAGCGGTACATCGACGGGGACTCATCCTGCTCTTTTCGACGTCGGATCTCGCGGTCTGAGGCGAGAGAAAGAGAGAGAGAGGCGGCTGTATAGGATTGGCTTGGCTTGGCGCGGCAAGGACTTGTGTTCGGCTCTGGGCCGTCGTCGGAAGGCCATCGAGAAGTGTCGTAAGCGAAGCCGAGTGGCCGTGGCTCGTTGATTTTGGGCTCGATTTCTGCTCGATTGGTTTCAGGGCCCTGTACCGAAAAAAGGCCCCGAATGCATGCCGTCTTGGCTGCACTCCACAGCCACGCGGGGTGCATCCACAATAAGAAAAACAATGATAAAATTATAAATGAAAGATCGGAGGCCCTCCGACAGGCCGTTTGTTCAGTCTACAGCGGGACTGCTGTGTTTGGACATGCTGTTTGTCATGGAGTGGGAGTCCACAGCCTGTCGCGCAGCCTTTCCAGGCTCGACAGGCCGCACTCAGGGTCGTGGGAAATCGACAGGGGCTGTGGTCAGAGAGACCGATGCTGCGATGCTGTTTGGCGCCCTCTTGGCGCGCTCCGATGGAAGCACGTCGCGGAGGTCCAATCTCGCCTGCACGGGTTCGCCCCGACACAGCCAAACAGTCGTGCGGGCTCGCCATCCAATCTGATTTTTCCCTCTTTTTTTTCTTTTTCTCGGAATCTCGCCGCGCCTGCCCTGATGACGGCTTGCTGCAGGCTGTCCTGCAGATGTCACCGCTTCCAAGTCGGCAAGTCGGCAGGTCGGCAGCGCCAGCCAACCGAAGAACAAAAGCCACCTGACTTGTGCACGGGAGGGCGCGCCGAGCCAAAAACCTGCGCGCTGCCACCTCGGCCTCAGACCCGTCCCACTCCGCGCCTCTGCACTCCCTGCGTTGCTCAAACTAACGCCAAGACATGAGGCGGATCGCCCAGCTCGCAAGCTCGTAAGGGTCCTTGTCTCACAGCCCTTGCCATTGTTCATCAGCTTGCTTGTACGCCCCTCCAAAGGGCTGGCAATACATTCCGCATTGTTGGGCACCGACCGTTCCACACGCAGTCACAGATCCGCATCCATACGGCTCCCAACGCATCAGTATTGCTTGCCTCGATGCAAAGTCAACCCCACATGTTGCGCCAAGACTAACAACGCGCGAGGCCTCGCGTACTCGCGTTTGCGTTCTTGGCTCATTGTCGCCAAGCCGTGCCCTGCTCTGCCGTGCCCTGCTTCCATGCACGTTGCAAACGCGCCGTCCGCATCGGGAGACGCGCCTCAGTCCAAGCGACGCAGGAACCAGCCTCGTGCTCCCACCCGATCTCGCTCCCTGTTCTCAGAACAAAGGCCGGCTGGCAACCCACACGTCGCTTCCCCGCGCTGTTACGACGATCCGATCATTGCATTGCTACGAAGCTTTAGTCGGCTGGCATTGCGTGCCTTTCAATGCGCGAGGACGTCGACCGAAGCCGTCTCGATCTTTTGCAGCAGCCTGCTGCGTTTGGGTGTATCTGCAAACAGCGCCTTGACCAGTCCCGCAAGCTCCTTGCGGCTGTAGTCTACGAGCGCGCCCGCCTCAAAGGCGAGAAACTCGATGTCGACCAGCGAGCCCGTGAGGATCTCGATGAGGTACGACGTCTTGAACCAGCTCGGCACCCACAACGGCGCAGAGCTCTGTTGCTCGCCCTCGGCCGCAAACACGCTCTCGAGGCTGCCGAGCGTCTTGACCAGCGAGGCAATCTTCTCCGACTCGCTCTCGCCAATGTCCTCCAAGTCGAGCACGTCATGCAGCACCTTTTGAAACACCAGATCCACCAGTCGTCCCATAGCTGCGTGGTACCGCGACGCCACCAGCACACCACGCCAAGCCTTGGCAAGCTGCTGCAGCGTCTGCACCACCTGCTTGATGCACCGCTCGCAACGCGCGAATCGGTGCTCGTCGAACGTCCGTGCAAACCCATCCGCCTCCACGATCGTGTCGAGCAGAATCTTGGTCTGCGTCGTCATCTGCGCCTCGAACCATCGCTGCCCAAGTGCGCGCGTCAAAGCCGCTTCCTGCTCCAGCTTGACCATCTCCTTGGTGCTCCATCGCTTGGCGCCTTCCGCATCCCGTTGGGCCCATGCCGCCGAGATTGCTTGGCCCTTTTCTTCCACGAGTCGAGCGAGCTCCCGCGCCAGATACTCGGAATCGTTGAAGAACTGCATTGCCAGCGCAGGCACGTCCCGAAGCACCTCGCCGTGCGCAACCGGCATCAGCGCCCGATGCAGCTCAAAGATCTTGTAGATGGTGCCAGCCAGCGCCTCAGCATCGTCGACGTTGCCGCCATTGGAGTCGCTGCCTCGCAGCAGACCGATGACCGTGGCCATGGTAGACTCGGCCAAATTGACAAGGTCTTGCGATCTCTTGCTGATGACGCACGCTTCCTTCTTGATCGGTTCCTTTTGAGCGGTCTGCTGGCCAAGCGCCGCTGACTTTAACTCGTCCACGGGCTGCGCATCGAGCTCTCGACGACCCGAGCCCGACCGCTCGATGCTGGGGCCCGCTGAACGGACAGCAATCGCTGGGCTTGGTGTGTCCGAAGCCTGCGGCTCAGGCAAGCCCGTAGATTCGGCATCCGAAAAGTCTTCGCCCCATGGCGATGGCGATGGAGGTCTCGCGGGCTCTTCAGGCGTTTCCGAGGGGGCAGCGAAGCTGTCCTTGACAGGAGCGACTCGTCCCGGATCTTCTTCGGTGGAGAGAGGCGTCGTTTGCTTGATCTCACTTGGCAAATCAACGCCGAGTGATCCAACAGCCGCAAGCTTTGATGGAGCCTCCTTCACTGGAGAAATGGCAGTGATCCGTTCGACTTGGTCTGCCTCGGAAGCGCTGGAGCCCTCCTCGAATCCCCACGCATCTGGTTCCGGCTCCTGTTCTGCAGTGTCGCCCGCTTTCGTCGACGCTTGCGCAGCGGAGTGCTGCAGCTTTGTGGGCCCTGAGGCCGCGGAGGACGTAGATGGTCGCGGAGGTGGCAGTGCGAGGCTGTCAGACGTTCCGCTGTTGAGTTGGACAGGAGCTTGCAGAGGGGATTCTCTGCGATCATTGCTGACCAGCTGTGGTTGCTCCTCTGCTTCCCAGGGATCGTCCTCGGCGTCGTCATCGTCCTCGAGCCCCCACGCGTCAGGCGCTGTAGTGACAGGCGGAGTGTCTGCCTTCGAAGGCTCACGAGGTGCAACGTCCTGATTCGAAGTATCTTCGTCCGAGGACTTTGCAACCGCGTTGCCCCTGTGAGGAGTCCCAGAGCTTTTTGCAGGGTTGGTCGTCGCCATGCTGTCGACCTCGACATCCTTGAGTGAGGCATCAATGAGCGCTGCTGATGGGGCTGGTGGGTTTTCGCCATCCTCAACATCCATGTCATCTTCAAGACCCCATGCATCGGTAGCTGGCGTGTAGGGAGGTGCCACATCGCTGTGGCCATTGTGATCCTTCAACGGCGTGCCAGGGATCATGTCGGAAGGTTTCGGCGCCTCCGACTGATGGGTCGGTGCCGCACTCTGAAGGACGGCAGCCTGAGGTGAAGAATCGACGACGGTTGCTGGGACTTTCGGGGGATCAGCAACCGCCACAGCCGCAGCCTGAGGATGCTTCATATCTGCGTCGACGACATCATCATCGTCATCGAGGTCCCAAGCTTCAGCTTCATCGTGATGATCATGGCCATCGGCAACTTCGTCTTCGCCGAGCCCCCAGGCGTCAACTTCGGCGCCTGAAGCAGCTGCTGGCGTTTCGAGCTCTTGAATCGCGAAAGCGCTTCGCTGCGACGAGCTCGAGCTCATACTTGCTCGCATCCTGACCGAGCTGCTGGGTGAAGAATGCCAATCGTCGCGAGCCAGGGCTGCCACACTTTGATGGGGGTATTGGTTGACCGACTGATTCGACGTAGGCTGTCCCGCAGAATGAATGCTTTCGTCAAGAGCAGGGGCCGACTCCAGCTCTTCGTGATCGTCGTCGTCCAGTCCCCATCCGTCCTCTTCCAGCGCTGCATCCTCGGCATTGAAAGGTCCGCTGCCGAGTTGGTCTTGTGGACGGATAAGACGTGCGCCAAGCTTCGGTTTGTGCCTGCTGCGGGCCCCGGCCGCTGCTGCTGATGATGACGAGGAGGAATTGCGCGTCAAAGACGTGCCTTCTTGCGTGAGGTCTTCCCGAGATAGAAGACCACGGTGAACGTCGGAAGACGATCGTTGAGATCCTGCAGCAGGCTGCACGGCAGGTTGCGCAGGAGGTGTTGCCGTGGTCTGAGCGCCGGGGGGAAGTGCGGGTGCGTCCAGCTCGATTTGAACTTCCTTCCAGCCAGCATCAGGTCCACCCGCAACAATCAGGGCTCGAGCCGCCTCAAGAACTTTCAATGCGGGCGAAAGAGCCTGCTCGGACTGTAGCGCTTCCTTTGCGTTCGCAGCACCTTGCGTTGCGACTGCCGAGTCGCTTGGAGCTGGCTGTGGCGACTGTGGTGTAGCATTGGAGGCTCGAGTGGACGCTGCGGTCGTCTCTGTGCTGAGCGTTTGGAGACGTTCAAAGCGCTTCTCGAGCTCGACGATCGCCGGCATAGTTTTGAGGGCTGGCCGAGAACGGAATGGCTCCATGACCTGAGCGACCATTGGGAGCTCGCTTCGCAAGGCCGCCAGATCGGACTGGGTTTGCAGCTTTTCGAGGCGCTCGAGCAGCCTCGTGGAGGCAAGCAAGTCTGAGAGGACCGAGAGCAGAAGCGCCTGTTTGGAGCTCTGTGCGAGGGCATCATGATACTCGATCGCCTTTGGAGCCACTTGAGGACCGACAGTCACAAGGCGAGAGCTTGTCTGGTTGATGGAAAGCCACAGTCGGTCGAGGTCGTGATCGACCGCGCGCGTCGAGGCAGCCCTTGCACGCAGCTCTGCAGCATGAGCTGTCACTTCCCTCTCCGCTTGGCCTTCCAAGGCGTCGATCTGAGCATCGATGAGAGAAACCTTGGCCGAGATGGGCAGTGCAGGGGCCGAGCCGGGTGCCGAAGAGGACGTGCCGGGCTCGAATGCGACGGTAGATTCGGCGGAGATCGAAGCGAGGAATGTCGCTGCAGAGAGCGAAGAATCCTGTGATGCCGGTCCAGAGCTCATCTTGCTACAATGGAATTGGTGTAGCAGAGCAATCGAGCGATTTCATCACCATGTCACGATGGCCAGCGCTGAAATGTACAGTCCTCGGGAGACGGAATCCAGTCGAAAGCCGGTCAGTTTGAGCTGCTAGACCTGGCGTTGGTGATGGAAGACAGCACACGAGCCTCTACCGCGTGACTCGTCCGGAACTTCCTCTCGCCGGGGGAATGCTGGCCGAAGACGAGGACTGAGCAGTGCTTCGCCGGCTATCGATTGTCCGTACTTCGAAGCAGAAGCCTGAGTCGAAGCCGGGAATGACGTCTGGAAGGTGTTCGGGATCGGTCGGTGATGTGGAAGGAAAGCTTGAGAGCAACACCTGACGTGACCAGCAAGCAAGCTCTCCGCACAACGCTCGAAATCACGGGTTGCGGAAGTCGCGTTGGAGCTTCGAGGCTCGCCCATCGCAGCCAGCTGTGCCGCGATTTTTTGAGAAATCACACCGCCTGACCTTGCTTGCGTGGAAGTGGGGCTGGGTGGCTGGCCTGAGCGCGGGCGGCACTTCATATTCCGCCAACGGCTCAATTTACCCATCCCACGCTTCGAGCCAAAGCCTATGCCATGAGCCAGAGTCAAGCTCTGCCTTCCCACAGGCGACTTCATGCTTCAGAGCAGCACCGTGAGAGCTTCGCTCTGCAGTCCACGCGAGTCTTCCGAGCCCGCCTGTTATGCATATTTCAGCTCGGACAGGACCGTCAAATCTGGCAGGTGGGTCGTTGCTCTCTGAGTTTTGAGCTCGTGTGCGTGCTTCGTTGGCTCGCCATGGGATGCTCAAGACGGGCTCGGCATTTCATAGAGGCGGACAAACTCGCCCATCGCATTCAGAGAGAAGCATGAAGCACACATGTGGATACAGAACGGCATCGTAGTTGCCTCCTGCCCATGCCCTCTCGGTCGGCCTCCGCGGCTTTTCCGTCCACCGACTCGCTATGCAGGGCGAGCCAAGGTGGTCAGTGCCGTGAATAAAGTTGAGATCACATCGGCTTTGAGTTCTGTCACTTAGTCTTTCTAAGCAGAGATGACAGGTGCCGGATGTTGCGGTGGCCCGGGCTCACTCGAGCTAAAGTTTTGTTGCCGCGTCGCCGCTTTCCGTCCTCATGCAAGCAATGTTGTTTGAGCTCAAAAGGCCCATGCGATCGCTTCGGCAGCCATCCGACGAGCAAGCAAGCGCATGAGCATGGCGAGCCAAGAGCTGCGCTTGTGTTTCTTCTCGACCTAGAGTGTGCTTGGCTTCGGCATCCAAGCTGCTACCCCTCGTTTGTTGGGAAACTTAGGTCGGCAAAGCCTACTATGCTAGCTCATCCGCGCCCATCAACATCGGCTCGGTGCTGGGCCTGCAGGAAGAAACAAAGTTCTCGAGCATGAAGCCAAGCGTCTCGCCGAAATTGAGTCGGCACGCTGCCGTCCCTGTAGGGCCGGTAACACTCTGAAGCAAGCATCGTCATGCGTCAATCCCTCCTGATTGGATGCGATTCTTGAATTCCTGAAGTGGTCGGCGGATCTAGGTTCGCAAAGTACGATCGCTCAAGCTTGATCGGCCATCATCGGTCAGGTCAAGCCTTCTCCGAACGGAGGACGTGTCTCGATCTAATCAACCTCTTACAGCATGGCGATTCGGGCACCGTTCTGCCCATGCTCCTCGGTCAGGCGTGCCTTCCCAGCTGGCAACGTTCGCCTCGGCATTTCCGCTTGCACGGCAACATTCCATTCCCAAACCCGAAGTATCGACAGCAGGATCCAGTCCCAGGGCAGCAAAAACCGACTTAAAAGGGCTCTGCTTGTCTATGAGTCCAAAGGTCCGAACACTCCTTCTGACGAGACCTTCACGACTTCCTCTCAAAAGACCGCAGCCTCCTTGCCTGAACTTGGGCAGAGTCTCGCATTCTTTCCTCGCTGAAGTCCTTTGATCGGTCGCCATGGTCCGACTGGACACCCCAGATCTGCTCTCGCAGATGTCTTCACTTTCTCAGCCAGATTCGAGCCAGCAAGGCAACGCGGGCGTCTCCCAGTGCGATGTGCAACAGACTCTCTCTGCCACCATCAACTACAATTCCTGGCAGCCCAGCGGGCAGGTTCCAACTTCGACGTCTATGGATGCCGTCGAAGATTCTTTTGCGTCGTTTCAGCCGTCTATCCGTGTTCAGAACATGTCGTATCCTGCGAACGGCCACTTTCAGCCTCATCTCGCTGGTGATCTGTCTTCGCAGACCTCTAGCGCATCCATCTTGAACGATGTTCTCTCCAGAGAGTCCATCTCCGATGCACCCACCCGCCGCGAGAGCCAAGGCAGTCAAGTGACGCAGGCAAAGAGGCAGAGCATGGCACGCGTCGCAAATGCACCTTCTACCGTGCAATCTGCGCCTGCACGCAACGGCACGGACGTGTCGGCAATCGCGAGTTCGACTGAAGCCGTCCACGGGGCTGGCTGGAGACCGGGCCAAGGAAATCCGCTCAAGAACATCGAAGCTGCTATTCAAAGCTTCTGGCTGGTCTCGGAGAACAGGATGCAACAGATGCACGAAGAGCTTCGCTCAGTGTCAGTTCTCGTCAACTCCTCTCACTTCGGGCAGGAGCAGACCCGCCGGCATGTCGCGGAGATCCTGGCGCTTCAGGTACAGATCACTGAGAAGACAGTCCGGGCCGCCGACGAGAGGAAGTTCATCTTTGGTCGCATCAAGACGCTCGAAGAGAAGATGACCACACAGCATACTCAGGTCCAGGAGGCGCTTGACCTAATGCGGAAAGAGCTCAAGGAGGGCTTGGAATCGATCGTCGAGCTGACCCAGAAGGGACGTAAGCCGCCGGCGGCCAAGAGTGCAGGCAATGGAGCAGCGGCCAAGAACGGCAAGGCAGGCAGCCCCACGAGCAAGAAGACCGCTACGAGTGCAACCAATGCCAAGAAGCGCAAGCAATCGTCCGTCGAAGGGATCGAGAATGTCTGCACCCCAAGCGCTGACGTGGGCCAGCCTTCGACGCTGCGATGATCTCCTCCGCAGAGGCCGGACAGCGCCTTCTCTGATTCACGAATCCAATTTCAGGCGCAGGAAGCATCGTTCGCGCGCTTGCAGGCGCAGCCACAGACCTATTCGCAGTCGGCGCCGCCGGCCCGCGTTCAGTCGCATCGGCAGGTGGGTGGATCGATCGAGATGGGCCTCTGCTCGTAAGGGGCACGGACTTTGCCGTTCGGGGCCAGAACGAACGCTGCTGAGTAGCGAGCATCAATGAGTTTGTCAATGGACGATGCGATCGATGGTCAACATGTTGCGCGGTGTCTCCTCGCTACGCAAATGACTGTGATGCCTTCTGACAAGACCATCTTCAGATGATGGTCTTCTTGTGAGCTCAAAGGCGAAGACAGCTTTCGTCTGTCTTGAGGAGCGTAACATTTCGGAAGGTAAAAAATATAGAGCTGTCGGCCCACGGCACGACAGGCTTGAAAAAGGCTCCGAGGTTCGGAAGATGCACCCGCGTCGTGCCAAGCGGGCGACTTGATTTGCGCCCACACAAAGGGGGCAGAAAGTGGGAGCCTCCTCGCTGCAATCCCAGCACGAGAAAAACGCTCCGAGCTTGCCACTACTGTCTCGCTGCTCGGCGCCTTTGTCCTGCCGGCCGTCGCTGTGGTCCTTGCTTGTGGCTCCTGGCAAGAGCGGCTCGCGTTCTCCGGAGCCATACCGACCTTCTAGCATGGTCGCAACGCTGGCTTGAGACTACCATCATCCTACCTGAACAGCAGCAGGCCGGCCTCTGCAACGCCTCTTCTCGCATTACTTCTCGCACCCATCCGCCAGACCAGCGCCCCACCAATTGTTCGATTGCATACGCGGACGCTTTGACCCCACCAAACCGCGCACACCGGCATTGTTCCCAGTCGCACTTCTCTGCACGGCACCTTTCCAAAAGAGTCCGAGACGCAGTGGTTTTAAGCCTGCCCCTCTTCATCGCAGTCTACCTGGTCTTCCCTCGCCCCGGGGCTATTCGACCTTCGCTTAAGCTTCTATTGTTCTCACGCCCGCCTGCCACACTCGAGTCGGTTGCTATATAATCAAGCTATACGATTGAGAGCGGACCCAACCGTCACCATCCTCAGAGGGCTTCCGACATCATGACGTCTCACGACCACTCGAGCATGTCAGGCATGTCTGGCATGTCCGGCATGTCCGGAATGGACGGATCTTCCAACGCATGCTCCATGAACATGCTTGGCAACTGGCAGACCATCAACACCTGTGTCCTCACCTCGTCGTGGCACATCAGGACGGAAGCTCAATTTGCCGGCACGTGCATCGGCGTGTTTCTGATCGTCTTCCTCATCGAGACGGTGCGAAGATGGAGCCGCGAATTCGACCGATGGATCCTGGAGCGCGCCATGGTTCAGAGGAGGGAGGCCCGTCGCCGCACACAGCAACTCAAGACGGAGATGGCCTCGCGTCTTGCCGACGCCGATCCATCGCAGGACCGATCGACCATGAAGCAGAAGCTGGAACAGCTCGACAGCATCTTCTTCGGCATTCCGCAAGACAAGTCCGGATGCCGCCAAGCGGCACTCGACTCGATGCGCTTCCGTCCCCAGATGTGGCAGCAACTGCTGCGCTCGCTCTTGTACGGTGTGCAATTCACTGGCGCTGTAAGTACCTTCTGATGATCATCCGGCCTTCTCGTCAAGACTCTGCAAGCCGACGCTGATGCTGACTATCTCTTCTTGCCTATCCCTTGCTCGGCTTGACCCCAGTATTTGATCATGCTGATCGCCATGACGTTCAACGGCTACATCATCATCGCGATTGTGCTCGGAGGGATTTTCGGTCACTTCTTTTCGACGTGGGATACCCTGGGATCTTCACATGTGGTTGACATCGACACGCTCGGCCTGCCATCGGAAGGCGGAGCTGTCGTTGCGCAGTCGGACGACGCGGCAGCTCCGTGCTGCCAGACCGGGGCTGGCAAGGACTCTGCGAGCCTGTCGAGCGTCTCGGACGAGGCGAATCACGCCAAGCAACACGTCGTCGCCCTACCGCAGCATGGTTACGGCTCGGGCGCATGTTGCGTGTAGACCGAGCTCCATCAGACTGTAGACCTGCAATGCCCAACTCTTCATCTCTCCGTAGTGACTGTTGCAGTGCCACTTGCATCCACAGTCACAAGGTGAGCCGATCACAGAACGAATCGATGTTCTTGGATCTGTAGCTGAGCAGAGCCCGAATCGTGAATGCGTGGATGCAGTGAGCATGGCGGAGCATGCTTGATAGTGCTCTTTTGAGATTTCAAGCTGCAGTTCCAAGGACGAGGAACGCGTGCGTTTGGCTGCACGTCCCCTTGGCCGGGCGCGCGTGCTCGGCAGAGGGGCGAGGAGGCGCCGCCAACCAACACTGAAATTCGCAGAGCCAAGGGCAGGCGCTCAGGTCGCCGTGCCTCACTCTTGGCTTTGTGAGCGCTTGGTCCATGACTCCCGCACGGACGAGCTTTATCAGCTTTGAGCGGTCCGACAGGTGCTGTTCGTCTCGCCACCAACTCCTCAGCCGAGCTTTGAGATCGCCATGGTCTCTTCCACTCCATCTTCTCCAGCTGCGGCTGCGGCTGCGGCTGCGGCGTCGACATCGGCTTCGACAACAGCATCGAGCGAAGCGGTCGATGACAAGACCGATGTGGCGCCGTCCACCGAGCCCAGCGCGGCTCATGATAGCTCGGAAGGCACGAAACAAGCGCTTGACAACGAAAGGGAGACATCCTCATCTTCGCTCGCCGATGCGATAGATGAACTCGCTGTGAACGAGTCAGACCCGGATGTCGGAGGATCCGAAGCAGTAGCCACCGCAGACAGCGAACGGGTCTCGGGATCAGCACCACAGCTCGAACATCAAACATCGGAAGACACTGACAGAGCAGGTGATCCGGCTACAAACAGCTCCACCGATGCCGCGCAAGCCGAAGATACCGTCGACACGCCCATCACCGCCGACAAGCCTCACGCAACGGCCAGCGCTGCCGACAACGATGCGACGACCAGCTCGCCGACCCAACAGCCGGACGAAGAGACGCACGCTGATGCGCCGACCCCATCTGCACCGTCTGCGTCGACATTCGATACACACGATTCAGCCGAGGTCGAGGAGAAAGCCAATCTGGCCGAGACCTCGACAGAACCATCGGCTGGTACCGAGAAGGGATCAGTCTCGTCAGGCGAGCCGAGCTTGCCACCTCCACCACCATCCGAAAAAGACATGCCTCCGGCCCCTGTTCCGAAAGAAGCAGCGAAGATGTCAGCGGAGGACAGGGCCGCAGAAGCAGCCTCGCCTTCGACGCCGGCAGCTGCAGGGATCGGACGATCAGAGAGAGCAGCGCTAGCAGACCCCGAGAGCGTGGCAGCCGTCGCGCATGCCTTCGGTCGAGACTCTCCAGCGCTGCGCTCGTCAACAGACACGCCGAAGCGTGTTGCAACGCCAGTCGAGCCAACGAGCATCAGCAAACCCTCGCAAAGCAGCGGCGCCGACGTCGATGCGGCCAAAAGCACAGCCACAGAACCATCAGATCAACCGCAGCCCGCTCGAGCTCCGCGCCCTGACCCCGATGCCGAGTCCGAAAAGACTCCGAGTCAGGACAGCAGCGCCTCGCGCGGTGGCATCAAGATCGGCAAGGGACCACCGCCTGCAACCCAGGCAAGCGAAGAACTGCCGTTCGACTTCAATCGCTTCTTGGAGCAGATGAAACATCGCAGCGCTCAGCCTGTCGCCGAGTACGTCCGCAGCTTCATCAAAGGATTTGCCAAGAAGCCGTACCGCACGCAGGACCAGATCAAGCTCATCTTTGACTTTCTCGACTTCATCGCCGCGAGGATGCGCGAATGCGATGTGTGGAGGAGCCTCGGCGAGACCGACTTCGAGAACGCCAAGGAGGCCATGGAGAAGCTCGTGATGAACCGCCTCTATCCGTACACCTTTACCCCTGCGGTCCAGAAGGAAGGTCGCTGGGCGGTGCAGACCGACGACTTGGAGCGGGACCGGGTGCTGCAGCAGCGCATCGCCCTGTTCGGCTGGCTCAAGGAGGAGCACCTCGACGTGCCTGTCGGCGACCACTCGCGCGGGTTTATCGAGTTCTCGATCCAGGAGCTTCTCAAGATCAACCATTACAAGGCACCCCGCGACAAGCTCATCTGCATCCTCAACTGCTGCAAGGTCATCTTTGGCATGATCCGCCACCTGTCGACGCAGGAGAATGCAGACACGTTCATCCCCGTGCTCATCTTTGTCGTCCTCAAGGCGAATCCGGAGCACCTCATCTCCAACGTCGAGTACATCAGCCGCTTCCGCAATCCGGACCGCCTCTCGAGCGAGTCGGGCTACTACCTGTCGAGCTTGATGGGAGCGATCGCTTTCATCGAGACCATGGACTACACGTCGTTGAGCAACATCACGCAGGACGAGTTCGAGAAACGAGTCGAGGAGGCCGTCTCTTCGCTACCGGAGCCCGAGCCGTCTATCGCTGCGATGGACTCTCTGCGCGCCCAGCCGTCGACGCCGCCGCCAAGAGGCCTGCAGCCCGGCTTCGGCGGCTCCGAGCATCAGCGCAGCGTGAGCGGCGTCAGCGTGTCGGCGCCGTCTGGACCCGGCGAAGAGGCTGCCAAGGCGCTGCCGTTTACGCCGATGGCCGCCTCGCTCGCCGACGACACGCGCGCCTTCTTCCTGCGAACCGGCGAAGCGGCGCGCACGGGGCTCAGTCGACCCATGGGTGCGCTCGGCCGACTGATCAACGAAGGAATCGAGGGCATCCGAACGCCCAGCAGCAGCAACAACGAGAGCGGCGCATCGACCGAGAGGCACAACTCGCCGGCCCTGGGCTCGGGTCCCGGCTCGGCCAGCATGACGCAGTCGACGTCGCGATCCAAGCTTTTCGGCGGGCTGTTCGGATCGCTCGACACCCCGGACGTTGCGGCGCAGGAGCGTGCACGCTCGGCGGGCTATCCCGGTCAGCAAGGTGGACGGCGCCCGGCGACGCTTCTGGACGACGAGCCACAGACGCCTTCGACGGGCGACCTTGCGCAGGATGGCTTTCATCCGTACCAAGCCGGCGGCGCAGGAGGCGTGTTGGCTGCGCCGCCTCGACTGGTACCGCGACCTAACATGCCGCAGCGCAACTACTCGATCGACGAAGCCATGTTTGACGACGAGTCGGCGGGCCGACGCAACCTGATGGCCGCTTCCGCAGGCTCGAGGGCGGGTCGGAACGACGCCGACTACCTGGATTCGGATGACGAAGAGGATCGTATGGGTGGATCTCACGCGAACCGTGGAGCTCCCAATGCGGCCGCCGCCGAGTACATGCGCCGTCGTATGCAGATGCAGCAAGATTTTGGCCCGGGCGTCAACGCTGAGCTGCCGTCGACGCCGTCTCGCCGCGCGGGATACGAAGGCATGGACCCGAGCCAGCTTCAGCCTGGCCGACGCGAGGAGGTGGCCATGGAGAACGCGCAGACCGAGCAGGCGATCCAGCGCTCGCTCATGGACCAGAATCGGCTCGAGGCGATGCAGGCGGACGAGGCAGCGCAGAACTCGGCGAGCATGGAGACGCTCAAGTCGATCTTCCCCAGCATGGACGATGGCTTGATCCAGATGGTGCTGCAGGGCTGCGAAAACAACGTCGAGACGGCCATCGACCGGCTGCTCGAGATGCAGTGAGGGCTGACCCAAGTTGCAATCCCAACTCGTGCTTTTCATTTGTTGCCAGCTCGAAGGGCGGTGCGTACCGGTATTTACGTGACGTGAGCTTGGTTTTGCGTCTTTGCAAGGGGACCAGGCACGGGATGACGCACGGCGATTCTTGGCATTCTTCCGCGGAGCCTGGACCGGGTCGCAGGCTGAGGAAAAGGGGGATTGCGATTGGATCGGCTGGCAAGGCGATGCGTTGCTAGCGAGGCAGGTGGGGTGAATGCCATGCAGGCCGTGTGTGGACCGGATGACACTGGATGGGCGTGGGCTATCAATAATCTCGTGGGGGGCGGTGGGGCCAGCAGCTTTGGGCGGTGGGAGGGGGTGTCGATCGGGAATGAGCCGAAGAAGCAAAGCGAGGGTCGAGACCCCTTGCCGAAAAAGGACTACTGTAAAATCAAATTGGGCGCCCCGGGTGCGTGGGATCGGGTAGAGAACATGCGCACATGGCGTAAGGTTGCATTGGTGCATGGTGCTCCCATTTCTCGGCGCGTTGCCAGTGTTCGCTGCGTGGGTGCCGAAGGCGTGTCTTCGCGTCTCGGCCCAAGTCGTCGGGATGAAGCCGACACACGCCCCACCCGCCGTAGAGAGTCGTATCGGTTCGCCGAGACGGACCGATGCCAAGACGCAACGGCAGAACAAGACCAAGTTGGTGTTCGCGATAGAGAAAGCTCGAGCGAGGGCATGCAGCCGCGCCCAACTAGCTGTACAGTATTTGCTAATCCGATTCGGTCTATCATGCTCGCTCACGACGATTCGTAGGACTCGGCGATGCCGAACGTGCTGTGTCGTCAGACTCCTGCAGCGAATTCGGCTTTGCGCTGCATGGACATGTGCCATTGCGCATTGCTCAGCAGAGTGTACCGGTCCAGAGCGCGGTTGGCCGGTTCGGATTGGGAAATGGGGGGCGTGGAAAGGGGGGATGGCCAGGAACCTGAACCCCAGCCGATGCTACTCCGACCGCGCCAAGTTCTCAGGTGTTGCAGCTGAGCTGCGCTTAACGATTCGCCCGACCGAATTTCGGCACAGGCTTCTCCCAGCTCGGCCTGACGTTGGCTCGCTTCGTGGCTTTATCCGCCTCGATGCGCCGGTGTGCAGCTCCACTCCCGCGCTGCCGAAATGTCACGCTTCTCTTCACGCTGCCTCGACACTGCACTGCCGCTCGTGCTGAGTTGGGCGTGCGGGATCTTCTCAGTCGAGTCTAGAAGCTCCCGGTTGATGCCTCGCTCCTTATGCTCTGCAGATTGGGCTTTCCTTCCCACCGGCTCAGAGTATGCTCAGCCGGTGACAATGGGCATGGCAAAACTATGCACACCCTACCCTGCGGCGGCAAATTGAGTGGCGCAGACCAGCTGCATGCCTTGCAGCCCTGTGCATCCCGCTCCCCCCTTGCCCTGTTTTGGCGCAGCATACTGTAAACCTTGTTTCTTGCCCGCCATGCCGCCTCTGCTCGCCTGCACCCACCCGGGGTCCTCGGCCTCGCCTCAACATCGACCAGTCGATCGGATCGCTCCTGTGCAGCAGCAACAACAGCCACAGCACTCGATGCTTCATCCCTCCTTCACACTCTACCATCGTCCTCGTTGATGGTGATGCCTTCTCATCCGCAGATCCGGGCGCCGCAGCTCGTGTGACCCGATCTGGACGTACCTGCTCGTATCGACTTTGACGCTTCGGCCTGGCCTTCTGCGCACCAACCGACCGGATTGGATCCACAGCCCGCACTCGGTCTCCTGGATACTGCTTCCACTCGTCGCCATCATTCGGCCCCTCGACGGCTCGTGACGCATATCGCTTCACGTTTCTTTGGACCCTTGCCGACCATCACCACGTCTTGCCACTCCTTCCGCGCCTCCAAGAATCCCGCACCGGATGGCGTGGTCTCGTCAGGCCCATCTCGTCAATGACCCAGCGTGCCTCGCTCAAGCCCTCCAATTCGAGGCAGCCGTGTAAGCTTGCACGCGACACCACGCATCGGACGAACGCGAGCGATCATGGCACCCTCGGTGTCCTCAGCGTCCGCCCCCTCTTGGGAAGGCGACGAAATGCTGCACGTCTACCTCTGCGACTACTTGCGCAAGCGCGGCTACACGCAGGCGGCGCTCTCCCTGAGTGCGGAAGCCGGCCTCAATCAGCAGCAGGCACCGCCAATCGATGCTCCACATAGTCTGCTCTTTGAATGGTGGGTCATCCTCTCGCAGCTTCTTGCCGCAAAGACGGACCCGCAGCCATTCGCAAATATGCAGAGCAGCTCAGTTGCACTCGAGCCAGTGCAGTTCGGTGGCGCATCCGAGGCCGGCGATGCAGCTTCAGCCAGCCAAATGGCGACGACATCGCAGTCACAATCGCAGCCGACCACAGCATTTCCAGGTGCGACTCAACATGGCGAGCATAGTTCAGGCGACCGCATTGCGTCTGCACACATCTGGCCTCAGCAACCAACTCGATCGCAACCTTCTGTCTTGACAAAGTCGGCAGAGCAATCGACAGCCACTGCATCCACTCCTGGTCAAAACTGCAACCAGTCTACCCAACCTCAACAGCCGGGGGCGACGCAGCAGCGAGGACCAGTCTGCGCTCTATCGCCGCAAGACCTGGGGGCAAGCAATAGGATCGGGCTCGCAAGGCCGGCCAGCCGCATACTCATCCAACAATGCATGGACATGATGAACTTTGGCGCCAAGCCCATCGAGGCTTTGAGCGCCGCCGAGGCGCAGGCGCTGGCGAAGCGCGTGACTCGCCTGCAGACGGCTCAAAACGAAGCACAGAAGCGCCTCGCCGAGCTGCACGGCCTGCAGCCGCCGAAACCGCTTCCAAGCGTGTTGAGCCCGGCTCCGCAGCCAAGCCAAGCATTGCCACCAACGCAGGGCATGTCGGTGCTGGAGCCCAACCAGCTCCCGTATCCGGGCGCTCGCGCCCGGCAGAAGCGCAAGGAGTCTCCGAACCATACAGGCACGATTCCCTTGCTGCGTCGACTCTCGCAGCCATATCGCTCCGGCTCTCCGAACAACTCGTCGGTGCCTACTCCATCGATGAGGGCCACACCCACATCGCAGCCACCTTCGCCCATCGGACCGGCGACGGACAACACGTTCTCATCTGGCGTCCCGCTGCATTCGGTGTTTCGACGGCCTTCGTCGAGCATCGAGACGCCTCCGTCATTGCTGCAACCAGGCTCGGCGGGATCGCGCTGCGTGAGTCCACAGGTGGCGATGGTGCGGCCCTCGGGTCTGCCATTTACGTCGCCGGGTGCTGCGAGTGTAATGAGTCTCGGTGCCGAGTGGCCCGGCTCAGCAAGTGCGTCGCAGTCGCCCGTGTATGGTCTGCAACCGGCTGCGCAGGCGTGGTCGAGCTTCGGCAGTCCGGATTTGCTGTATCCGCCTGAGAACGCGCAGGTCTCAGGGATGGCTTTTTGGCAGCCAGTAGCAGGCAGTAGCGTGCAGGCAGCAGCGGGAATGGACGCAGCAATGCCACCGCCTGTCTCGCCGGCATACGCACACGGACCCGGCTGGACGCCGAATGCATTCGCTGCTGGCGATGGCGCCAAGGGAGGCCCGATGGATGCATACGCTGCGTTGGGGAGCCAAGCCGCCTTTGCCGGCAATTCCGCACCACGCTGGAATCAGTTCGATGCACAAGCGTATGCGCTTGGTCTCGGCAACCAGGGTGGTGGATGATTCGGCTCGCGCGTGCTGTATTCATGGTTGTACTTTTGGGATCGCGCAAACGTCGATACGTGTTTGATTTGAGCGTGCGCTGAAGCTTGGGATTGCAAATGTGAGTGAGCGGGATGCGAGTCAGGCTGGAGGATTAGGACTGGTGCTTCTGTGCGGTTTCCTTCTGGAGCTGCTCTGGCGACTTGGAGTGCTTCTCGCCGCGCACGGCATCCTCCGAGTCGGTGGGAGCGCCAGAGGACGAGCCGGAGCCGGAGCCCGACTGGTTGGCAGCCTGGGCGGTCTCCTTCTGGAGCGTCTTGGGGTCCTTGTCGTGCTTGTCGGCCTTGACAGAGGCGCCCGAGTGCGTGTCCTTGTTGAGCACGCGAGGATCGTCCGTTCGCCTCACCTGTCGTCCGAACAGCAAAAGAGTGAAGGACGTCAGCTTCAAGTTCATTGGGGAGAGCTGCGCCGTCGTACTTACGGTGGAGGTCATGAGGGTGCGGCGGGCGGCAGCGGCCCGGACGGTCGAGAAGACGGGAGCGGAGGTACGAAGAAGCGACATGGTTGCAGATGAAACGGCAGATGCAATGGTGGTGTTGGTCGGAAGGCAAGACGGTTGAGCGACATAGGTAAGCCTATTGAGTCGCGAGAGTGACGGAATCATGCCGGTTGGCGATGCAAGGCGAGCTGCAACGGTGCGCGTCCGGAAGCGGCGCGTTAGTAATCCGGACCCCGCCGCACGCACGGACGACTTTGAGAGCGCTGCTCAGACTCGCGTGCGGCATACGCGGTGTGACATGGGCTGCCGATCGACTAGCGGCGGACGCACCAACAGCGATGATTCAGGGTCTATTCGTGGATGGGGCCAAGGCGGACAGGTGTCAAGCCTAGCCCAGCGGCCACCATCGAAAGGCAGCCTCCAGTGACATCACTCTGCACGGACGCGCCCTCCACACCTTTACCAATCCGTGCAGTTCCGCACCAAATTTTCGTAAACGACACTTTGTGCGGCGTAACATTCTGAAGCAATTTCCAGCATGGCCCCCACGTGGCATTTAGCAAAGGCAACCTCGACTTTGACCTGCCGATGTCGTTCGACAGCCTGCAGCCTTGCAGGAACGAGGCCGGCCACGCCACGCTCTCTACGAAGCTGCTGCGTGCACGAAAGTGCGCCTTGACGAGGTCGCTGACTGGAGTGGTCAGGAGACAAATTGACAGGCTGCAGCGAGGTGGGCGCTCGGAGCCTTTTTTCTTCGCATTCTTGTTCCAGGCTCTCCCCGAACAGCTGGCGGCTTGCAGAATGCAATTGCGAACCGAAGCTGTTGGCGCGTTCATGCCCCGCAGGGACCCTTTCTCCCGCTCGGCTGGAATAAAGCGTGCTTCCGGTGCCCACACCTGGCCACCGAATCTCTCGTTGAAAGACAAGCTTCCTCGGAGCCTTTCCCGTCCGCAGGCTCTCCGGCGGCGGCGTCAGTCGTGAGTGACCGGCCCTTTGCCACCTTGCGGCACGCGCAAGGCATCCAGGGCCTTGGGATCTGCCTGCCACGAGCTCATCTCGCGACCAGTCGACCCACTCTGTGTCCGCTTGGCACTGTCACTCGAGCCCCTCTGTCCCTGCGAACCCAAGTCAGCTTATAAAGAGGGCACGGTGTTGCGTGGTGTCGTCTCTTCCTGTTCACCATCCATCTCCGTTCCCATTCCCAGCCCCGTCCCCAACATATCTGGCGTATCTGCCTCGACATACACTCCGCATCATGAAGTTTGGACTGCCCCTGGCCGTGCTGGCACTCGCCTCGTCTGCAGCTGCGCACTTCACCCTGGACTATCCGACGACGCGTGGATTCGACGAGGACAAGGAGGACGACAACTTCTGCGGCGGCTTCTCCAACGTCTCGCTGCCGCGCCAGCCATGGTACTACCGAAACGGGCCTGTGCAGATTGACAGCCATCACGACTCGGCGACGGTCAACATCTATATCTCCTTTGACGTGCCTACTGGCTCCGAGTCGTTCCTCAAGACGTCAAACGGCACTTCTGTGCCTCCCCTGCGCCAGAATCTCGCCATCAAGGGCGAGGGCGAATTCTGCTTCCACGCCAATGCTTCGAGCCTCGACGTTCCCGGCGTGCGCGTCGCCGACGGCACCAACGCCACCATCATGGTAGAGTTCATCAGCGTGCACGGACACCTGTACCAGTGTTCGGACGTCAGCTTCACCTCGAATGCAAGCGTCGGTGCCAATCTCACCTGCACCGATTCGCTCACCTCTGGCAGCACCAGCTCGAGCTCCAATTCCAGCTCGGCCTCGCCGGCTTCCACTTCGTCGACGCCAGCTCCATCGAAAGCCAACGGCGCCGTTGCTACCGCCTTGCCCCGGATTGCCCTTTTGGTGCTACCTGCGCTGCTTGCCGGTGCTCTCGCATCGGTTTCGATGTAGATGGCTTCGAAAGTGCGAGCGGCCAAGGAGGCACACGGGAAGCTCGATGCAAGGCAAAGGCCCAAGGCCATCGGCATCGGGCACATCGGGACCAGATATCGTATTCTTGAGCCGTCGTGGCCTGTGCGTACAAAAATCAACCCTTCTTTTCTCCTCATCTTTTTCTGTCCATATTTTGTGCCCTCTTTTCGGCGTTTGATCCCGACTTTTCTGAGGTGCTTCAGGATACCAAACGAATGACGTTTGTCACCCGCCCTGGAAAGCATGCTGGCGACTCAAACATCTGAGGCTCTCTTTGGTAGAAAAGCTCTGAAGCACATGACAGCGTGCGAGAGCAGCCAATACAGAGCCCTGCAATCCGCCGTTGCGAGTCAGCGGACTCACAGGGAAGGACAGCTCGGAACACGTGAACCGTGCGCGGGTGGAAGGGGTTTGTAGCTCGCGTCGCGCGAGGCAGCCTTTCAGAGGCCCCACTGGGGAAAGTCTGCCGATACGAAGGCCATGACTGGGCCTTCACAGTCACTACGACTACCACACAGGCTGAGGAGCGTTGGTCATGGCATTGCCGTATGATCCGATGTACGATGCAAGTCTGGTGAGAGCGAGTCTGAAGCAGCGTAGCACGACATACGCGCAGCCTCGTTTGTACGCGCTCAAGGCTGCCACAGTCACAGGGCCGTGTGCGGAGCTCCAAGTCGAGATTTTATTCGAAAATTGGAGGAGCAGGACAATTTTCCCCTTTTTTTGGCCCGCCCCACGATGGGATGTGCCGATTGAATGCCCTGATCAGCAGCACAGTCACCCGGCCTGCTCACCCCCAAAAGGCCCGATTTTCGCAATTTTGGATTTTCAGCGGGGTGTGCGTCGATGAAAGTGGCAGCCGATCCAGACAGCGCAGCTCCCGACCGACAGCCTCGGTATTTGGGCGACAGGGCGCGGCGGCGAGGCGAGCGAGAGAGACTGGGCACGAGCCCCACTCTGGCGTTGGCGCTTTGCACCGATCAGGCAGAAAACTGGCTGGCCAATCATTCACCCGAATCGCCCTCCACCAACGCTGCCCGCATCCCTTTCCACCATCTCCGTCGCGAAAAAAACATCGACCCGGGCTCCGCTTGCCGCACCTTTGCCATCTTCACGAACGGACAACGTCACGAGAAGATCGACGTGTGCTTCTTCCGAACGTCGACACTCGGAACATCGATTGCGATTAGTCCAAGCACGTGAGCTTCTGCACGAGTCAACAACAGCCTGCAGCGCTCGGCGTCCGACACATCATACGACGCTCAACACACGCTGCGCATCCTTCTCCTCGACCCGCGCCTACGTCTAGACGGCTACGCTGCTGCTGCCCCGTCCGCAGCCTCCTATCCGCTCGGTCTACGTGTTATCAGCGTCGGAAAACACGCCAAGCGAGCAACGCTCCGCCTCCATCCGAACCCGCCCGCACCTAGATCCAACACACGTGCGAGAGCGACAGGAACTCTACACCCTGCTCATCCTGTCCGTACCGGCTCCCAATCCAAACACCGCGCTTCTGCTGGCTACAGTCGATCAGGCCAACACAAAACACGCACGCACACCAACGCGAAGTTGCGATCCCCTCTAACTCGACACAATGGAGAAGGACGGTGATCCTTCAGGAGGCTGGCGCTTTGCGCAGTGCTTCGGAGACAAGGGCGAAGTCGAAGAAATCACCGAAGGTAAGCTCATCCTACCGTTACCACTGGATGCGGACGCAACGCGTTGGCTGCTCAATTCGGATGTCGCCGAACCCCGCGCAGAGACGACGATCCCGTTCGAATGCGTGGCCATCCGCTTCTTGCTGCTCATCCTGGAATCAGATTCGGACCGCTGATATCATCTCCACTCTTCCTTCCGGCGTTCCTGCTGATGTACAGCCGACATCATCTCAACCGTCGAGTTTGATCACACTGGCGACTACCTCGCTACGGGTGACAAGGGTGGTCGTGTGGTTCTGTTCGAGCGCAACGACTCCGTGAGTTACTTCTTCTGACTCCTGTGGATGCAGGTCCGTGCCTGCTCTGACATCAGCTGACCACCGCGCCCATCTCATTGCTCGTCCGGCTTTTCAACCCATCAGAAAAAGGGTTGCGAGTATAAGTTCCACACCGAATTCCAGTCACACGAGCCCGAGTTCGACTATCTCAAGTCGCTCGAGATCGAGGAAAAGATAAACAAGATCAAGTGGTGCAGGAGGCAAAACGCCGCCCACTTCTTGCTGAGCACAAATGGTAAGTGCACCTCAATGCTGCTTGTCCGCGAACATACGATGCTGATCGCTTTCTGCCGCTTCCCGCCCCAACAGACAAGACCATCAAGCTTTGGAAGGTGTTCGAAAAGACGCTCAAGCTCGTCGCCGAGAACAATCACAACGGAACCGAGTACGGTCAGATGCGCGACCCAGACGTGCATCCATCACTACTGCCCATCCCCAAACCCGTCGTCGGCAGCGGTATCGGTCTGCGTCTGCCTCGTCTCACACCCGTCGACACCATCATCGCCGCGGTCCCAAGGAAGATCTTCGCCAACGCGCATGCGTACCACATCAACTCGGTCTCGGTCAACTCGGATGGCGAGACGTATATCAGTGCAGACGACCTGCGTATCAACCTGTGGAACCTCAACATCAGCGACCAAAGTTTCAACATCGTCGACATCAAGCCCGTCAACATGGAAGAGCTCACAGAGGTCATCACGGCCGCCGAATTCCACCCGATCCACTGCAACCAGTTTGTCTACTCGAGTTCCAAGGGTACGATCAAGCTGGCCGACATGCGCGACTCGGCGCTGTGCGATGCGCACGCCAAGCAGTTCGAGGAGGAGGAGGATCCGTCGACCAAGTCGTTCTTCAGCGAGATCATCAGCAGCATATCCGACGTCAAGTTCAGCCGCGACGGACGCTACATCCTGTCGCGCGACTACCTCACGCTCAAGATCTGGGACGTCAATATGGACAACAAGCCGGTCAAGACGATCCCCATCCACGACCATCTGCGCTCCAAGCTGTGCGACCTGTACGAGAACGACTGCATCTTTGACAAGTTCGAGGCGCTGTGGGGACCGGACGGCAAGAAGGTGCTGACGGGCAGCTACAACAACTACTTCCACGTGTTTGATAAGGACGACAGCTCCGACGTGGTGCTGCAGGCGGACAAGTCGGCGTTCAAGGCCAAGCGCATGGCGGGCGCGGGCAAGAAGGGCAACAAGGGCGCCAACAGCACGCTCGGCGCACCAGGCCAGGTCAACCTCGACAATCCGGACTTTAACAAGAAGATCCTGCATGCCAGCTTCCATCCGCGCGAGAACACCATCGCCATCGCAGCCACCAACAACCTCTTCATCTTTTCGGCAAACAATCCGGCAGGCATCCCCATGGCGTGATCGCAGCTGCCTCCCGTCGATTCCCTCATCCCTCTCTCTCACACACATCTGGAAGTTTTCCCTACCCGCATGCGGCCTGCATGACGCCTCTGTGCTTGCCTGTCAGTGTCCTTCATGCATCGTCGTTCTCCGCCCCATGTACTACTCTTGTCTCGTCCTCTCGATCTCTCTGTCGTGAATTCGTGATCTTATCACCAGCACACTTTGGATCTTGGCTCTGAAGGCGATGCTATTGTGGGCCATGAATACAGAGCGTCTTTGGGGGGGATGAATGTGGGGGAAAATATCAGACCTCGCCTTCTTCTGGCTCGGATTCATCGTCTCTGCGGGCGCGTTTGGGCTGAGCAGTGGCGGTGGGTTGCGTCGAAGCGGCTTCCGATGCAGTGCCGTTGGGAGCGGGAGGATCCTTGCGCTTTCGCGACTCCGAGTCGGCGCGGTCGGCTTCGGCGAGCTTATCGCGCTGTCGGCGGACGAATTTGTCCCAGGCCCACTCTGGGATCCTCTCATCGTCCGCCAGAGCGTCTTTGTACTCTGCAAGGTCGCTGATGCGCGCGCTGATGTCTTGGAACGATGCATCGAGGTCGAGAGGAGGATCGATCTTCTTGAATGCATAGCGCAGGTCCTCGATGCGGTGGCGATGCTTACGTTCCAGACGACGCCGTTCTTCGGCTTGCTTGCGCTGCTCCTCTTCGGCGAGATATGCGACGAGCTCCGAGTAGATCTGGCGCAGCGTGGCGTCGGGCACACCGCAGCCAGCCGTCCAGTCGAGAAACTCGGCCTCGGTCGTGGTCGGCGTCACCTGGTGGCCCGCCTTGGACGCGTGCTGCAGTGCATCGGCCGTCTGGCGCTCCAGCTCCTGGTCCAGGTCATCGACGAGATCAAAGAACATCTCGAGCGGCGTAGAGCCCGGTTGACCCACGGCGCGCACAAAGTCTGGGTCGTCTTTGAGCAGCGGAAACACCTCCCCCCATGTGGAGCGTGCGCGAATCTGTCCTTCGGCCTGAAGCTTCTTGAGCAGCGCGCGAAAGGCATCTCTGTTCTGCCTCTCTTTGCGGCGCCTCGCGTCGGCTTCGGCACGCTTGGCCGCCTCGGCGTCGTTTTCAATGGACTGCATGAGCTCCTCAAACACCGCCAGCATGTCGCTCGTGTCCATCGCGCCCAGATGCTCATCCTCGGTGTACTCCTGCGACTCGAGGATGGTGCGATGTGCATCGCGCCAGCGCGTAAACACGTCGGCCTCGAACGTCTTGAGCAGCGCGAGCAGCATCTCCTTGTTGCGCACGCGCAGCTTGGCCTCGGCCTCTTGCTCTGCCTGGCGTATCTCGCCCATCGCCGCCGCGAACACCGACTTGGCCTCCGTTTCCGACGTGGTCTTCTTCCACACTGGCGTGTCGCCCAGGAACTTTTTGGCCGTGGCGAAGCTCGAGTAGCTCTTGATGCGAGCGTCGCTTGTGAGGAGCTTTTTGAACTGCGGCTTTAGCTGGTCCAGACGCGCGGCTGCCTCCTCGGCGCGCTTGGTGCGGAGCGCATCGATGTGCTTGTGGAAGGCGGCCTTGCGCTCGGCGATAGTCTTGAGCGCCTTGTAGAGCGGATTGGTGATGATGGTGCGCATCGTCGTCTCCCAGGTCCAGTCAATATCGACTCCCGTCTGCTCAAGCAGCTGTATGAATGCTGCTTCTGCCGCTTCTTTGTCGCCCTTGAAGTTGAGCTCTATCGCGCCCGACATGGTCTGAGCGGTAGTGTGGCCTCGGGCTGATCCCGCCGCATTGGAAGGAGGTGCCGTCGAGCCAGCGAGAGGTGTGTTGGAGCCCGAGGCTCGGGACATTGGATTGGGAGAGAGCGCACCTGGAGTTCTTGAAGACATCGGGGTCGATGCGAGCGGCGACAGACGGCCTGTTGCTGGGACCGGACTGGGCACAGCATTGTTTGGAGACTGTGCTAGGGCGGGCGAGTGTGCATTGTTGCCATAAGAAGGGGTCCCCGCGGGTGCGGGACTAGCGGCACTACCGTCCGCCGGATACTGGTCGAGGATCTGCTTGAGTTCGGGAGGTAGTGTCCAGGTGGACTGCTTGGTGACGCTGTGGACGTAGTAGGATCGTTCGCCAGACTTATACTCCTTCCATGGCGTGGCTTCGAGTGCACGCTCGCGGGGCGTCTTGAGCTCTGACGGCTTCTCCCAGACGGAGCGCCGCTCGATGGTGTGGAACCAGAAGGGCCGACCCTGGGGCGTGCGGTGCTCTGTCCATACTGCGGCAGGACTCGACATGGCTGACTGCGTCGATACGCTCCGGTGCGGGTCCTGGGCAGCAGATGATCGGACGTTGTTGGCGGTGCTGAAGGGTAGGAGGAAGGGGGGCGGCTCTTCCGACCAAAGCGATGTGGAATTCCCAGCCGCAAGCTTCTCTGCAGCGCTTGAGCGCGCGGACCCTGGCAACTCCAAGTTTTGCGGATTTCGGGAGATGCGAAGAAACTGGCAGCCAAAGTGGAAAGTGGAATTTTGTGTGCGGTTCGGGCTGCATCCGCTTCCGCGTCCACGCATCCGCAGCAGTTTTTGCTCGACGCACGTCTACCAACTCCTCTCGTCTCCTCGCCACGGTCACATCACAGCTCCCATTCTGACACGGAGCTGAACCATCATGGCTGACTCTGCCGACGCCTTCCTGGCGGGCATTGACAGGGAAGTTCGCGGAAAGAACGAGGACCGCCACGGCTCGTCTGCAACGCACCGCGATCGGGATCACGACCGCGATAGGGACAGGAGAGACCGTAGATCCGGCAGAGACGCCTATGAAGAAGACCGCAGCGCCTCCTCGAGCTCTCGGAAACGACGCGACGCCGACGACCGCGACGAGCGCGATCGGTATCCTCACAAATCGCACCGCGACGACCGTGATCGCGAGCGATCCGACCGTCACGAAGACGACGACCGTCGCCGCAGAAGGCGAGAAGACGACTACTACGGAGGCAGCAGGGGCTCTCGTGATAGCAGGGATAGCCGCTATGGCCGAGACAGCTACTCTTACAGACGGGACCGCGATCGCGATGATCGCTATCCCGCACGCAGAGAACGCTCGCGATACGACGATGACGACTACTACCGCGACAGAGGCGGCCGCGGCCGCGGTGGTGACTGGCGAAGTGCCGATGCTCGCGATGGTAGTCCGTCGATGCGCCGCAGTCCGACGCCAGAAGGTACGATCCGAATCAGCCAACGACCGAGGCCCAAGTCCAAGTGGGACATTCCTGCACCTGGCTTTGAAGGCACCAGCGCTCTGGCCGCCAAGGCCACCGGCTTGTTCGGCATTCCAGGCCAGACCAGGCTCGTCGGAATGCCGCCCGTCAATCTCGGCGTCAACGGTCCCGGCGTGCCTCCCGGTGTAGGTCTGCCCTTGCCGCCCGCCCACATGGGCGGTCAACCCATCCACCCGCATCGTGGCGGGCCCATGCATCCGAGGCAGCCCTACCTGCCACACCAAAATCAACAGCAACATCCCGGCATGTACCCACAAGATGGGCAGCAATATGCACAAGGACAGCCTCCCTTTGCGGGACAGTATCAGCAGGGTCACCCGGCTTCCCACAATCAAGCACCCGCAGCCAGTGACAGCGGCCGACAGGCGCGACGACTCTACGTAGGCAACATCACGCACCAAGCCAACGAACCCAGCATGGTGGCCTTCTTCAACGAGCAGATGCTCAAGCTCAAGCTCGGCACCGAGCCTGGCGAGCCGGCCGTGTCGGCGCAGGTCAACGTGGACAAGGGCTACGCTTTCGTCGAGTTCCGCCATCCGGACGAGGCGACCAACGCCATGTCTTTCGACGGCATCGTCTTCCAGGGCCAATCGCTTAAGATCCGCAGGCCCAAGGACTACACCGGCCCCGACGTGCGCCCGCCGTCGAGCATCCATGTGCCTGGCGTGATCAGCACCAACGTGCCCGACTCACCGTTCAAGATCTTCGTCGGTGGCTTGCCCACCTATCTCACCGACGATCAAGTCATCGAGTTGCTTCAGGCTTTTGGCGAGCTGCGCTCGTTCAACCTTGTCAAGGATCCGGCGACGAACGCTTCCAAAGGATTCGCATTCTGCGAATACGTCGACACTGCACTCACGGATCTCGCCTGCCAGGGACTCAACGGCATGGAGCTGGGCGACCGCAACCTCGTGGTCCAGCGCGCGAGCGTTGGAAGCGAGAAGAAGGCACAGGCGATCGCCGCATCTGGCGCCAACGTGGGAGCCCTTGGTGTGCCCAGCTCGGTACAGCAATTGGCCGGTGCAGGAGGGGACGCGGGCGAGCCGACGTCGTGCATGGTCATGCTCAACATGGTGACGCCCGAAGAGCTGCAGGATGACGAAGAGTTCGCTGACATTGTCGAGGACATCCGCGACGAGTGCACCAAGTACGGCACGGTCAACGATGTGCGTGTGCCCAGGCCGGCCAAGGAGAGCAAAGGTGCCGCCGCGCATCAATGGAAGCGCAGCCAGAACGACGAGACTGTCGATGCCGACAAGCCGAGCGAGCGCGAGGGCGTGGGCCGCGTCTATGTGCGGTACGCCGAGACGGACGAGTGTGCGCAGGCGCTCAAGGCCATCGCTGGAAGGCAGTTCGGCGGACGCACAGTGATCTGCGCCTTCCTCAAGGAGGACGACTGGCCCGGTGACGAGGACGGCGGTTTGAATGCCGACGACACTGCCGCTCAGGCCAGTGGTCCTGCATTCGGCGCCGAGGCCAATTGAGCATGCTCTGTCTCGACTTTCTTTTATCTCGATCACACTATTCCAATGTCACGGAGATGCTGTCTACGCCGAGATCAGCGTGCCAATGCCCACGATGGGCCTGTCTGCTGAGTGACTGAGTTGGAAGGAATCTGCCATCGGGAATTGTCTGAGATCCCGATCTTAGTTCGTTAGCCGATGTTCCGAGGTTCATGGCTGCGGGTGACACCGGACGCGGCCGCGCTGGCCAAAAAATCGGCCCACTTTCTTCGTCGGAGCAGCTCGCAGCAACCCGAGCCCACACGGAGGAGACTCGACGCTGGACACGCGGAGACGTGAGACCATGTGGTGCCACTGCCTCTGGTTACGCTTCCGAACGATCTCGCCGGAGCAGAAAGAGGACTTGAACGACGAACACTGAGGCTGTGGATCCGAACCAGCTGTCGCACATAAGCGCACCGAAGCTCGAATCGATTCCAGATGGGCGAAAGTGAGATGCGCCGTACGCTTCGACGGGGATTCGGAGGCACAGCTTTGGCCTGGATGGCTGGCGAGATGGCAGCTTGTTGGGTTTCAATCGGCAGCCGGGGTATCGGCGGTTCGCAGCTGAGACCTGCCAGGACTCGCTTGCGAGAAATGGCACGATTTTCAACGCATTTGGGGCGCTTCGCCACCGACGGGTCAAGCCCAAGCCCAAGCACAACCGCAAGCGCGACGCACCAGGCTCACACGCGCAGTCCACGCTCAAGGTCACCAAAAAAGTGACACTCTGCTGGCCGCTGCTGCAGACGCGAGCTCTGTTTGCACTTTCTTCCTCGCGGCTCTCAGCCACTTGGCCAGTCTTTTCCATTCTTATTTCTTTTTTGGCCGCCCATAACTTCCTGATGGCCTGATTGATGGAAATCTTCGAAGCCGGGTGGGTCCAGCGAACGGCTCTGGAGACACGCGTGGGTTGGCCACAAGTGCAACTTCAAAACGTTTGGCCGCTGATTCGCCTGGCTCACCCGAGGTGCGGTGCGCAATGGCCAGGCGCGTGTGAGTGTGGGCGGATATGCAGCGTGCAAGAAGAAGTGCTTTGGAGGGTCGGTTGCGGTTGTGCGCAACTGCTCGCGCTGCAAGTCGGCCAAGTGTTGCTCGTCGCGGCCTGTGCAGCAGCAGCAGCCGGGCGCCTGCATCGATTGGCCAGCTCCTGTATCGCCTGCGTGTCCCACGTCGTCGCATCGATTGAGCCACGGCCAAGTCAAGCGAGCGTGGGTGGTGCCTTGGCTTCCAGAATCGTTGCTCCAACCCTTTCCACCATCACCAGCGCATCCTCCCTTAGGACCTCTTACACCGCTTAGGCTCGCCCACACTCCTTTACTCAATACCACTCGTCCACATCTCAACATGTCGGCTCGTCCCCAGAACGTCGGAATCAAGGCCATCGAGATCTACTTCCCCAGGAGGGTACGTACGCGCTGCTCCCATTCGTCCTTGCCGCCGCGCCGCTGTGCAAGGCTCGCAATAGCGTCATGCTGACCTTTTCTCGCCTGCTTTGTTGTTTGCTGCTGCCTCCGATTGCCGTTCCGACTTCCAGTGCATCTCTGAAGATGAGCTCGAGGACTTTGACGGTGTAGCCAAGGGCAAGTACACCATCGGCTTCGGCCAGAAGTACATGGCCTGCACCGACGACCGAGAGGACATCAACTCGTTCGCTCTTTCCGTCGTCTCGGGTCTGCTCGAGAAGAACAACATCGACCCCCGCAGCATCGGTCGCCTCGACGTCGGCACCGAGACCATCATTGACAAGTCCAAGTCGGTCAAGACCGTCCTCATGGACCTCTTCGGCCCCGCTGGCAACAACGACATCGAGGGCATCGACAGCAAGAACGCCTGCTACGGTGGTACCGCCGCCCTCTTCAACGCCATCAACTGGGTGGAGAGCAGCTCGTGGGACGGCCGCGACGCCATCGTTGTTGCCGGCGACATTGCCATCTACGCCGAGGGCTCGGCTCGTCCCGTCGGTGGTGCCGGTGCGGTTGCCATGCTCATCGGCCCCGACGCTCCGCTCGTCTTCGAGCCCGCGCACGGCACGCACATGAGCAACTTCTGGGACTTCTACAAGCCCAACCTCTCGTCCGAGTACCCAGAGGTCGACGGCCCCGAGACCATCCAGGCCTACCTCGGCTGCCTCGACAAGGCCTACGATGCCTACCGCAAGCGCGCCGCCAAGCTGCGCAACGGCGCCGCCAACGGCGTCAACGGCCACTCGGACGCCTCCGACCTTGCCTCGATCAAGGTCGACGACTTTGACTACACGCTCTTCCACAGCCCCTACTCGAAGCTCGTCCAGAAGGGTTTCGGCCGTCTCCTCTACAACGACTTTGTCTCGGATCCCAAGAACGACAAGTTCGCCTCGATCCCCGCCGAGTTTGCCGAGCTCGACCGCAAGTCGACCATCACCAACAAGGACGTCGAGAAGGCCTTCGCCGCCTACGGCAAGGAGCTCCAGCAGTCCAAGCTCGAGCCCGGCATGGACACTGTGCGCCGATGTGGTAACATGTACACCGCCTCGCTGTACGGCGGCCTCGTGTCTCTGCTCTCCAACATCCCTTCGCAGGAGATCCAGGGCAAGCGCATCCTGCTCTACTCGTTCGGCTCGGGTGCCGCCGCCTCGATGTTCGCCATCCGCGTCAACGGCTCGACCGAGCAGCTCGTCAAGGCTGCCGACCTCAAGAACCGCCTCGCCAGCATGAAGGTGGTGCCCTGCCAGACGTACGTCGAGGCGCTCAAGACGCGCGAGGCTACGCACAACGCCGTCAACCACAAGCCCGTCGGCCAGCTCGAGAACCTGTGGCCCGGCGCTTACTACCTCGAGAACGTCGACCACATGTACCGCAGGACCTACGGCCGCATCCCTGCCAACGCCAACTAAAAGTCCGGCTGGCTGCAACGTATCGCCGGATGGATTGGATCGGATGATCTGGGCTCCGAGGAGCTGGTTCCTTGCTGTCGTGGGGGCCAACCTCTGTAAATACCGTAGCCCTCGGCCCGGACCCGTCTGCTCGGAGGTAGCGGCGATACGCTCCCATCTTTCTCCGAAAGAGAGACGGCGAGAACGCAAGGCGCGGCTGCCAACACCTCACGCACCTGCTCGGCCGAGTCCGTACCTCGGCCAGAGCCGTTCAGCATGTCTATTTTTGCTCGCATCTCTTCACTCATCTAGGTCCTGTCTTTCAGGACACTGTGCTTCGTCTCTGTCATCTACCATTTGCGAGAAAGAATAATACGAATCTATAGACCTATCCGGGCGGTCGTCCCGCCCCGCCCCATCTCGCCTGACACAGCGTGCCACAACAATGGGTCCGGCGCTGTCACGGCGAAGGCCCAAAGGACGGAGCTACCTCGTGACATGGCGCAGCCGAAAGTGTGATCTTATCGCATGGTTAAGCTTGTCCTGCCGTGGGGCGTAGTCAACCCTCGGAAAGCCTTTCGGAAAGCCCGACAACCAGGCGACACGCAACGAATCGCTTCAAACTGCCGCGTCAAACCTCGGATCCTCGGTTGCTCTTGCTCGCGCACTCGCGGCGCCGCGCCGCACCGGCCAGCCAACCTCCGATCCTGATGCTCTCGCTGGCATTCTCGTGCTGGACTCCTCGCACTGATCCCAGAGGTCGTCGGGCACAAGGCTGAGTCTTCAGACCGCTTTCGGATCGACCGACGCTGCCTCTTCCAATGTCCGGTCGCCGCGGCGTCCAGGCGTCACAATCTTTTTGCAACGGTCACGCAACTCACTGCGTGGAGTCTCTCGTCAGCCCTCGACACAAGTACGAAGGATCTGGCTCAGTCACAGCATATAAGAGCATCGACCGTCCACCAATGACTCCCTCCATTTTCAGACTCGGAGTCTCTTGTCAACGACTAAATCGCTCTGCATCTGGGTCAGCAACGCGGCCCTATCCTGTGAGCTGCTTAGCGTTCCAGACGATCCACTCCAAGAGAGGCTACGAAGCTCAATCATTTTGCCACCTGGCTCGAGACTAGGACGAGCACGATGCGAAGCGTCCGCCCGACACCTCTGGTCCCCATGCACCTGCTTCAGGGACTGATTGCTCGCATCAGCTCGATCTTTTCGCTCTCCATCATCATCGCGCTCGTTCTTGGACATGTGGCGCTTGCCATTCCAGTGTCTGCTCCGGTCCACCGAGGTGCTGTCGTAGGAGCGACTTTTGGTTTGCCGTACGCCGATGCGGAGGTCGATCACCGCCAAGTGTTGATCAAACGGCACGAGCAGATCTCGTCTGCCTCCGTGCCCGCGGGCTTTGTTTATCCCACTCACCACTACCGCCGCGATGGGGACGCCCTGCCTGCCCCGGACAAGTCGTTCAATATGACTGTCACTCAAGGCAACATCAGCCCGGACGGCTTCGAGCGACTCGGCTTCCTCATGAACGGCAAATATCCCGCCGATCCCTTCATCTGGGACGAGAACGACGACATCGAGATCACCGTCAACAACGAGGGCCCCGTGCCGTTCGCGATCCACTGGCACGGTCTCCACCAGATTGGCACTCCCGAGATGGATGGTGTCCCCGGACTGTCGCAGTGGAACATCTACCCGGGCCAGTCCTTCACGTACCGGTTCAAGCTCACGAACCAGCATGGGGGCTACTGGTACCACAGTCACGAACGCGGCTACTATGCCGACGGTCTGCGCGGCACCTTCTACGTGAGGCCCAAGGCGGGCCGCAACAAGCCGTGGAGCCTCATCAGCACCAACGCCGACGACATCGATCAGATGGAAGCCGCCGAGCAGGACTTCCAGATCATGTCGCTCTCCGACCACTGGCACATCAATCACACCGACATGCTCTTGGTCGTCCACGAGAGCGGCGTTCCTCCCGCCTGTTTCGACTCGCTGCACATCAACGGCCGCGGCCGTCAGTACTGCGTGGGCAACTGGACCACCGTCATGTCGCCGGTGGAGTTGAGCCTGCTGCAGAACTTTAGCAGCATCAATCCGACCGGCCCCACTTCGAAAGGCTGCATCTCGCTCGTGCCGCCGAAGGATGGCTACACGGTCAAGGACACGCTCGACACCATGTACGGAGGCGCGTGCCAGAATACGACCGCGCCTTTGACCGTCTTTAGTGCGGCCAAGGCGATCAAGGCGGGAAGGCGATGGCTCAATCTGCAGGTGATCGACCAGGCGACCAACTGGCTCTATGGTATCAGCATCGACTCGCACAGGATGTGGATCGTCGCCGTTGACGGCCACTACGTTGAGCCGATGCAAGTCGACTGGGCCCAAGTCACCATTGGCAGCCGTCTCAGTGTCATGGTCGAGCTCAACGCCAATCTCACAGGCAACATCTTCCCGATCCGCCTCACGGGTGCTCGAGCTCTGCAGCCTATCGAGGGCCACGCCTTCCTTTCGTATGAAGACGATGCTGAAGACACGTGGAACCCAGGTCTAGAGGAGGACTTCCAGTACGCGATGCGCGAGCTGTCCACAGCTCATGTGCCGATGAGCGGCTTTGTGTCGGATGCGAGCGTCGTCAAATGGCAGCCCAACTCGAGCTTCCCGTTCGATCCTCTCAGCACAGTGCCGAGGACGGCCAACATGACGCTGCACGCCGTTGCCTCGCAGAATAGCCTCAACGTGTGGCAGGTCGCCTCGACGCCACTCGACACGGTCCACCTTGCAGACGAGCGGCCGATGCTCTTCAACGCGACCGACGGCAACGTGACGTCGAACCAGATGAATCCTTACGCCACCATCCCCTTCGGCGCCGTGGTCGACATTATCATCGAAAACAACATCTACTCGATCGTGGGTGGTCCGAACAGCCCGCATCCCTTCCACATGCACTCGCGCCGCTTCTGGGTGATCGGAGCTGGCGCGGGTCCTTTCCCCAACAATACGGTGGCCGAGGCGCAGGCGGCCGGCGTCATCTTCAACCTAGACAATCCGCCGTTGCGCGATGGATTCGACATGGATGCGAATGCTTGGGTGGCCATCCGGTACATCGCAGATCATGCAGCGGCCAACATTCTTCACTGCCACATTGACGACCACGTGATTCAGGGAATGGCAGCGGTGCTGCTGGAAGGACTCGAGACGATTCCGGCAGGAGGCAACTTCAGTGAGGCTGTCGTGCAGCGCCCCACCGGCTGGGAGGAGACGCAGAACGACACTCTGGGCCAGGTGCTCGAAGCTGCATGGTCTACGGGCGCTGCTGCATCCAAGTGGATCGAGCCAGCAGAGACCGATACTGTGATGCCGTGGGGTGATCCGCGCTCGTTGGCTAACAGCATCCAGCTCCTGGCCAGCTCCAATAGCGTGCAAAGGTCCATCACCAGCTCGCTGCAGAGCCAGATGAGCCAGGTCCAGGCCACGGCGACCGGGACCATCACCGCCATCACCGCTACAGTCTCTGGCCACCTGACCACCTTTACAGGTGTACCGTCGAGCAGCAGTGCGGCGTCGGCCAGCCTCACCGCGAACGCAGCCAGTGTAACCGCCGTGGCATAAAGTGCTGTCAGCATCGGCGCCCGTCAACGAGGTCAGCTTGAGGCCTGACTCGACGCAGCTCGCAGCAGCCAATCCCCTGTTCTCTGCTCCTGACCACACGATCTTCTCAGTTGCCGTGTACTCCAAAAAGCCAGAATCACAGAATCGAGTCTCGTCACCACCGTGACCCGTAACCAAAAGCCTGTTTCTCCGAATCCAACGATACTGTGCGCTGTGTCGGCTGGATGTGAAGGTAGGCTCAGGCTCGCCAGGTTGCATCGCTGCGTGTCGGGTGTATAGCCGGTCGCTAAGCCAGAGGGCGAGAATTCCACCGTTGGCTACCCCGCAATTTTGGGTTGAGCGCAGCCAAAGGCGGTGGAGGCGAGAGAATTGGCGATCCGTGCGTTCCGTTGGAAGCCGTTTCATCTTGTCATCAGAGTCGACGAAGCGATTACACGTTCGGGTTGCCTTCCGGACACCACGAAGCTCTCATACGCAAAACAGGATCGACCCATTCAAAGGGCAAAGGCCAAGTTATCTTCTATCGCGACGAACAGTCTTGAAATCATGACGACCTGGCAGCAAGTGGCCGAGGCGAAGCGTGCGCAGCGGGAAGCACTGCTGCCAGCCGCGTACAAGGTGGCGGCGGACAAGCTGCCACCGGCTGGCACCGACTCGGTGATCGACTTTGCGCGCACGTGTGGCGTGCTATCGGAGCGCGAGGTGGAGATCACCGAGACCGACGACGTATCCGTGCTGCTGGCGCGACTCGCGAGTGGGCACTACACGGCGGTGGAGGTGCTGGAGGCATTCATCAAGCGCACGTGTGTTGCGCACCAGCTGGCGAACCCGCTCACGGAGATTCACTTTGAAGATGCGCGCGAGTGGGCGGCCGAGCTGGATGCCGAGCTCAAATCGACAGGCAAGGTGCGTGGACCGCTGCACGGCCTACCTATGAGCGTCAAGGACCAGTTCCAGATCGCTGGATCCGACGCCACGATTGGGTACATCAGCTATGCGAACAAGCCGTCAAAGTCCGACTCGGTGCTGGTGGATGTGCTGAAGCGCGCGGGCGCGGTGCCGTTCGTCAAGACCAACCTGCCCCAGACGATCATGTATTCCGAGACGTCCAACATGTTGTGGGGCACCACGGTCAACCCGCACAACCGTACGCTGCATCCGGGAGGATCGTCCGGCGGCGAGGGCGCGCTGGTCGCCATGAAGGGCTCGCCCTTGGGTGTGGGCACGGACGTAGGTGGCTCGGTACGCATCCCCGCGACCCTGTGCGGAGTTTTCGGCCTGCGCCCATCGTCTCATCGATACCCATACGAGGGAGCGATCAACTCGCTGGTGGGGCAAATCACGATTCCGTCGGTGCTTGGCCCGCTGAGCCGTTCGCTGTCCGGCCTCACCGAGTTCTCCAAGGCGGTGCTGGCACAGCAGCCTTGGTTGCAGGACCCACAGACGCCATCGATGCCATGGAACACGGAGCGGTTCGAACACGCACGCACGCAGAAGAAGCTCAACATCGGGGTCATGTGGCACGACGGGGTGGTGAAGCCTTCGCCGCCGTACGAGCGCGCGATCAAGCAGGTGCTCTCGACGCTTGGCAGCCACGACGTGGTCGACTTTGAAGCGTTCCGCACGATCGAGATGCTCGAGATCCTGGGCGACGCCTTCTGTGCCGACGGAGGCAAGGACATCGAAGCTGCCATTGCGCCACTCAACGAACCACTCGGACCGTGCTTTTCGGGCATCGGCAAGCGCGAAGCCACGGGCTACGAGGTGTGGCAAGCCAACAAGCGCAAGCTCGCCTTTCAAAAGGCGTATCTCGACCACTGGAACGCCACAGCCCAGCAGACCAAGGACGGTCGCCCCATCGATGTGCTCATCGTGCCCGGCTTCGCATACACGGCGGTACCGCCGGGCAACGAGATCTACATCGGCTACACGGGCATCTTCAATGTGGTCGACTATCCCGTGGTGGTGATGCCGGTGACCAAAGTAGACCCCAAGGTCGATGGGAGCGCCGAGCGAACCGACTTCCTCAACCCAGACGACGAGAAGTGGTACGGACTCTGGGATGCGGAGAAGCTGGTCAACGCGCCCGTGGGCATCCAGATTGTGGGTCGACGCTACGAGGAGGAAGCGGTGCTTGGATACGCCGAGCAGATCTGGAACGCATTCTCGGCTTCCAAGGCGGGCTGAGGACTGTCTTGCGCTGCAGCTTCTTGTCATGCTTGACTGAATGCAGTGCTTCCCGTTGTGCGTTTGATGTCTGGAATAGCTGGTAAAAAAAAGAAGAGTGTGAGATCGATTCAGGGTTGGTCGTAAAAGTCGGGAAATTGGCAGTAAGCTAAAATCACGTGACGCTATGGCACGCGGTTGGGACTGGTGAGGCGCGTGTGTTGATATCGAGAGCGGCATCCCTAGGCTGCTTTGGAAGCGGGCGAAGAAGAACGAGACATGGGGCGTCTGGTCAGTCCGCACCGGCAACAACCCGAGCTCGCATGGTAGCAAGCTTTGCAGGGGAATGCGTGAATGTGAGAGCTTGGCGTGAATGTGAGAGCTTGGATACGCCCAAGCGTGATGGGATGGATGGAGGTCAGCGCCCCAGCCAGGATGCAGCACATTGACTTTCCACTTTCCACTGCGCACGCTCGGTACTTTGCAACTTGACACATCCTCACCTCGTCGGCCGCCCAACACTTCGCCAGCTTTGTCACGGTGAAAGTGGATTTCCTCCGACCTGTTCCACCATCCCTCTAGTCCACGAGACGAGGCCGCTTCGTCTGCCTCCTTTGTCGACACCACATCCATCAAGGCCTCGTCAACGCCTCGGCTGTATCACGTACAGCATCGTGTTTGACCCGACGCTGGCATTGCGACACAGAGCGGACAGCAAACATGCATCAGCTCCCATCTCTATAAATCCCAACCAACGATCTCCATCGCAGCCAAGCCTAACATCCCACCTTCGGGGACAAGCACCACCATCATGACTGCCGTGTCGCGCTACCACGACCTGGTCCCATCGACACCAGTGCTTCGACGCTCCTCCAGGCACGCTGGCGGCGTCTTGCCAGACCACACTCCCAGCGACCATGCCAACGCCACCATAGGCGACAGTCCATTGCCGCCCGCTCCCGTCAGCCACTTCCTTGGCGATGCCGAGTCCCAACCAGAGCCTTCTCAATTCTCCTCTGCAGCCTCTCACATTGCAACCAACGCTGCTCACTCGCGTATTCGCCCGCTCAGGATCTCCTCTGAAGCGCACAGAGATACGCATTCGGATCCATACGACGACTCTCCCGGTACTGGCCGTAGAGCCGCGCCTTCTGCAGCTTCGCATCGCGACGAGCTCGGCAGCCTCCGCGCTGCAGGCATCTTCCGCGATGCTCCCGCCCAGGACGCCTACAGCCGCTCGTCTCCCTTTGCATCAGCCTCCGCTCTTCAGCACGACGAGCTCAGATCCAAAAGCTCGCCACCATTGCGCATGGCCAAGGTCAGCGCGCTTGCTTCCCATCGTGAGAGCGCTTCCCCTCTGCACGACGCTGAGCTGCGCGTCAATGCTTCATTACCCGCCCGCAGACGTAGCGCAGAGAAGGCCGAGGAAGACGACGAGAAGAAGGTCAGGTACGCCCCTATCGAGGAGCGCGCATCGGTAAAGCGTGACACTCCGGACGATGCCGCCCATCGAGCCGGCTCGTCGAGCGTCCAGCCCGCAACTGGCTACCGCACTCCTGCAATGACTGGTCGCGCACTTCGCTCAGCGGCCACAGCTGCCCCAGCCACGGCGCAGCGCAGCGCTGCCAGGAGCTTGCGTACGCTCACCCGCTCCTCGAACCGTCATCCTCCCGCCAGGAGGGTCGTCAGGCGATATTCTGACGACGAGGACGATGACCTGGACGAAGAAAAGGCCGAAGCAAATCGCTCCAATGGCGCCGACGACGCACAAAGCGCCAGCCCGGACCCACAACAGCCGCGTGCTTCTCGGCACAGTCAGGACGGAAGCTCCAACTCTGGTTCAGGTTATGCACCCGCTTCTGGCGCAGCACCAACCTCGGCAGAGGCGGCAGAACGGCCAGATCGCCGCTTCCTCCCGTACGGCTACGATGCTGAAAAGGAGAAGCTCCGCGCAGAGATGATGGAGAGGGCCTCACTCGTTCGTTCCCCAGCACCCGAATCGCAGCCTGCCCGCCAGCAAGCACCAGACGAGGTCGGCGCCATTCAAGATTACGACATGCAGCCCCCGCCGCCCCGCAGGAATGAGGCGCATCCGCTCGCCAGACGCTCCGTCGTCGAGCCAGCGTTGGCAAGAGAGGATGGCTCGATCCATCCGACCCGAGGACAGGTCGAGGCAATCCAGAGCTTCCTCGCGTCCAACATAGCTGCACCTGCGGATCCTCTGGCGAATCGCCGACTCGTTCCAGCCTCCAACAACGATCTCCGAGAAGGTCAACGCGTCGCTCCTCGTGCTCCGAATGGGGTCAGCGATCACTTGCTCAAATCAACTGGCTTGGCATCTACAGGTGCCAGACCAGGCGCCGCTTTCGGACAGCAAGACGAGAACGAACCTGCCGAGGAGGATGCATGCCGTCTGTACTCCGAGATTCGACACGAGGCCATCTGGGCCGAGACGACGCGCCAGATGCAGAAGCCGCTCAGCCAGGAGGAGCGCTTCATGAAGGAGATCGCTGGCTCGACACGCTGCGTCAAGCTGCCCGGCTTCAAGTTCCGCAGAAAGCAGCTCACCAAGGGCGGCTTCTCCACCGTGCACATCCTGCGCGGACCAGCGTGCGAGAAGGTGCGCAATGCAGACACAGGCATGGTGGACGAGCTCGCCGTGCCCGAGGAGCAGCAGGCGTTCTTTGCGCTCAAGCAGGTCGACCTCAAGCAGATCGAGAGCGAGCAGGACAAGCTGGATCTGATCGCCGAGGCCAACCTGCAGAGGACGCTGTCGGACCTGGAGGGAAGCGAGATGTATCTGCTGCGTTACTTTGGACATCACGTCACCGTCGACAAGAACGGCAGTCCGGACAAGCTGCGAATCCTCATCGAGCTCGGCGAGCACGACTTTGGCACGGTGCTGGCGCAGCAGGCGCCGCTGCCGCGCGAGGCGATCGCGCATTACTTCCGCGAGATGCTCGAGGCGGTGCACTTCATCCACGGCGCCAATCTGGTGCACGCCGATTTGAAGCCGGCCAACTTTTTGATGGTCGACGAGCGACTCAAGCTGATCGACTTTGGCATCTCGAAAAAGATCCCCAAGGGCACCGTGCACATCTCGCGAGACATTATCATCGGTACGCCGAACTACATGGCGCCCGAGGCGATCAAGATCGCGCGGACCAAGGGTAGGCGCGTGTACAAGGCAGGCAAGCCGAGCGACGTGTGGTCGCTCGGCTGCATCCTGTACCAGATGATCTGGGGCCGACCGCCGTTCGACCGCATACCGGCTAATCGCAAGCTGGAGATGATTGTGGATCCCGAGCACGAGATCGCGTACAACCGCTTCCGCGACCCGCGCTACACGGACCGACTCGAGGTGGACGACGACCTGTTGGACTGCGTCAAGGCGGCACTTAGGTACGACGCCGAAGACCGAGCGACGATTCCCGAGCTGCTCAAGCATCCGTTCCTGCGACAGTACGCGCCCGAGCCCGATCACATGGAGGAGGAGGAAGAGGTCGACCTCAACGAAACGGTCAGCATCTCGCGCGGCACGCTGCGAAGCCTGGTGGCGCGCATCCGCACCCTCGCTCTGCAGGAGGAGCTAAACGAAGATAATGTGGTCGACCGAGCCGATCTGCTCTTTACGAATCTGCAGCAGGCCCAACAACAGCAACAACAACAACAACAGCAGCAGCAGCAGCAGCAGCAGCAAAGATGATCGCAAGCAAAACCGGCTCCACCAACCCCTCTTGTCCGAAAACATACCCGCGCCTCTTGCGCTCCCATCCGCCCCAGTCCCTCCCAGATGAGCCTCGGTGGCCCTGGCATTGCTGGACACCTGGCTCTTCTTTCGTATTCATTTATAGTTTTGTTCCGTACATTCGTTCATTCATTCATCGCCTCCATCGTTCTCGCCACATCTTGGAATGGTATCCGTCTTGCAAAGCTTTCCATGGACTGGCATCTGAGGATCATTTGGGCTTTGAGAGGGTGTTGCTGTGGCGCCCAAGCGGGGGAAAAATAAATTTGTTAGGGTCGAGTTCGTGACATTCGGAAACGCGGCAAGAAATTGTTGGGGGAGGCAGCGACTTCGAGAGGCAGCTGGAAGCCTACGGACGACGAGCGAAGGAACGGGCGCCGCGTCAGCTTGGATTGCCAGGGCAGAGTAGGTTCAGGGCGGGCAACTCCACGTTTTCCTAGCGACTGCGCCTCAACATGGCCCCGCCCCAGGGTGCAGAGGCAAGCGGGAAAAGCGAGCGTCGAATGCAAGGCGATTCAGGCCGCGCGCACTTGCCACTTTCACCCACTCTGTAGTCGAGCCAACCACCCGACCCTTCTTATAACTTGTCTCTTTCCTCAGGCAATTCCCCTTCTCCTCCCTCATCCATTCCGTCACTCCCCTTGCGCGCATTCTCTGATCTGTAAGTGCTTTTAATCCGCACATGCTCCAGCCTCCTACAACAATATCCGCAGCCCGGCTTGCCTCTTGCGCCATGCTCCCGGTTCCGTGCGGGGACGGAGATGCAGGGAACGCATCCCCGCCCGGCCGCTCGTATGATGATACCAACTTTTCACTTTCACAAATACATGTTAGACTGCTTAGTCAAACCATGCAGAGAACGAAGCTTTTCTGATCCTTACCAGCTGGGCGGAGCATGTGCCAAGTCTTTGGAAGTGTAGAACCGATAGCTGACAGACAGATCCTTTGCGTCTTATTCAACGGACACAGCAGACACGCCAACACCTACACACACAGTCGCATCGGACCGATCACAAGCCATGTCGTCGCAACAGGCACCGCTCGCATACGCCGTCGCGCAATGGCTCCAGCAGTCGTCCGACTCGGCATCCGCCGAACACAAGGCCAAGCTGCAGCACGCCGCCAAGAGCGTCTCGGAAGCGTTTGACGTCGACACCTCCTCGGCACAGCAGCAGGCACAGTACGGCTCCGGTCCCGGTCTCCAGGCCATCTTTGACATCTTCCTCAAGACGCAGGCCAAGATGGGCGGTGCGGCTCCCGCGCCCGCAGCTGCACCAGCTGCCTCCACGTCGACCGCCGCAGCCACCCCCTCGGACGCCGACCTGGCCAAGGCGGAGCAGCTCAAGGCCGACGGCAACAAGGCCATGTCCGCCAAGGACTACGGCGCCGCCATCGAGGCGTACGGCAAGGCGATCGAGCTCAACCCCAACTCGCCCGTCTACTTCTCCAACCGCGCCGCCGCCTTCAGCCAGATCGGCCAGCACGACCAGGCCATCGACGATGCCAAGCAGGCGAGCAAGATCGACCCCAAGTTCGGCAAGGCGTACTCCCGACTTGGCCATGCGCTCTTCTCGTCCGGCCGCTTCGAGGAGGCCGTCGAGGCGTACCAGCAAGGTGTCGAGGTGGACCCGACCAACGAGGTGCTCAAGAAGGGCCTTGCTGCATCCAAGGAGCAAGCCTCGTCGTCTTCGTCCGCACCCTCGTCCTCGGCAGCTGGCTCGTCGACGCGCGACGCCGTCTCTCCACCGGCAGGCGCAGATGCCGGCGCCGGTGGCTTCCCCGACTTTGGCGGCGGAGCTGGCGGCATGCCCGACCTCGCGGCAATGATGAACAACCCGATGATCGCGCAGATGGCGCAGAACCTCATGTCGAACCCGGACAGCCTGGCGTCGCTCATGAACAACCCCATGCTCCGCCAGGCGGCCGAGAGGTTCGGCTCCGGTGGTGGCATGCCCGACATGAGCTCCATGATGAACGACCCCGCGCTGCGCGACATGGCACGCAACTTCATGGGCGGTGCCGGCGGCGGCGCCGGTCGTGGCAACGGCGGTGGCAACGGCAACAACAACATGTACTCCTAGACAGTTTCACAATAGTATGCGAGCGCCTCGCGGCGCAGTAATGATATCCCCACCTTATCTTTCTGGATTTGCTGCTAGCCTTTTGCTTGTGTGAGCGAGCGACGTATGCTCGAGTCGATGTAGCAGACGTGCTTGAGATAGAAAGCAACGGAGATGGCCGAGCTTTTTGTCGCTGGACGCATGCGAGTGGAGGGGTGTGAGCGAATTTTGCCAGACGCACAAACCACAGCTCGGCAGCGCGAACACATCCTTCGCGAGCTCCACCACTGCTTTCACCTGCGAGCTGCTGAACATGTCCAGTGCGTCGCCGACGGTGCGGGTGATCTACTTTGCCTCGGTGCGTACGACGCTTGGGCTTTCGCACGAATCCATCGCGCTGCCTTCGGTGCCCACTTCGCTCCCCACCCTCATCGAGCTCATTGCGCAGCGCCACAACGATAAGCAGCCCGATAGCGTGCTGGCGGGGTGTCGGTGGAGCGTCGACAACACGCTGATCGAAATCGACGAGATCGCAAACTGGACACTCAGCGGCGGCGAAGAGGTGGCTGCCATCCCACCCGTCTCGGGCGGCTAAGCAATGGATCAGCCCAAGGTCGAGGTCGAGCCGGCACGCAAGCCGCTGGTGGCAGCGTCGGTGCTGTCGCGCTTCTCGGCACACCACTTCTCGCCAGCTCCCAGCGGAGTCGATTCGAACCTGCTCATCCTGTTGCACGGGCTGGGTGATAGCGACACGCCGTTCTTTACGCTGGGCCAGTCGCTGCAAAAGACGCTGCCGCAGACAGCCGTGTTGACGCTACAGGCGCCGCATGGCGTACCGTTCCTCGACCCCGGCCGACACTGGATGTGGTATCCGACGTTCGACCAGTTTGGCGAGATACTCACCAAGCCCAACCCGCGCCCGACCGTCGACCACCTCAAGGGCCTGCTCGAGCATCTCACCGGCGCGTGTGGGTGGTCAGCATCGCACATTTACTTCTTCGGCTTCGGTCAAGGCGCCACGATCGCGCTGGAGACACTTGTCGACTGGACCAAGTCGCATGCAGACGAGCCTGCCGCAAGACTGGGAAGCATAGTGTCGGTGTCCGGCGAATTCATCTCGCATCCGACGCTGACGAAACCGAGCGCGACACCCGTGCTGCACATCTACCGCTCGCCGAGCGAGACACCGCGCGATGCGAGCCGATGGGCATCATTCCGAAAAGCCACAAGCGCACTGCAGCTGCATAGGTTGGCATTGGCACCAGGCGGGGCGGACGAAGCGATGCTACGCGGACAGGAGTGGGATGGCGTGATGCAGTTCTGGTCGAGGCTGCTGCGCAGTCGAAGTAGCTGGGAGCTCAGCGGCGACGTGGTACCGCTTGCGCCTCAGAAGTAGTACAGCGTACGGCCCTGCAGCTTGAGCGCGTAGATCACGTCGATCGTACGCACGGTCTTGCGGTTGCAGTGTGCTGCCGATCCAAACGCGGGTCAGCTCGACTCGACGATGCGGGTGGGGAGGCAGGTGGGACTTACCGGAGTAGACGATGGCGTCGTGTACGGCGCGCGTGAGGAAGTTACGCAGAATGAACCGCGTCTCCTCGTACACCATCCCACCCAGACCTATAGACGCAAAGCGCAAGCCGAGTGTCAGCTACGCCACTGCTTCAATGTCGCCCGGTGGGTGGAGCTTACGCTTGACGCCTCCTCGTCGCGCAAGACGGCGGATGGAGCCCTTGCTGATGCGTTCGAGTGCCGAGCGCTGTGCGCGGTACCGCTTGGTGGCGCGCGCCACCCGCCCATTGCCTTGGCCCGGAAGACATTTACCGCCCTATCCCTCGCAGCATTAGCATCCGTTCGTATCACATTTATCCTGTACCAGCGTCTTACCGTGAAAGTCTCTGGTCGATCCAAGCAAGAACGAGTCAGGAACAATGCCGATGCAACTGCGTGACTCTGCCCAACTCACTTGCACCCATTCTGTCTCAAAGTTGTGCTCGGTAAAGATGATGTGATTGAAGCGAGGTGCGGGCTGGCAATGACAAGCGTGATTCTTATGCATGCGGACATTGTATGTGCGGCGGAAAGACAAAGCAAGCAAAGCTTGTTGCGGCAGTGTCAATCGCGGCCTTAGGAATGCAGCTGTGCGGAAGAGAAAAAATATCGAGATGAAAGCGTAGAGCGGAGAATCAGCGGAATTGCTCTGCAGCACGCTTCCGCGGCGGCACGGACTGGGTCGAGAACTTACAATGGGAGCGACGGTGGTCATCCACTCGCCTACGGTGCGGAAGAGTGTATCGTCGCCGCGGTCGACCGGGCCGTCAGGGCCCCAGATTCGCAGCTCGTCGTCTGCCACGTGTGCCGCGGGCGCAATTCGTACTCTCGCCGCCGCCCTTTCGTCGGTCCTTGCCACCGTTGGCTGCGTTTCCTCCTGCTGCTCGGGCTCGCGTTCTGATGCGGGCGAGGCATCTCGGTCACTTTGCTCTTCGTCTTCGTTGTCATCGTCATCGCTGTCCATGGAGAACCTCTGCTGTTTGGCGGGCATGCGCGTAGTCTTTTGCCTCTTGCGCTGTCTTTCCTTGTCATCCTCTGCGGCGGGTTGGGCTGCAGTGCTGGTACTCGGCTGCGCACTCGCCGGCGGTTCGACCTGGGCAATGCGCACAAGCTCCGCGCGGTAGCCGGGGGGAAGCGGCAGGGATGTCGACTGGATGGCTCGTCCGCGGAACGCCGAGACATAGCTGTTCAGAGACCCCGCAGATTCGGTCGTGCTTGAGCTGGACTGGTCCTGCGAGTCATCGCTCGCTGCGGCGCGCAGAAGGAGGAACGAATCGACAGGCGCTGGGCCGTCGTAGTCGATGTGGAACGGCATGAGGTTGGGCGTGCATTGTGGCAGCGCATCCGTCGTGGATGGGCCGAGCACGAGCTCCATCGGTGGCGGTAGCAGTTCGACCATTGCGGCGGTCATCAAGGTCAGCACCGAAAGGAACCGATCAGGTGAAAAGTCTTGAGAAGGCAAAGGCTGGCGAAGGTCAGCAGCGGCGAGGACAGCAGAGAGGGAGACCAACACCTCGCATCAACCCTGGCAAGGCGCGTGGTGGCGCGTGGGCGCGTAAAGTGTCCGACTCGCCGCATCTTCTACTCGTGCGATAGAGCCTCAAACGCCAAGATCAAACATTCGAAGGGTTCCGCCAAAATTCGTAGACTGCTTCGTGATCGACAGTGGCAGAGCGCCTGCCAGCCTTTCAGCGCCGTTCGCCACTTCGGAAGAGCTGTCGAGCTAACAGATTCCGAAAAAAAAAGCGAGAAGAAAGTTTCCCTTCGAAATTTTGGAGTGGGATGGCGAGAAGGAGTTGATGTGCCTCGACAGCGCCGCTGCCGCCCAGCTGATCCCCCCGCCGCCGCCGAAGGTGAACGCACCGTCCATCACTACATCATCACCTCCTCCCTCCATCACCACACCCCCATATCACACATATACAATCATGACTGAAGCGGCAGGTGCCGTCATCGGCATCAACTTCGGCCACTCGTACTCCTCCATCGCCTGCATCAACCAGCAGTAAGTTTCGACCTATGTCTTTCGCTCGGCTGCCACTCCCAGCATATCGATACTGACGATCTTGCGCCTTTGTCCATCTTTCACTATTCCGTAGCGGCCGTGCCGATGTGATCGCAAACGAGGACGGTGAGCGCCAGCTCGCCACGCGCATTGCCTACAACGGCGACCAGGTCTACCTCGCCAACCAGGCCACCCCGCAGCTCGTCCGCAACGCGCCCAACGTCATCGACAACTTTGTCAACCTCCTCGGCCGCCCCTTCGCCGAGCTCACCGACGCCGAGAAGAAGCGCAACTCGGCACCCGTCATCGACTCGAACGGCGCACCCGCCTTCCAGGTCGAGATCGACGGCACCCAGACCGTGCTCACTGCGCACGAGGTCTCGGTGCGCTTCCTCCGCTCGCTCTTCCTCACCGCCAAGGACTTCCTCTCGGGCGTCCCCATCGCAGGCGCCGTGCTCAGTGTGCCCCAGTGGTTCCCCCAGCAGCAGATCTCGGCGCTCAAGGCCGCCGCCGAGGAGGCCGGCCTCATCGTGCTCCAGGTCATCCCCTCGTCCGCCGCCGCGCTCGCCGCGTACGGCCTCACCAACCCGCAGGGCCCCGGCCAGCTCCCCGCCCACCCGGACGGCGTTGAGGGCGCCCCCTACGCTCCCGGCAAGGAGCTCGACCGCAACGTCGTCGTCGTCGACATGGGCGGCTCGTCCACCGACGTGGCGCTCGTCGCCGCGCGCGCCGGCCTCTACTCGACGCTCGCCTACCTGCACGACGCCACGGTGGGCGGCGCCACGCTCGACGCTGCGCTCGTCGCATTCTTCGCCAAGGAGTTCACCAAGAAGACCAAGGTGACCATCGCCGACACCGACAAGCGCGCGTGGGCCAAGCTGCGCAACGAGTCCGAGTTCACAAAACGCGCGCTCTCGGCGTCCAACTCGGCCACGTGCTCGGTCGAGTCGCTCGCCGACGGCATCGACTTCACCGGCACCGTGAACCGCATGCGCTTCGACATGCTTGCCGGCCCGGCGTTCGGCAAGGTCGTGGCGGCGGTGGAGAAGGTGCTTGCGCAGGCCAAGCTCGAGGCGTGCCAGGTGGACGAAGTGGTTCTTGCCGGTGGCAGCGCAAGGCTCTCGGGGCTCGCTGACAGGCTGGCGGGTCTGTTTGGCGACGCCGAGGAGGGCGGTGCGCACATCACCGCCTCCATCGATGCCGACCAGGTCATCGCTCGCGGCTGCGCCATCCAGGCGCAAGTCATCGCTGCCGCTCCCAAGGGCTCCAAGGAGGCAGCGTTCCTCACCGAGCTGCCCAAGGCTCCCGTCGACTCGCTCGCCGAGCTCAAGGTGCAGGCCACCTCGGCGCCCATCGGCCTTGTCCTCGCCGACGGCGCATTCGTCACGCTCGTGCCCAGCAACACTGCATACCCGCTGCGCCGCTCCTTCCGCCTGCCCGTCGCCAAGGGCGCCGAGTCGGTGGCTGTGACGCTCGACCAGGGCATCGACGACGTCAAGGTCGAGACCATTCAGCCGGACCCGGAGGACTTTGACGAGGACGACGACGAGCCGCTCGAGCCCGAGACGCGCAAGACCGCCATCACCAAGCCGGCAGGCAAGGGCCTTGCTGCCTTCACCGTGCCCACGCCCGCCAAGGGCGCAAAGTCCGTCCTGCTCACCCTCGAGGCCGCTGCACCGGGCAAGCTCTCGCTCTCGGCGCAGGAGGACGGCGCCTCGAGCTCGGTCGACCTTGAGCTCTAGACTGTCTTTCCTTCCTGCACACACTTTGGCTCTCGTAATACACTCTCTGCAGCATCAACAATGTGTGTGAATGGTCCGCAAAACCGAAACCAGATGAAGAGTGAAAAGACGAGGTTTAGGCGTGGAGAATGTGGTTCCACCAGCGCGAGCTTCCCTTTGGATGCGAGGCGAGCGAGGCGGAGCGCGAGTGGGTGGGCGAGTCGGGTGGGGGGGTCGAGTGTTTCTTGCGCAGCTTGCGCAGTTTGTGTGCCGAGAGCGAAAGCGCGACAGCAGGTGCAAAGTTGTCTTCGGGATCCGAATGAAGGTGGATCGAGGCACAGGGGATGTCGACGCCATCGTACACGTGGGCACCCGTGCGCAACCCCGTCCCCACCTTCGCTTCTGCTGGCTTAGCTTCCGACTCGACGCGCGGCGGTTCGGCAACCGAGCAGGTGGCGTCGGAAAGATGCTCGAGGCTCGACAGGATCATGTGTCGCGTGGGGTCGAACTTCTTGGCGCCGGTGCGTGGGGCAAGGGGCGTGAAACACGCTGTATCGTCCGATTCGGACAACGTGCGTGTTCGGCGCGACGGCGGGCTTTGCAACGAGGCGCACGAGCGTTCGGCACGCAGCTTGGACTCGTTGCCCGCCGAGTGCCAGCGTTGGCGCTGCGCCCACACGCCTGCTTCCTGCACGGGTAGCGGAGGCAGCCGCGGTGCATCATCAAACGACACCGCATGCCGAAGCGTACGCTGTGGCTTGGGCGATGCCACCGCTGGACTGTTGAGCACCTCCATGGCTGCCGACGATGGTGGTGTAGCAGCCGTATCGCTGTGGTGTCGCATGCGTCGCGGTGGTGCTGCCGCCAGCTGCACCGGTAGGCGCGGCGGCGGCTCGAGCGCGCCAAACGTACCGCGCCTTGCCTCATGGCTGCCGACATCAAACGTGCTGTACGCATACTCGCTCGGGTTGGGGCTGCACGGCAGACTGCTTGCAGTGGTGCAACCGTCGTCGTGTTCGAGCTGCGCGTGGGCCCGGAATGGATCGGGAAGCAAGAGCGTCGGCGGCTTGTGCGCGCGTGAGCCTGCGAGGGATGCATCGGGCGCAAGGTCGAGCAGCGGGTCGTGCACGGCAAACGCCTGATCGAGCGTGTGCTGGTCCAGACGGCGGTGTTCGAGCGGGAGACGCTTGATGCGGATCTTGTCGCCATCATGTGGGCTCTCGTGATCTGGCTCGCGGTGGAAGGGCGCATCGAGCGTATCGAGAGGATCGTACGAGTCGCTCTGGCGTCGCTTGAAAGCAGGCGATGGCGCCCAGTCGAAGCTGCGCTCTCCATATGCAGCGTAGGGCAAGAAGTTGTCCACTCTCTTGCTCGCCATGGCGACATCGCTGTCGCTCCTCTTCCTACGTCTGCGATTGCGCATGCTGTCCGTCGAGTCGATAGCGACATGGTTGAAGGTCACTACAAGTGGACTGAGCGATGCCGAGCCGGGTGCTGCCGAGTTGCGGCGTGCTGGACTGAGCGGTGCGAGGGGCGAGTTGAGCGTGAGGCAGGTGGCTGTACTGCTCCTTCTGCGCGCATCGGCAGAGGAAGGGCTTGTGAGCGAGCCTGTTGCGAGCAGATGCTGCCACTCGTCCTTCTCGATCCAGTCAAAGTAGACATGGCCGTCGGCCTCGCGCACGCGAAGACGCTGCTCGCGCTTCTGCACGGAAGTGGTTCCGAAGAAACGGTCGATCTCCTCCTTGGTCTGGTAGCGAACGGGGCGAAAGTGACGCGCCTGCGCAGCGGTGGGCGAGTGTACAGTCATGGAGCGCGAGCGTGTATTCGTCGACATTGTGAAGGAAGCTGTGCAAAGGTGGAAAGCAGACCGAGCCAGGCGTGGGGCTTTCCCGGGTGTGGGCTAGGTCTTTATAGCTGCAGCTGGCGCAGGGGCTATCGAAGGGTCTGAGGAGCGCAGCCGGGTGGGTTTTGCGGCAACAGCGCAAGCATGCACATCTGGGCAGCTCGGCTAGAGTCGCTCCGCCGCGTCGAGATTGGTGGGATTGCATCTCCGCAGGGCCCGCAGGCCGAAGCTCGTCTGAGCTCAGACGCGGCTGAGAACTTTCCCTTTCATCAGCTGCTTCCTTTCATCACCAGGCAGCACAGACCTCGAATCGCAGGTGTGAAGGCACAAAGGAACAAAGGGCAGCCGGCAGAAGAAAGCGTGGCGAGTCTGCAGGGAAAAAGTGGGCGTAAGTTTAGCTCCAAATCGACTTCATGCGTTGCCGCCCCGAACAAAGGGGATGCTGCGCCATGGCGCTTCCGTCTTATGCGCATCCGTCGGATGCTTTCATCCGCCATCAAAGGGACTCTTGACACACACCTTTGTCTTTGAGCATATTCAAGCGGAATAAGATGAGCCAATCAGCCAAAAAGTTGGACGCATGATTCCGTGCAAATGCAAGTATGACAAAGACATAGAACGAGCAAAAAAAAGAGGTGGCGCCCCGAATCAGTAGACGAGGTAGCCAATGTTGAGCAGCGGGAAGCCCGCCATAAGGCCGATCCAGAAGATCATGTTGCCGAGCGTTTCGTTGCGCTTGATGAAAGGGATCTGGCTGATGATGATGAGCGGCAGCTGCACCATCTGCGCCGCAAACAGATAGAAGCGGATCTTGCCGCTGACGATGGCCATGACGAGCTCGTGCACGAGCGAGCTGAGCAGGAACGTCAAGAACATGGCCATGCTCTTGCTGAGACCCCACGCGGCGATGGTGCTGGCATACACGTGGCGCAGCAGGAAGCTGTGCACGGGCTTGTTCCACTTGCGGCTGAAGACGTCCATGCTGGTGGCGTTCCACCAGTCCAGGTAGAACTCGCGATCGGCAAAGCGCGTGAGCTCGGCAAACGCGTTGCAGATGCACTCGAACATGATGTAGAAGATGAGCAGGTAGTTGATCATCATTGGCACCGCCAGCTGCAGGAACGTGCGCAGAAACGGCGTCTCGGGCGTGGGGGTGAACGGCATGATCCAGTGCTCGGTGATCACGTAGATCACCAGGAACGTGCCAAACGTCGCCAGCGTCTTCTCGAGCACGTAGAGCGGACGGATCGTCTTGAGTCGCGGGTAGGAGAGCTCGTAGACGAGCGTAGGCACCAGCAAGTAGTCCCAGAAGTTGGCGTACGTCAAGTTGGCAGGCCACATGACGGGATCCTGTCGGATCAACTCGGGCGACGGCTCGGACGACGGTCGGGACGACAGCAGATCCTCGCGCAGCACCTCGATCTCGCGCGCCAGATCCGAGATGAGCCCGTCCGGGTGCGAAGAGAGCGGATGCGGATCACGAATCTGATGCGGCTCGGCGCCCGAAGCGGCTCGACTCGTGGATCGGCGTCGGTTGAGCGACGAGTCGGCTTTGGCTTCGTTGTCCTTGTCGGTGCCAGCCTTGCGCTCGGCGTTGGTCTTGTCGGTCATGTTCTTGTGCAGCTGAATGTGCTCTTCCCGGCTTAATTGCTTGTCTTTGCGGCCTGGCGGATCTGGCAGAGAGTCGGCTTGGTCGCGAGCTTGGCTGGATTCGTCCTTGACGGTGAGTTTGGGAGATGGCTCCTCGCCCTGGGGTGCGGCATTGAGTGCTTGTCCCAGGTGCAGCCGGCTCGAGCTGCTGCCTCGCTGCTTGTGGAGCGCCGACCATTCTGCAAGAGAGTGCGCGGTGGCCTTGTCGGCGTCCTTGTCACCAAAGCCTGCGGCGTTGCGAGCGAGACGGACGGCTTTACCCCACGCGGCATGCAGTTGTTCGTCGCCTCGACCGGCCTCGGCACCCTCGACCTCGGCGACGCGCTCCTCGAGCATGCCTTCGATGCGGCGCATGCGGTGGTAGGTGTCGGCCATGTTGCCGTTGACGTTCATGTAGGAGTGGATCTTCATCATCATGGCGAGCGTGTGCAGCACGAAGAAGCCGCTCTGCACCCACGGCCACTCGCGATAGCGCGCCCACTTGATGACGAGGCCGAGCAGCGTTGCCTGCCACAGGTGCTGGAAGGTGACCGCGGTGGGCCAGTAGCGGACCCAGCCGCGGCGACAAACCTTGGCGAAGGGCACGCAGATGAAGAGCGAGGCGATGAGCACGCCGTCCGAGATGGCGAGGATCCATGCATCCCTGCTGAAGAGCGTGGCAAAGGTGAGGCTGAGCACTTGGCCGGTGGAGGCGAAGGAGGTGTAGGAGGTGTTGAGCACAAAGAGGGCGAGGCAGACCCAGAAGAGGGTGAAGAAGCCGCGGAACTGGTCGCGCGAGGAGGTCTCGTTGAAGCGGTCAAAGTGACTGTTGCGCGGCTTGAAGCTGACGACGGCTCGCATCTTTTTGCGCGAGCGTGTCGAGGCGGCGACGGGCTTGAGGTGGATGGCGCCATCCTTGCCGACTCGAGGCGAGAGCGCCTTGGCGCCGATGTGCTTGAACTCGAACGTGGAGGATCCGGTGCCGTGCGAATTGGAGATGGTGGTGGTGAGCGTCGAGGTGGCGACGGACGGCTCTGGTTCCGAGTCGGACGGTGTAGCTCTACCGTTGGTCGGTGTCGACGGCAGCTCGGACGACGGCACCATTTCGGATGCGGGCGTGCTAACTGCGGACGAGATGGCGTCTTCCGGGGTGTCTGTCATGAGTTGGGCAATCTTGGGGTGTTTGGCGACAAAGTCCTCCTCGACAGGTAGCGCACGAGCGCCGGAGGATGTCTCGTTGGTGGCCATGGCTGGGTATCCTACTCAAGTTCCAATGTGTTCCGTGGCGGCTGGGGCGGACGAGTTTTATTGCGTTCGGTGCGCTGATGCCGGAAGAACCGAACCGATTCGGTCGCGAGAGGCGCGGCGGCAACAAGCCGAGTAGCCAAGTGAGGGTGGAGCGCGCTTGCAGGCGCAGGCAAGGTGTGAGTGTAGAGAGCGTCGGTTGTGGTGGTCGAGCGGGATCCTTGATCGGAGGTGGTTACCGGTCGCTGGGAAAAAGCTTCCGGCGACGCCACTCTGAGCCCCTGGAGAGAGAGAGTCTTGACTGTCTCACCTCGCCCAGACGCGCACTCACTCCACTTGGAATCCAATTTGCAGCAAGGCGGCAGCATTGAACCCCTTTCCGGGACAAATTTCGTGCAGCAACGTGGAGCATCGTCATCGTGTGCATCTGTCCGTGCAGCCATTCCTTGAACGCCAACCAACCGGAACTCGCATCCGCAACGCCATCCGACCCACAGAAGAGTACGGAATCGAGCTCTCGACTGTTCCTGCAGTTTGCGTATCCCCGCTCCCGAAGGTGTGGATCCTCGCCACCCCATGCAGTAGAGCAGGCAAAGAGCGAAGAATAAAACCTCCGACACGAAAAAAAGCAAAAACTAAAGTTCCCGGCCAGGGAATCGAACCCTGATCTGAGCAGTGAGAGTGCCCTATACTAACCATTGTACTAACTGGGACTCGGTGTTGATTACTAGTCATCGAGCATATATATAACCTCATCCTGCACAACCCAAAGGCACCTGCTGGACCCTGACGGCGGGGTAACCGAGGCGAGAAGTGCCGCTCTTTGGGCCGAGCCGGTACGGCAACCAGCCCGCTGTGCATACCCGCTCCCTCGCACAGACACTCCTACGTCCCGACCTCCAGTCCTGACCACATCTTCTTCATCTTCGCCGCTCCACTCCGAGCTGCAACACAATGTCCATTTCGACGCCCAACTACTCTTCCGGCAACGACCGATTCGGCGCCGAGGCGGCCACGTGGGATTCGCAGCCCGAGGTGGTCGAGTCGTCGCGGCTCTGTCTCGACGCGGTGCTGCGTCACTCGGACCACTTCCCCTCGCTCTCCTCCTCGAGTGTACTCGAGATCGGCTGCGGTACCGGCTTGCTCACTGTGCCACTTGCTCAGCATGTCGGCTCCATCCTTGCACTCGACACCGCACAGGGTATGATCGACATGCTCTCGGCCAAGCTCTCCTCCAACGCGATCCAGCACAAAGTCTCCGCCAAAGTCAAGCTTCTCGAAAGCGCCGATGATCCCGTACTTGAGGCGAAGAAGTTCGATGTTGCACTCAGCCATCTTGTCTTCCACCACGTACCCAATATGCAGCAGCTGGTCGACGTCATGTTTGGAACTCTCAACAAAGGCGGCAGAATTTGGATCTCGGACTTTGAGGATGACGGGCCCCAAGCAGAAGCTTTCCATCCAAAGGCCAAGGTACGATCCCGCACTTCGCTTGTACCTGTAGAACTGAGACTGACCTCTTTGCTGCTTTGTAAACCGACAGCATGCAGGCGTGGAACGACACGGCCTCAAACGCGACGAGATGCACAACATCCTCACCAACGCCGGTTTCACCAACGTCGAGGTCTTTGAAAGCTTTCAGATGCAGAAAAAGGTCGAGTCGGGACAAACACAATCCTTCCCCTTCCTTGCTATTACAGGCATTCGACCCTGAGCGCCTATCTTTGCAATGCGTAGCAAATCTCTCGGGCTCCGCCATCTAGTACGTCTGAGGTGGGGTATCTGGAGTCGACTCGAGCAGCCACAGCTCGCGTAGCGCCTCGACTGTACGGCCTCCGTTAGCCTTGAGCATTTTGCGTGCGTGCCATTGTTGCCTTTCGTCCGGTGTCCCGCGTTGCGATACCGCCTGCTGTACCGCCTCCCATCGATCGAGCAGATCGCTCCAGAATGTCTCTGCCTCCTCACCACCATCCCTTTCGGATAAAACGAGGCTCTGAACCGCGAGGTCCAGATCGACCGTACGTGCCAACAGATCATCGCGCACCGCTGCTGCCTCCTCCACCATGCTTCCTCCATCGCCATGCGACACGCGCAAAAGTGCACGCACCACCGCCGTATATGTCGCCAAGTTGGCCGGTGCAAAGTCACCCTGAACCTGTACAGGTTCTGCTTCGTCAGCGGCCGCAGAGAGGGGCGAAATCGTGTTGATCCCTACCGCCCGCGCCAGGATCGAAGTAGTGGTGTTCCAGCGTTCGCGACCTTCGCGTGCAAGACACTCGAGCGCAATCGTCCACGAGCTAACACTCGGCTGCACCCCAAACGTCTCGGTCATGTCGCGGATCACTCCAAGCACCGCCTGGCTAGAGCCCCACGCCTGCTTCTCCACCTGTCCTGGCAGCGTCTCGGACTCCGTTTCGCTGGCTACGCCGCTGGCGGGAATGTCGACTTCCAGTCGGCCAAATGCGCGGATGAAGCCATCGAACGTACGGCTGGTCGGTGGTTGCGATGGCGGCCATTGCTCGAACACCAACGATCCGCTTCCATCGTGCTCGTGGTCCTGCTCGGGTTCCTGCTCTTGCTCTTGCCCTTGCTCTTGCGCGTGCTTTTGCTCGCCCTCGCGCTCGCCCTCGTGCTCGCTGTCGGGCATTCGCTTCCTCGATGCCGTCTGCTTCCACAGCTCGTACACGCGTTGGAGACGAGCGTAGTCCTTGGCATCTACGCACACACCCACCACGGCACGCAGTACCAGATTGATGGCATGCGTGGAAGGCCAGTATTTTCCCAGCAGCCGTCGAGCAGGCAGCTCGTGTCCCGATCGATCCGACTGCGGTAGGTGCGACTGGGCGAGTGCAAGTGCGATCAGCTCGCTGGTGATGCCTCCCGCCGGCATCTTGAAGCCGTTACTGCCCACGTAAAAGTCGAGCGCAGCCTTCCACTTGGCCTTCTTGATCAAGCCGTACAGCGTAGCAGTCTCATACAGGCCCTTGCCACCACGCACTGTAAGTAGGCGCTTCCGGACGGGCAACAAGAATTTGTCGGCTCCCACGGCCTCCTGCGACGGGGACGCTTGAGATCCATCCGTCGTGCCCGTGGACCCGACATCGCTCTCGGTCAGCGACACGAGGACGGGTACCGTGCCATAGCCGTACGCCAAGTCCTGTAGCTTCGATAGCGTGCGTGCCGACGGCAGATGCGCAAAGACAGCCCCGTCTTTGGAGCCAGGGGTATAGTCTTCTGGCATTGGACTGTCGTCGGTGCGACGCACCTTTTCCGCACTCCGCAACACAGAGAGGAGGTGCTCTCTCGCAGCGAATACATCGCCTTGATCGAGATGCGTCTGCAAGATGGCATCCAGTGTTGCGCCTGGTTCGGCCTCGGTATCGACGCCTTCTGCTTCCAACGAGAATGCAGTCTCGCGCGCGATGCGCTTGACGATCTCATCCACATTGGCCACCTTTACCGCCCTTCTTCCGCGTTTGGAGCTGCACGCAAGCAGTTCGACCAGCGAGTAGGCCTTTTGGACGTACTCGCCGCCCGCCCGAAACAGCTCCTCGAAGAGCAGACGCTGCGTGAAGTTGGACGTGCTGACAATGTGCGCGACCGCCTCGAAGCTATGAGATGTTCGCGCACTGTGCTGTGCCCAGGAGATTGCATCGTCGAGTCGCCCTGCAAGCGCAAGTGTGCGAATGCCAAGATTGTAAAGAGCACGCAGCTCGAGGTGCGCTGGCCTCACTTCTTCGCGTGCGCTGCGTGGTCTCCGCGCCATTCTGCCCTGGTGACCCTGCACCAGTCGCTTAAAGTACTGCCAGGCCAGTATGGAGTGGGAAGCGTCCGAGCCGTGCAGACCTCCGATACCGTACCGCAGAATCTGGGCCAGAGACGACCGGATCACACTCCAGTGCCCCTTTTCGGCGGCTATGAGGCTCGCCTGCTGCAGCAGTTGCAGTTCGTCTCCGTACCCTTCGAGGAGGACCACAAAGCACTTGCGGATGTAGGACACAGTAGGATCATCTTGGTCACTCGAGACGCTAGATATCGCCTCGACGTCTCTCATGCTTGGCGTGTACTCGGGGCAGAGACGCATCCAGTTGAGCATGTCGTGCCTCCTGCCGCGCTTGATCGCCCACAACGCTGCGACTGCGAAGTCGGGCAGAGGCTCGTTGAGAGTCGTGCCCAGAGACTGGAACTCGTTGAGTGCTGTTGTGGCTGCCTTGAAATCTCCCTCCTGGATGAGCCGTGCTAGCAGCTGGGTGGACGGAGAGAGAGCCGCCGTTGACTCTGCTGTAATCGAGGAGGACGCAGCCTGGACTGCGCCGTCCGCACTCTTCTTTGAAGTGGATGACGATGCTTGTTGGACGTAGACCTCATCTTCAGGCTCGAAGAGCGAGAAGTCGACTCCATGGGGATCGATCTCATTGTTCGAGCCGGGAAGCGGATGTGCAGGGTTGGAGGTCGAGTAGGCGAATGCGAGCAGCGGTCTTGGACGTCGAGCGGATCTGGCCTTGGTCGGAGGAGAAGGCGCCGCCGAGAATGTGAATTTGAGGGGCAAGAAGGAAGAGCTCGCCGATGAGGTAGATGCGGTAGCTGTAGAAGCGCTGTTGGCGCTGAGGGCGGCCGAGCTCAGCAAGCGCAGCTGGCGCTGCTGGTGAGCCAGGGTTCGCCAAGCATCTCTGGCGGGCAGAGAGCTGTTTGGTGGACGCATGAAGGCGTATCCAAGCCTTCCATTCGGCCTGCGGTGCCAATCGTCGAGGCCTGAATGTGCCGATGGATCCCTTGTTGGGCTATGATTGGTGTCAGATTGAAAGGAAAGTTGGGAAGAGCACAAGGCGAGAAAAGGGTCTGTGAGAAGAAGTCTCCGAAGGTTTCAAGAGCCGAGTCCCGGTGCGATTTTTTTGACTAGTGTTACATCGCTGTCTAACACAAATGCGAAAATTCGCAGAGCGAGCTCTAAAGCTCGACTCGGCGACAGCGAAGTTCCACGTCAACTTTGGCCAACTGCGGGGACTCGCAGGGGCCGCCTTCATCTAGGCCTGGCTAAAGCGTACTCTCCACATAGCTTCTTCTCGCACCTTCACCATACCCTTCTTATTCGCTTCGAACGAGCCAGTGGAGGCTTCATCGATATGACGCTCGCGAGTCTCAGGTGGACATGCAGCCTGCTGCTGCTCGCCACCGTCCTGCTCGGCAGCTGTGAGGCGGCGCTATTCTCCAAGAACTCCAAGGTCACCATCGTCGATGCGTCCAACTTTAAGCGCGAAGTGCTTGACATCGAGAAGCCGACCATGGTTGCCTTCACAGCTCCCTGGTGTGGCCACTGCCAGAAGCTCGTCCCTGACTACACTAGGGTCGCTGCGCAGCTCGACGGCGTCGTCAAGCTTGCTTCGATCGACTGCGACGAGGACAAGAACAAACCTACGTGCGGAAAGTACGGCATTCAGGGCTTCCCCACCCTCAAGCTCTTCCCGCCGACCAAGAAGCGTCTCCCGAAGGACTATCAGGGTCCTAGGACTGCCAAGGATATTGCGGCGTACATGGTCGATGCGCTGCCTATGGGCGCCAAGAAGCTCAAGGCCGAGGAGCTTCAGGAGTACGCCGAGAACGACGCCACCACGCCCAAGGTCATCCTCTTCTCCAAGAAGCCCACCAGCTCGCCGCTGTACAAGAGCCTTGCACTCGACTTCCGCAAGAGTCTATCTTTCGCCTTCCTTCGCGGCGACCAGCGTCCCGTCCAGGCCGCCGCCCGCATCCACCTCGGCGTCGATGTCTCGGATGACAAGCTGCCGCTCCTGATTGTCGTCCCTTCACGTGGCGACGGTGATGACTTGGACAAGGCGGCTATCAAGACCTATACCGGCCAGCTCAAGTACCACGAGCTCAACGCATGGATCAAGCAGACCGTGCCAGAAGCCAAGTCCGGCAAAGCTAAGAAGCCCGCAACCAAGGCGCAGATCAAGAAGAAGCCCGTCAAGCTCGATCAAAATGTCGACGATCTTCCGGAAGGCGCCAACCGTGAGTGGCGTGTCGAGGAAGACATGACGGAAGAGGAAAAGCAGAAAAAGATGGAACAGCTCGCCGAAATGCTCAACACGGCCATCAAGCAGAGCAACGATCTCAGGGAGACCGAGCAAGCAGCGAGCAGCGATGCCGACTCGTCTGCCCACGGTTCAGGCTCTTCCCACTCTTCGTCATCTTCGTCCTCTTACTCTTCCACCACAGACGAGGATGGACAAGTCACCACGGACCGCACGGCATCCTACTCCACCTCGGGCGATGACGACGACTCGGCGTCGTCTTACAAGGTCTCCTCCCACACCCAAGGCAAGGGTGGCGAGGACATGTCGCTCAAAGAGAACCTGCAACGCTGGCTTGAGGGTGAACAGGTGGACTGGTCGTCCGACTACGCGGACCACTTCACATCCGCCCAAAAGGCGGCCGAACACCTCATCAAGGAGGACCCCGAAAAGGCGGAGCAGATGGCTCTCGAGAGCGAAAAGTGGCTTGCTCAGTACCTCGTCTCGGACCTCGAGATGATGAAGCTCGCCCGCGACAAGGGCAACGAAGACCCAGCCGTCTCCGACGCAAAGATCGAACGCATCCAGAACATGTACGACGAGATCAACAAACGCATCGAGGAGCGCCAAAACAAGATCGCAGCAAAGGCTTCAGCTTCTTCCGACGACAAACAAGCCTCGAGCCACGACGAGCTCTAGTCTCCATCTCGTCTCATTTTCACCCCGTGGCAATCACTCTAATGCGCTCGTTCCGTGAGAAACGACCTTTGAAATTGTTGCTTGTCTAGTACACACTGAGGGTGACACATGGTATCGAGCTAGAATAGCCAATGCTTCCGAAGGCACCAGAGGTATATGCCCGGCTATACCGGGAACTCGTTTGCTAAAAGATGGGAGGACGAGGCTTTTTCACATGGGCGAGTGGTGGCCCTTCTTGTTGCGATGTCCTCCTGGGTTGTGCTCGACGTACGGACCGTTGCCAACCGCGCTGGCCTTGCGGTACGAGTGACAGGCGTGTGCGTGCTTGAAAAAGGCGGCAAAGTTGCGACGGCGCTTGGCAGTGCAGATGAGGATCCACTCCTTGCACTGGTGGCACTTGCCTTCGACGGTGCCGGCGGCGTCGGCGTACACCTTGAGATGCGTAGGGGCAGTGAAACGAAGACCCGAGACGGACGAGATGCCATGCTTGTGCACCTGGTCGTACCAGTACTGCGAGTTCTTCAGTTGCAGCCAGTTGCCGTTCTCACAACGGTCGCACCACGCCTCGCGTGCATTGCCAGCACCCCGCACCCAGCGCGGCGTGTACAAGTCACCGGGAAAGCGCAGCTTGTCCGTCTGCCTTCGCGGTCTGTCGTCCTCGTTCTCGACCTCAAAGTCCGAGGCGGGCGGATCAGGCATGCCTGTGCGCATCTCGCAGTGCTGATCGTAGTAGACATCCTCCATCTTGCTGCCCGGAGGCGCACGCAGCACGATGTCCGTGGTGATCTGGTACGGCGTATTAGCGAGCGTATTGGCCTGCTGCACCGCCGACGCCGACGACGACGATCGATCGCGCTGCTGGCGCTTGTCGCCTCCTGCCATACCGCTCGGCGAGGGATAGCCCGCCTCGATGCCGTAGCGCATGGGCGCGTGGTCGCGCCAGCCTGGCAGGCTCGGCGACGAGGCCGAGGCACTCATGCCCGCCGGCACGCCCGAGTGCGACGAAGCTCCACCCCACGGGCTCCACTGCTGCGACGACGAGTAGCCCGCGCGCTGCGTCGCCGGAGCAGGCTGCTGGACATTGTACGGATCCGAAGGCAACGACGGACGGCGAGGATCGGTGTGCGCAGGACGATAGCTGTTGATCGCATTGCCGACCGGCGCCGAGGGTCGAGAAAACGACATGTTGGAGGCGAGCGAGTATCTGCGCGCGGCACCGTCGCTTCCATCGGCAAGGTTGCCATGCGACGACGCACCCATGGTCTCCTCATCGTACTGGCGCTTGCCAAGGCTCGACTGCGGAAACTCGTAGCCGCTGATCTCGAAGCCTCCCGGATTCGACCAGCCGGGTCGGGGAGCCGAGCGCGTCTCGGGGAGCGGGGGCGGCTGAAGCCTGCGGGCGCCGTAGTAGCCCTGCGCCGAAGCCTCATCGACTGCATGCGACTCGGCGGGCCACCACTGACCGCCGTTGGAGGCGTCGGCAGGAGCATCGAGCGGGCGACCGTGCTGATAGTTGGGTCTGCGCGCATAGTGACGATCGGCCAAAGCAGCTGCGTCCGAGCCGACGCGCGATCTCGACTCTCCTGTCGGCCCCGCCATACCGGACGGAGCTGGCACGCTCGAGTACGACGAAGGGTGGTCCATCTGAGCATGATGACCGTCCTCAGCGACGTTGTTGTAAGAAGGCATGTGCTGTTGTTGCTGCTGTCCTTGCTGCTGCTGCTGCTGCCAGGTTGGCTGCGAGTGGAGAGAAGGGACCTCATACTGTCCCTGAAAGCCCATGGTCATGGTGATCGTCTCGCGCGGAATGTCCCAGATGGAGGAGGCCGCCTCGACGTCGGACGGACGCGCAGGCTCGAGATGGTCTCCCTTGGTGGCAGCGGGTGCGGCCATGACACGCGACTTGTTGTGGGGGGCTCCGGTGAGGCTGGGCCAGATGCCCTTCATGCCGTCACCCCAGAGATGGGAGCCGTCCTCGACGGGGCGTGCGTGGTGCGAGGAGTTGGAGTGTGCAGGTGCAGAGTGGTAAGAGTCGGAGGCCGAAGCATGTTCGTGCGGCATGACAGAAGGATTCGATCGGTGGCTGAAGGACGACGAGGAAGGATGCGCGGCGGTCGTGCTGCGCATGGCACCTAGAAGAGGCTGTCCGTCGATAGGACTTTGAGGCTCCTTTGGGCCGCTAGAACGGGAAGAGATTGAGTGCGGGGAGGAAGGGCAGGAGACCGGATTGGAAGATGAGGCGAACGAGCTTCGACTGCGGCCGGCGTACTCCGTAATGAAGGTAATCGGAGGAAGAGTAGTGTTGTTGTTGTTGTTGTTGTTGTGTAGCGGTGCCGACGAGGAGGGGGAAGTAGAAGAAGAAGAAAAAGAAGAAGACGATGGTGTCCGGGTAGAGGGATATTGGTCTGGGTGGTATCTATGTGCGCGAAGCGAATCTCTTCTTTGCATAGCTTAAGAGACGAAGTATGGCGGGATAGCGGTCGGAGAGAAAGCCGTTCGTCGGGCACAGCGCAGCTTCCAAGACTGGTAGCAGATGTAGCCTAGGCGCCAAAGTCCTCGAGCTGGGACGACGCTGAAATTGGCAAAGGAGCGTCAAGGATGGTGAGGTGGTGCTGCGAACGCTGACGGAGCCTAAGAGCCTAGAAGCGAAAGGACAGATACGGTCCGGAGTCTGAACAAGCGATCACGATCGAGGGAGCAGAAAAGATGGGTGGGTGGGGGAGGGGGCATGAGATTGGCAGCCGTTTGTGAAGTCGCCTTTAAAGGATGAGACGGCCGACTCAGCTGGCGGGCGGCAAGGGCAGCGGAGATGGGCGAGGCTTTCTGGGCTGATAGGGCCGGGCCGCGGATGTGTTGATTGGGAGGGCGTGGTGGTGGACTGGATTGGATGCAGTCGACGGGGTTTGGGCCAAGTGCCGAAGACGGCTGGCGGGCAGAAGCCAGGTTCGGAGTTGCAAGGGCACCGAAGGGTAGAGCGACAGTGGGATGCATCGATGACCCAAGAAGCAGGAGGCGTGGACGGCGGGATGGAAGCCGGAGCGATTTGGGCGTGGGCGTGGGCGGCAAGGGGCCCGAGAGGACACCCAGCCGCTGTCTCACTCCGAGGTGACGAAAGCATGGCGCCACCCAGGCAAGAAGGCAGGGAAGGCACGAGGGGCACAACGGAGGAGCGGAAACGTCTGTCAGTCAATCAGTCGGTCAGGGCAGGATTAGAGCGGTGCATGTGCATAGCAACACTGCATTCGACCTCCGCCATTGTTCTTTGGCTTCGAAAAAGCGAAGGGGCCCAACGAAGGGAGGAGCGAGTCGCGGCGGCAGGAGCGTCATCATCATCAGCAGCAGCCATTCGAGGCCACCAGCAGCGTCGTTGGCGGGAGGGCTGCTGCTGCCGCCGTCATGCTCGGTGCCTGGCTCGTCGGGCTCGGCTGGGTCCGAGCCATGGAAGGCAGGAAAAGCGCCAAAGTGTGCATGCTGGGTCGCAGGCAGGAAAAGTGAGCTCTATCCTTCGCACCCACATTTCCTGGCGAGGTGCCTCGTCGACCATGCACATCGCCAAATCCACCTCGGCTCGGCACGCTCGCTGCTGCTGGCTGGCTTCCAACGGAGGCTCGCTCGACGTGCCGACTGCCGCGACATCTGATTGCATTTTCGCCTCTCCCACATGTCGGTGCCCGGCTCCACCTTTCCACACTTTTTGTTTTATTTAATTTCGAATACAAGACCCTCTGGAGTCGCTCGGCATGTGCCTGCTGAAGAGTAATTCCGATGCATAAACCTGAATAAAATAAAATAAAATACAGTAGCCCCGAGCTTGCGATGACATCTGGCTTGATTGGCTGCCATTCACGATTGTCCGGCTGCATGCCTAAAGCAGTGTGGTGTGCATGGTCGAGAGGGCATTCGGCTACGTCGAGATTCTCAAGCTTGGTCCGCAGGGCAAAGGACGATCAATGCTGCGAGCTTTGACAGCCGCAGCTGCTGCTCAGCACCGCTTGCATGCATGTACGCAGCGAGACGGTCGGGCCACAACAGCACACAACGCCGCGGAGCGCTGCGGCCGTCTGGCTGCGCGTTGTCAAGCACGCACAAAACACAGCTGAGCCTACTCGGATCTCAGTTGACCGCACGCTTTGTTTGCTGAGCAGAAAGCTTTGCCCGTCGATGGCCTCCGAGACTCGTTGGCAGTGCCTGACCTTTCGGACACGACCATAGACACCCAATTGCTCCCTCAAAGCTATGACAGACGAGACAGTTCAAAAACAGCCTCTTGAAGTGCTCTCGGAAGCGCCGAGAGAGCTCATCTGCGAGGGTGCGGATGCAGTTGGCCGGGGCTGAAGGCAGGATCGCGATCTTGGCCATGCAGCTGCGACGCGCTCCCACCAAGACTGTGGGAGAGAGTGTGGGAAACGAGGGTCGGAGCGGCCTGCACGCGAGCTGAAGCGAACAGGCGCACCGCACCAACGCACGCTCGCCTGGGAAAAATCCGCGGGAGGCAGCGGGTAATCCAAATACGCGACAAGCGACTCGACCAAGGCACGCCAACCTGCCGTTGCGGTACAGTAGAACCCGTTGACCGTGACTTCGTTAAAAATCCTTTCTGTTTTTTTTTTTTTTTTTTTTTTTTTTTTTGAAAATTTTCGGCGGCGGCAAGGTTGCTCGCGGTGGGGGGAATGCAGGCTGCAGGTGGCTCTCTCGGGTTTTATTAAACCACCGTTCGGAACTGCAGTCGCTGCCTACCCATGCTGCAACAGATGCTTTTCGATTTTTTGGCCCTTGGCGTTGCGTCGCGCGTGCCAGTGCCCATCTGCACCAAGCGCCAGGGATTCGGACGCGCTCCCGTCGGCTCAATTCCGGAGACGGGTCGGAGTCGAGGCATGGCACAAACTGCGCGGGACGTGGAATCCAAGCAAGCTGCTCTTCGGGCTGCTCGTCGGTCGTCGGGCTGGGGCTCGGGCAGGGCACTTCTACACACACTCATGCAGCGCGACGCCGGCTTTGAGGGGCAGCGCAGGCAAGGAGGCGAGAGAGGGCGGCGCGAGGCGCGCTCTGCTGCCGTCGCCAACAATTCATCCGGATGGGCGACAAGCGAGACATCCTTTTGCACACACTACCGCTCCCGTTGGTGCCAGGTGGCCAACCGCCTCGCCTTTTCCGCGGCGTTGTGCGGATGTGTAGTTGCGCCAGACCTGGCATTCGAACACGCTGTCTCCCAGACGTAGTGTGCACTGGATCTCAGTGCGAGTCCTTAAATAAGGCTCTGCTTGCACCGCATGATCCTGCCAAATTGCATAGGAGATTCGAGTAAGTTACAGCGTATTCGCGGGTAGGGCGCTAGAACGTGGGGAGAGAGGGAAGCCGGCGAACACTTCGCGCGGACAGCCAGCATGAATTCAGAAACGCAGGCTCGAAAGAGTCGGAAGCAGCTCGGCCTACGTTCCTTTTTCACAACTCGACAACGGGGCCTCATTCAGTGGCATGGGATGCCGCAAATTCTGAAGCGGCGCTCCTCTCTGCTACGCCCTACGCAACCCGACTGCGACAGCCGTAAGATGAGCACCGTCGTGAGCGTGGACTAGCTCGGGATCGCCGAAGATTAGACTCCATTCGCTTGCTGCAGCGGCTGAGACACTTACTTACACGCAAGGTTCAGGCGTGTCAGACCTTGCGCAGCTGGGCAGGCCGTTCCGGGCAAGCTTCGCAAGGCAGCAGCTGACTGTATACGTGGTGGAGATTGTTCGCCAGGCCGCGTTCATGCCTACATCTTGCGGCGGCTGACGTACGATTCGCGCTCGCCAGCAAGCATGCCAGAGTTGCTTCGGGTAGGGATTGGAAATTCATGCCTTTTCACTTCGCACCTCTTTGCAGAAAGGAGCTTACAGATTTCCGAAGCATGACAGGGCATCCAGCGCGCTTGCTCAGACACCGAAGTGAAAAGGCTCATTGTTCGTTAGAGCGGAATTGTCTGCATTGTTGCTTGCGCCCGCCTCGAGGTACGCGAATCAAAGCATCTGGCTGCTAGAGATTCATGCTCCGCCTCAGTTGCCAATGTGCCATTTTGATTGGGGTCGAGCGCCAAGCGAATTCGCGTTGAAAAATTACCGAAGGTGCCACCAGCGGCTTGTCGTTTCAACCTGGCCCCTGGAAACCGCTGTTCTGCGGGAGCCGGCTTAGATATAAGCCAAGCCACGCTGCGTCCGTTGCGGCTCTCGTAACAAGCTGTGAATGTTTCGGCAGGCTCCGTTGGAAGGTGGGCAAGTCTTCTTGCCAAGACCTACAGTCTAAGAAAATGCGACGAGGGCCCTATGATCCTGCGATTCGCCTTGAAAGCGCCGCGCCGGGTTCCGAAAGTATCCGTGGATATCCCGACGACGGACAAAAAAACATAAGCGCGGGGGAGTTTCCGAAAGCATGCGCGGTTGAATGTTTTCCTCGTGGCCTGCTTTTCTTCTCTTCGAGCTGTGATCAGCATCCATCACAAGATGTCGATGAAGCTTGCAGGAATCCGTCGGATGTCGCTTCTTGCTCGCGCATGTTTCGGTGTTGTCTGTGCGGACAGAGTGAGACAAATGAGACTCCGCTACGGGGCATGAAGGTTACTCCATCAGAGCGTCCGAGACACAATGCAACTCTCAACATAGCCACCGGAGAGCTTCCGAGGGAGGAGCGAGCAGCTCGGTCACGCCCAAACAGCTCGGCGCGTTTCGCTCTGTTGGAATACCGTAACTCATGCACAAGTTCGGCAGCAGCCGAGCATTGCTTCAAGGCATCGCGCCTGGTGTCGATCATTGGCTTCGGCGCAGGTCGACAAGCGAGCCAAGCACATGCTCTCACGCTACTGCAGCTCACCAGCTCGCCAGATCGCAAGACACTTTCGGGTCTGCATCCTTCCGCACGGCCTTCTACGCTGCAGCGAAGCATGTCGCTCAACCCTTGCTCATCGTACCCCAAGATTGTGCTTTAATCTTCCAGCTTCCGCTGCTGCTGCGCGCTCTGGACGGGCCGAATGAAGCTCCGCCTCGATTGATCACGCGTTTTGTTCGGTTCGCGAGGGCATCAGTCGAGGGACCGTGTTTGAGGGAATCCCAGTCGAAACTCCGACCAGAACTGGGTCGCCTTGACGGCCTCGACGTCAGACGGCGGCGGGTTTCAGCACCAAACGGGCGCGAGACCACACAGTGTCTCTCCCCCATCAGTGAGGGTCCGGCGCGTCTGGCTTCGAATCCGGCTTTTTGGATTGCAGCCGCCTTGTTTGCTTCCGTCGGGATCAGCTGCAGGTGCATCATGCGGGCCGCTGCCCCCTCCTCCCCCCTTCCCTCCCTTACTTCCTTGGCCAGTTTCCATACAGACACTTCGCTTGCTGCTCCTGTATCTTAAGCCGCACGAGCTGGTGTCTTGGGCTAGATGACCTGTTGCCCGCCTCCACCGACTTCTTCTCCGCCAGAAGCGAGCATGAGCGTGCGAGAGAGATGGCGGGCGCATGCATGGACGGTCATGCTCATGCCCTCGCATGCCGGGTGGCTTTGACCGGTTCGGAGATCTGCTCGGCTCGCCTGAGCTTGAACCTTGGCATCGCCTCATCCGCTTCGCTTGGGCAACGCCTCCGTTCCTGCTGTTCCTGAAGGCGTTTCTCGCATCGCTGTGCCTGGATCTGTCTCGCGCTTTGCCTTGCCTTCCAGAACGGCTCTTCTTTCTTGACATCATCTTACAATACTTGCTCGTCACGGGCGCAGCGCTCACAGTCTCTCCTCTTTGTTGACGGCTTGCACGGCGCACGGGACGACGTTGTTGTGCCGACGGACAAAAGTGCCCATTTGCATGGTTCATGCGTTCCATTTTGAGATTCGCAGGACTCGACACGCAACCATGCCAGCCGAAGCATCGGAAGCATGACTTCCTTGCTGAGTCGAGTCGCCAGGTAAGTTGGTGAGAAAGCGTCATCCTCCGTCTTTGGCTCGGAACTCGGACCACGGAGTTGACCTCGTGTGATGCATTGGCACATAGCCGAGCCCTCGAAAAGTCGGGGTGGCGTTGCAGAGCAGAATCCAAGCAACGACGCGCCCACCTGACAGCAGCGGCCCCTCGCTGCCGCTCCACACGATGCTTGTGCCTGCCAAGACCCCGGGCACGTTGCTTGCATCTCGCCGACGCCACAGATGGACCCCTTCGAAACTCGAACTGGCTTTCGACGTGCACGGAACGATGAAGACCTGTGCCCAAAAAGACGCCTGCTGCGGCACGTGCGCGATATCGGTGAATTCCGCCCCGATACCGACTGCCGGTACAAAACATCGGGGACAGGGCCCAAAGCTCTTGCGTGCTAGCACGCAAACGTCGAGTCCATGGTCAGCGAAGCTGACACTCAATCGGCATCCGAACTCAGATCCCCCAGGGCGAGGAGAAGACCGGTGCAACTACAACATCGCCGGCCACCGATTGGGCAGACCTGGGTTGGCCGAAGCTTCGTCCCTGCTGGCCGTTGTATGTGCTTGAGCGGATGCCCCCTGATCTGCAGACGCGTCAAAATCTCTCTAGGATGTATCGAGGAGAAAGCGAGACCGCTCAGGGGCACACAGCAACTGGGTTCGGACGGCCAGAGTCCGATGAGATTGGTCTAGTTTTAGCGGTGGGAGGGGAGACCGCGTGCTCGACTTCCCGCTCGCGTGTCGGTGAACGTCAGCCGATGTTCTGGTCTCGAAGCTAAAAAAAAAAAACAAGCGCTCCCCGAGGGTCTCGTCGTTTTCGCCGGATCGACCCCTTCCTCAAGTTGAGACGCTGCACGTGCCTCTCGAGATGAACTGCTCCCGCAGAGACTGTGCGGGTTGCATCGATGCACTAAGTACGATGCATGAACAACGAGGAGACGGGTGCTGCCACGATGCTCACGAGGCAGTCGCCGGTATTGAAAGCCACGTTGCCGGCTAGCAGCTGAGGATGGCGGTGACGCTGGATCTGGAATGGATAGCGAGGAAGCCCAAGAGATTTCGCCTGACGCGGTCGGATCCGATAGACTACTCGCTAAACCGGCGGGGGGTTGGGTCTACGACGTTGTCTGCTGGAGGGCAGAAGGGCGCGGATGCAACGGGCTCGGAGCAGGCAGCTCGGTTGCGGGTCGAGAGGGAGAGAGAGAGAGAGAGAGAGGCTGGCAGTGCCTGATTCACGGCGACTCCGTCGAAGCACGATGCCCCGGCTCGCTTAGGTGCGGAGATGCAAGTGCGATGAGGAGGCCTGAGAAAAAAAGGGAAAAGTGCAGCTGCTCGCCTCGGATAGCCTCATCGCGGGCCATCCGAGCTACCGGACTATGGGATCGCTTGAATTGCTGTGCACCAAAAGGCATCAAGTGAAAGCGGCAAAGTGTGGGCCGCTCAGGCTCGATGGCAGGAAGGTGGAAGGGTCTGATGCCAGATGGAGCTAGATTGCCAGCGCAAAGTCGATTGACGAGCGACGCGATGTGCATGATCGTGGTCGCGCTCCGTCTCTCAGTCTGGCTTCCGACCCGAATTTTTACACCGTCTTGTTTGGCAATCTCTTCTGCTGCATGGCCCTCCGAGGACGGAGAAATTGTTGCCTTCTTTTGCCCAGGGGGAGGCTTTATGCAGAACTGCAGGACCGCCCTGCATGAGGTTCGTTGCGCAGATGTCGCGTAGGCGGACTCGCCTCCCCCTCTCTCACACGCAGACCGGAGCCGGCATGGCGAGTCGACGACGTTTTCAGCAACGCTCTTCTGCCGCTTGAGCGTGAGCTCGCTCGCGAGTCTGCCCTCCGACCCGGCCGGGACCTGTTCATAGGTCGACGCAATGGACTGGAATGGACATGGAGATGCATGTCGGTTGTAGTCGACACGCATGAAGCTCCAACGGAGCTCAATCAATCTCTAGGCTCTCTTTCATGCCGCGACCTGCGGAAGCCCGTGGCCGCACACACACCGTCCTGCACCCAGGTAGAAGCGAGCTGCGTCAAGGTGGCAAAGTCCAAGATCGCACAGCGAGCAATGGGGACGTCACTTGATCGTCTCGCTTCGTATCTGAGCGGTCTGCATGGCCAGTTGTGGCGGCAGTGGGGCGAGATAAATTTGCAACAGCAGCTCGGTCCACAGCCGAGCCAGCCACGAATATGCAATTGGTTCAACTTGGCGGCGCCGGTTTTTCCGAGCCGGCACCGTTTGCAATGCGCTTTGCAACACGAGGCTCGCCTTTCGATGAGGTCGGCCAAGATATGAATGGCTTGCATGCTGTTGGTCTGCTCCATGCAATGCGCGTCGACGCACGAGGATCCAAGGGCGCTTGCTCCCCCTGCAAGCGCTGGTGGTGCACCGGGAATCCACACACGGGATTAGGCGAGCGGCGCTGTCTCGCGTCCCGTCTCGGGCGGGCGACGTGGCCAAGGCATCCACCGCTCGAGTGTTTGGCTTGCCGAGCAAGACCGCCTCGGGGCATCAACGTGCCACCCAGGCGCCGCCCGCCTTCGTGTCAATCTCGGAACCGGAGCAGAGGCAGCATTTGCATGGACGCTTCGGAGCCTCGCCGCCTTTCCCGCCCTACAAAGCTACTGCGGAGAGCTACTCGAGTCGGTTCGGAACGCGAGCTCGGAACCGGGCGTTGGTAACGCGAATCGACATCCCGTCGACACGCGCTACTCTTTGGGGTTTGGGCAGCCGACTTTGCTTGGATGCAGAAACGGCAACCGCGTCTGGCGATCGCATCTTTGCCATCGCGCCTCTTGCAGATACGCCACAGTGATGAGCTCAGCCAGACGTCGCGGGCTCAGACCAAGGGTCTTTGCCGACTGTGGTGCCAGGCACGGTCGCTCGACCCCAAGTCGCCCTTATTGGACGCTACGTCTCGCTTATCGCAATCGCATGAGAAAGTCCACTGCGAGCTTCGGCGTCTGTCCCAATTCCGAGCCCAACTCAATCATGCACAGTCCACCCGGGTCGCAGTGTGTGGCTTGCCAGCCTGCTCGGACTTGAATCGTCCGACCGACCCCAGGCGTCCAGGCGTCCAAGCAACGCCGCCCTTGTCGTCAGCCTTGTGCACCGCCGACGTTCCGTCTTCCTATCTCCGGGCCGCCGCCCTCAGCCCATCAGGCTCGCTGCGATCTGTGTTGATGCAAAGGCTACAGGTGTTAGGCCAGAAGGAGACACACTCACGCACGTCCGACCCCATCAACATGACGACGTCAAGGCCCTTGCATCTGACAGACCCTCTGATGTGGATGTCTATGTGTGTATGGAGTGTCTATCGTATTGTACAGCGCATTGCAAGAGGCGACAAATCTATGATGGTGTATGGAGAACAAGTAAGGTGACTTTTCACGATGCTAAAGCCAGAAGGTCTTTCCGAAGGGCACGGCGAGGAGACGATTGGGGTCGTCGGGAGACGTGGCTCGGAGCTCTTTGTGGAGCTGCCAGTAGGGGTCGTCCCACCGTTCGTCGCTCATCTGCCAGGTGCCCCAGTGCATGGCGAAGGCGCGCTTGCTGCCAATGTCGCGCGTCACCTGTACCGACTCGGTGACGTGCATGTGCTGGATCTGCATATGCCAGCGCGGCTCGTACGAGCCGATGGGAAGGCACGCCACGTCAAACGGTCCGAGCGCGCGACCGATCGCGGTGAACAGCGACGGCGAGTAGCCCGTGTCGCCGCAGAAGAAGAGCGACTGGGCCTCGGGTGTCGAGCCTGTGGCAGATGCGCGCTTATCGCCCTCGCTGTGCACGCGGACGGCGTACGAGTTCCACAGCGTCGTGTTGGTGTCGAGCGGTGTCCTGGCGCTCCAGTGACTCGCAGGCACCGCGGTAATGTCGAGCACCCGTCGTCGCTCAGAAACGTGGCCATGCCCGGATTGCTCTGCATTGGGCGCGACACGGATGGTGAGCGGCAGCCGCGATTGCTGCCACCAGTCGAGCTCCACAATGCGCTCCGCCTCCACGCCGTACTGCGCGAGAAGCCCGGTAAGCCCGACGGGCACCACGAACTGCGTGCGTTTCGGGATGAGCGGGAGCACGCTGATGTCAAGATGGTCAAAGTGGTTGTGCGTGAGCAGCACGACGTCGATGGCCGCGTTGGCGACGAGTTCCTTGATGCTGCACGGCATGGGTCGCAAGCGGGTAGGACTAAACAGACTTGCCACGGGCTGTTCGCCAAAGACTGGGTCGGTGAGGATGGTGACGCCGTTCATCTGGATCAGGCAGGTCGACTGACCGATCCACGTGAAGGACGACTGAGCTGCATTCCGCACGGCAGGCGCCGCCGCCACATCGCCGGTGCTCGCTTTGGACGCATTGGTCGCTGATGCGAAGAGTTCCGCCCACTTGATGCGCTCAACCGGCAGCAGCATCTCGATCTTCTGCCTGCCTTCGTCGCTCTTGTTGTCCGCCTTGAAGCCTCCGTCCCACCAGATGCGTGGTTTGTAGAAGACGCTGTAAAGAAGTTTCCAAAACACCCACTCCCAAGCCCCTTGCTCGCGCCATTCAGGCACGATGTTGGCGTAGCGTCCGAGCACCTTGAGCGAGGAGAAGCGGTGGTGGATACGTGTGATCTCCGAGTCAGTCGCACCGCCGTACCACGATGGACCTCGAGCCGTCGGCTCGTTCAGACTATCCGAGTCAGAAGCGTCACTGTCGGCATTCGTCCCGTTCTGCTTCAGGATCTCTTGAGCATGTTTCGCTTCGGCAGCGCCGTTGGCACTGGAGCTTGATAGCGGTTTTGCGTTGCGCTTCGAGTCCGTGTGAGCGAGCACGCCGACGCGCTCCGCGACACGCACGCCCGACGAGATAGCATGCGGAGGCAGCAGCGGCGCCCTGAGCGGATACTTTCGCTTGCGTGCGGCGAGCTCGCGCCTTCGTATCGTCTCCTGCGCGAGATAGTAAATGCCCCAGCCCGCAACGTAGAGAGACGAGACCGAGACGAGCGCCGTCTTGAAGTGCTGCGGCTTCGAGGGAAGCATGACGGCGACCCCTCTGAGCAACACGCCCGACTCGCTCGATCCTTGTCGGCGGGAGCTCCGAGTGAGGTCGTGCTCACACGCTAGCGGTCGCAAAGCGCGGAGAGTAGAGCTGTGATTGTCGGCCCGACCGAAGCTAGGATGGTGCTGAATCAGCCGATGAGGTTGCGGATGTGAACGCTAACCTTCGCAGCTGGGTGGAGGCTCTCAACTTTTTTTTTTCAGAGCCTTCTTGCCCTGCGGCTTCGGAATCACCACTCAACGGTATCCGGAGAATTTCGGCAGCGGCGCCGGCACCAGATCTGTCACTCGAGTGCGAATCGGGCTTGATCCGACGAGAAGTCCTCCACTTTGGCGGTCGAAGGTCCCTTTGAAGAGCTTCGCATGCACGTCGTGAGAGCGCGAGCCGGACCAACACAAAGGGACCCTGGATTCTCTCACGCCGCGTTGCTGGTCCCCTTTGTTCCGTCGACTTTCTTCATTCCGGCTCGGTCGTCTTTGCCGTCGCTGCGCAAAGTTCCCAGTGCAAGCGCTCGCTTGAGCTGTTGGAGGCTTTATCCCACTGGGCAATCAGCAGGGGCCAGGCTTGGCTTTCTTCCACCAACTAGCACTGCCGATCGTGCCACACACCCAAAGAGCCATCGATCTTGCCCGCTCTTACCCCAGCGATCACAACTCTAGCCTGCGATGCCCGCAATCAAGGCCGCAGCATGGCCATCGCCACTCGACAATGTCTTCACGCAGACATCGGATGACCAGGTGGACACCGAGACCGCCATCAACGAGCTCTTCTCACGCCTGCGCCCATCACGCTTCGACTTTGCAAAGGATGCTTCTGCGCAGTCAGGCAAGGACAATGCCATGGTCAATCCATGGCTCTCGCCAGCTGAGCAAGAACAGCAGCGCGCACAGGCGTCTGGTGGGCTCGAGACCAAACCGAGCCTTGTGCTGGAGAGGCAGGCCCACGTCGCCTTCCTGACCAAGCTGCTCGAGCCACTTCCGGGCGCGTACACGGCCTTCGACACCAACCGCTCCTGGCTGCTCTACTGGATCTTGCATTCGTTCGACCTGCTCTCCGTAGCTTTGGATCCCAAGGGCAGAGCTCGTGCCATCGCCACGCTGCTCTCGTTCCAGAACAAGGCGACGGGTGGATTCGGCGGCGGACCGGATCAGATCTCGCACCTCATGGCCACGTACGCGGCAGTTTCAGCGCTAGCCATCATTGGAGGTCCCGGTCCTGCGCCCACTGCAGAGGATGTCGCCGATGGCAAGTCGGTCGAAGTGGGTCGCGGAGGGTGGGATGCCATCGATCGACACAAGATGCGCAGCTGGATCGCCAGCCTCAAGCAGCCCGATGGCAGCTTCCTTGTGCATGCCAACGGCGAGGTCGACGTGCGTGCTGGCTACTGCGTCGTCTGCATCACTACGCTCCTCGGCATCTCCAGCCCGGAACTGTTCGACGGCATGGCTGCATTCATCGCTAGCTGCCAGACATTCGAGGGTGGCATCGCTGCCGCGAGCCAGCCGACGTACAGGACCGAAGCTCTAAGTTCCGGGCCAAGCGGCATTGCGCTTGCATCGGCCGAAGTTGCTCGCCCGGCGCTGGGGGAAGCACACGGAGGGTATACGTACTGCGCAGCAGCCAGCCACCTTGCGCTCTCGCTGCTCACATCTTCCCTCGCTGAGGCACCGGCACCAGCGCAATCCGCGACCGCGCCGAACGCTGCAAAAGGTACACTGCTGCCGGCAGCCGCGCTGGACCAGGAGGCGCTCATCCGGTGGGCGACGGCGCAGCAAGGAACGCCGTTCGAAGGAGGAGGATTCCGGGGGCGCACCAACAAGCTCGTCGACGGCTGTTACGGCTGGTTCTCTGGCGGCGGCCTGTTCACCGTGCTTTCGGCCATGGTCGAGGCGGGGCTCATCGAAGAGGCGAGCAACGCGGGTGCATCCGATGGACACTCCTCGCGCACGCACGACTGGAATGGCATGCTCACCGTCCCGTCCGCGCCCGTCGTCCATGCCGCGCCCGCCGACGCGGCCAGTAGCGGGGCAGGCTCGTGGAAAACCGAGTCGAGCCTAGATGCCGAAGGAGCCGACGAGAGCGAGGACGACGTAGACGATCTCTCGCCACTCACGCTGTTCGACCGCATTGCGCTGCAGGAGTATATCCTCGTGGCGGCTCAGCGTCCAGCCAAAGAGGGCGGCGGACTGCGCGATAAACCGGGCAAGCGGCCCGACGCTTACCACACCTGCTACAACCTCGCCGGCCTCAGTCTCGCACAGCATTCGGTGCGGCTCAGCCCAGAGACCGCCAAGGCGCTGCAGAAGAGCGTCGCTACAGGTGTCGCGGATGCGTGGAACGCCAAGGTGTATGCGACCATGCTCGCATGGACACTGGTGCAGCGCGACGAGATCGTCGTCGGTCCAAACGTAAAGTCGGGCGAGGCGCCGCAGAACAGGCTCAACCCGACGCATCCGATCTTCAACATCACCTTCCCCAGAGCCAAGACTATGATGGACTGGGCCTACGCGAGCTCCTCGTAGATGACACGAAATGCAGTCACAGTCACATGTCTCCGAGTGACCACCTCAGAGTTTAAAGTTGGTGCTCAGATCGTGCGGATGTGCTGAAGGTTTGTGAGAAGGAATCGACTTTGTGATTTCAGAAGACAGGATGAAGTGAATCGAGACGATTGACTTCGAGGTTGCGATTACCGAGGGAGACGACTTAGACCTGCACGGTCTCGGTGCCTTTCTGCGAGTGGACAGCGAGGACCTTGGCGCCGTACTCAAACGGCGATCGGTCGTAGACGACAAACTCGTCATCGGTCTTTGCGGCCTTGACGCCGAGCAGGTCGTCGAAAGCGGTGGTGAGGAGGTGGACGATGGCGTGTTTGTCGATCTTTCCGTCGGTCTCGAGCGCGGCGCGCGTAGCGTCCCACAGCAGGTTAGCTGCCATCCAAGCCTCCTCGATCTTGAGCGCCACACGCACACCGGCGTCGAGGAGGGCCGAGAGCGTTGTGGCGCGCGTCAGGGGCGGGCCGCTCAAGCCGCGCAGCTCGTCAAACGTGCGCGGCCAGGTCTGCGGGATGAGCAGCACCCCGACATTGCGCTTAGCGAGCTGGTCGGCAACCAGGTGGCCCTCGGCAGCACCAGAGATGACGAGCTTGACCGAGGGGAATGCGTCGATGAGTCGGAGCACCTGGCTGATGTGATCGGCACGAAGCGCCGTCACCACAAGAGGCAGATCACCCGCCGCAACGCGGCGCCACACAGAAGCCGAGTCGCTCCCCTTGGCACTGCCCTCGTTGGCAGTGAGCAGCTGGCGCAAAAGACCGATCTGCTCCGAGATCGACGGTCCGCCTCCACCGTTGTGGCTGAGCGTGATGTGAACTGCAACTTCGTCGTCGAGGACGGCGCGTTCGTCAAGTACCGTCTGCGCGCCCGTGTCGAAGCGCGTCGAGATGCCAGAGAAGAACGTGTCGCTCTGCGGGAAGACGATGGCCTTGGTCACGCCCGAGGCGCGCGCACGCACCAGATCGTGTCCACCAAACTGCAGCCCATCAGCGGCGCGTGCTACGGGCCACGAACGCACGTACTCGGCCGTCTGCACAGCCGCATTGTCCGCACGCACCGGATCGAGCGCATACCCATCCGACGCCTCGGCTTCAGATACGATATCCGTCAGCCCGAGGTTCGAGCCGTACGACGTGATGCCCGGCAGAACCACACCGCCCTGGGCATCGATCACCGCCGCCTCTCGCGCGCACGCCGAGGCACTGCACGTCTCACCGCTGCAAACCACCTTGCCGCCCTCGACGACGATGCTGCCACCCGCACCGCCGAAGCGCGTCGACGCAATGCGCGGCTTGCCGGCAGCATCGGGCTGGGCAAAGAAGCGCTCGCGCACGTTGGTGAAGACGGTGCAGTTGGGCGTGGGCGGCTGTGCGCTCGGGAACGCCAGCTGCTCAAACGTGATGATCTTGTCGTACGAGCTGGTGACCTTGGCGATCTCGGCGCTGAAGTTGCCGCCCTTGGGAGCCTTAGGAGCAGGCACGGCCTTCTTGTCGCCTTGCGCCTCGGCGTCTTCGGGCAGCGTAGGAGCGGGCACGGATGCATGTGGACCGAGCTGTGGCACGCCATCAATGACGACCTCGACGGGCGTAGCGCCGATCCTGAGCGGATGCGTGTTCCACACTACCACATCCGCATCCCAGCCCTGCCTGACGTATCCGAGCCGATGATCCAGCCCCAGCCTCTCTGCAGGCGCCGAGATGACGCTGCGCAGCGCCGAGACCTCGTCGAGGCCAAAGTGGTGTGCCTGAGCGGCCTGGTTGAGGATGCGGCGCGAGTCCGTCACGGGATGGTCGGACTTGTAGATGGGCGTCACATTGTGCGCTGCCAGGATGGCGCCGGTGAAGGGCGTGCCAAAGTACGCCTCGAGCTTGTAGTTGGCGTTGGTGGAGAAGATGGCGATGGCGGGGGTGACGTTGCCGTACGTCTGCTTGAGCAGGTCCGGCACGAGGTACGATTCGTGAGCGTGGTGGAACGCCGCGACGGGGAACTGGAACTCGTTCGAGTGGCGCACAAACGCCTCAAAGTCGACCTGGGTGTAGCAGTGCGTGTTGAGCTTAACCTTGCCGCGCAGCAGTGCGACGAGCGCCTCGAGCTCGAGGTCGTCTGGGAATTCGGCGTCAGCCAGCGTCGCGGGCGCAGCACCGGCTCCGTGCAGCGCAGAGAAGGAGCGAGCAGAGTCGCAGAAGGCGTCCTGCTTGTTCTTGAGCTCGCGTGCGGCGGTAAAGGTGCGGCGGAAGTCCCACGCCTCATCGAATCGCGTCATCTTGTACACGCGACGCGCATTCTCGCCGCAAGCCATCTTCATGTACCTCCAGCTGGAGCTGCTATCGTTGCGCGCCAGACCCGTCTCGGCATGGAAGCTGGCTGCTTTGGGGCCTTTGCCCTGACCGAGCGGAGCGAGCGAGGTGGGGGGCTCGATGAGACGGTCCTGCGGCAGGTGCGATGAGGGCTGACGGTACTTGATGGGAAATGCCTGACCGCCCATCGAATTCGCCGAACCGGGTAGCACGAGGCCGGTGGTGATGCCACCTGCGAGCGACTTGCGGAACGAAACGTCGTGCTGGTTCATGCCGTCGATGGTGCGCAGGTACGGGTTGGTGTTCTTGCCGATGCTGTTGACATCGTCGTGGCCCGGAAGTGCAGGCAGTGCACCGACAGACAAGTGCACATGCATATCAACCAGACCAGGCGTAACCCACCTTCCAGCGGCGTCGATAAACTTGGCGCTGGCGCTTACGAACTCGTTTTTGCCGGTCTCTGCGATCTTTTTGATGATGCCGTTGGACAGCAAGACGTCGCGGGCCTCGAGCACCTCGTTTCCGCCATTGAGGCCGGTCCAAACGGTGGCGTTGCGGATGACAACGTCCTGCTGCGCGGGTTCGGCGCGCTCGGAGCGCGTGCGCTGGTGAAACTGCGCCGGCGCACCCACGGGAGCTGCGACCGCATCGCACTTTGCCAGCGCAGCCGCAAAGACGCTCTGAACGTGAGGATGCGCCGTGGGCTGGTAGACGTGGTGCTCGCTTGCATCGAAAGTCGTCAGCGCGCCGAGGTAGTACACGAGGGCAACGAGGCCGAGCAGCGAGACGAACGACGTGCGCAGCGCCGCCGAGCGCGGCTTGCGAGCACGAGGCTCGGCCACAGCCGCATAGCTAGGCAGCGAATCGTGGGCGGATTTGCCCAAGATGTCCGACATTTTGGAGATGATGGTAGGAAGACAAGATGGCAGCGTGGCTCACGACGCATTCAGGAGGGATCGCACCGGCAATGCATTCAAATGGAGAAAGCCCGGATCGCTGTATGCGCGAAGAGCGGAGCTGGTGCTTCCGACGCTCGTGTGGGCCGTGCATCAGTCGCACGCATTTTCACAATTCTCCGCCAGACCCTGGCGTGCCCCTGACTCGCACTCGGCAACCAGCACGGCCAATTCACACCCGTGCTCCTCAGCGAATCATTTCAAGAGAGCCATTTCCTAGAATCAAAAAGAGTGATAGTGTACAGTGGATAGAGACTGAGGACAAGATTCAGTGGTGCTTGTCAACGACCGCTGTGGCCGAGAGCTCGTTGTCGACGGCAGCGATCTCTTCGGCGCGGCCAGGCACGGTGACCTCCTGCAGGGGGTCAGTGTGCTCTGTGACGCGCAGCGCAATGACGGGGATGACGAAGATCATTCCGGCCGCACATAGGCCCCACGTGACGGCGAGGTTGGTCATGAAGGGGTGCTTGTCGTTGTCCATGGCAAACGCGCCCGCCGCACCTGCCGACTGCATCGACTTGTAGAATCCGGCGAGGTAACCGAGCTTGGACAGATCGTTGGAGCAGGCGCCGATGAGCCAGTATGCGAGGTTCTGCCAGATGGCGTCGAGAACGCCCGAAAAGATGTAGAGGAAGACGTAGCCGACGTACTTGCCGCCGTCCTTGAAGTCGATGCGCTTGGTCTCGGCGTCGATGGAGGCACGCGTATAGGTCTTTTGCACGTCGTACGAGCCGCCCCATACGGCCCACATGACGACAAATACGACTGACCAGCCGATCCAGGCGCGCGACCTGCGCGACATGCGCTTGTTGTCAAGGATCTGGCCGATGGCGAGGCTGCCGACCATCTGGCTGAGCCAGTAGAGGAGGTTGTTGAGTGAGCGCGTGCGGAGCGTAAAGAGGACGCCGTTGTAGTCGTTGAACTGCCAGGTGTAGAACCAGTTGGACGCGAGGAACATAGGGAACATGAGCATCACCCAGGGGTCGGCCTTGAGCAGGATAAAGAGACCCTTGAGCTCTTTGGCCCAGGTGGTCTGGCTGGGGACGAGCACACGCGTGCCGTCATCTCGAACCATCTTGGCCGGGTTCATGAGCATGGCCGAGACAAAGGCACCGAGACCGGTGAGCACGATGAAGGCAGCATAGGTGCCGTTGGAGACCGTATTGGCGGTCGAGTTGTAGGTAAGGCCAAGCTCGATAGCAGAGCCCAGGACGGCTCCCAAGTTGAAAATGACCCAGAAGACGCTGATAAAGGTGCCCTTTTGGGATTCGGTGGGGTAGGCGAGCATGAGAGCGCCCTGGGCGGTCCAGAGCAGCGAAGCGCATACACCTAGGATAGCGCCGGAAGCTACAACGAAGCCCTCGTTCTGGTTGATGTTGTAGGACAGGAAGGAACCGATGTAGAGACAGTAGCCGAGTGCGCCAATGCCAAGAGTAAGACGCGATCCGAGCTTGTTGTGAATCGTACCGGCAAAGAAGGATACCGCGGCGAAGGTCGAGTAAAGCGCAATGGCGGCCTTGTTGGAGGCTTCCGAATTGACCTGTCCTCCTCCTCCTATGCCACTGATTGCGTTGAACATTCCGGGGCAAAGGAAGCAGACCATTCCGACTAGAGCGACCTGCACGACAGGCATGGCGTATACCCGTTTGAACGGATTCGAAGATCGCTCGACGGGAACGACCTCGGCGAGGGTTGTCGTGTGGAGGGGGTCGGCGGCGGCATGCTTAGGGCCTGAAGAGCTGCTGGAGGCAGCGTCCGAGTGCTTTTCGTCCGTCATTTGGTGGATTAGGGGCGAGTAGTAGGGCGAATGTTGTGGGGAGCGAAGTATGAGGAAGGTCGGGTGGAAGTGCCTTTATATGGGTGAAAAGCCAAGGCGAAATCGCGTGGCCATGTGGAAACTCGGGTGCAGGAAAGGCAGAGCTAAGAGACAGGGCGATAAGCTCGGGCCGTACGCCGGTGCGAGGCGATACAAGCTGGAGAAGGTTTGGGGTTGAGGAGCGCGGGGTGGTGCGGGGTCGATGTGCGTGGCGGGGTGCGGCGGTTTCGTGGTGATGATTGGACGATGAGCTCGGAAACAAAGTCAGGAGCGGGCCGAGGTTGATGTCGAGCAAGTCGAAGCCGATACTCTAGGGTGTGGTTGGTGGGGCGGAGCAAGGGAGCTGGTGCGGGCCGACGAGGAGATACGATGTCGAGGGGGAGGGGTCGCACAAGACTCGCGTGGGCGTGCACAGAGGCGTGCAGAGGCCGCAGTCGCAGTGGTCGGGCTTGATCGGCGGGGCTCCGAGAGCGGGTGGGCGCGTTCGAGTGAAACAACTGCCAGAGAGTCGGCACTCGCTATCGACAGTCCCGTTGCCATGGAAGCGGTTCAGTCACACTTTCCGCCGCCACAGTCTCTGGTTTGCCAGCAGATCCGAGACTGCACTGCGAGCTGCACACACACACCGACAGGGTGCAGCCCCAAATTTAGTCTCGCTTTTTTGTCCTTCTCCTCGGCAAGTGACTTAGCGCAGGGCTACTGGAGTTGTGCCTGACTGCAATCAACGCGCACCCTGCCAACTCACACCTGCGGTCCGCAGATCGTCGGTTGAGATCCGGCTCTGCGCTGTTGCCCGCTCTGTGGCGCTTTCGCTCAGAGTAGAAGCGAGCGAGCGGGATCAAGTCGATTTGCGCAGTCACACCCGCACTTTCATTTGTCTCCGCCTTTGCAGTGACCAACAAAAGGCCGCGGCCGAGCCGACTTTAGGGGAGGCGAATAGGACTTTGAATTGTCGGCCTCAAGCGCCTAGCAATTTGCCTCTGCCAAGCTCGGTCGCTCGTCCGAAGCCGCCGATTCCGCTTCCGCTCGCAAACAACAGCGGTCACGCGCCCATCCAACTCGCGCGCTCATGCGAGCATGCAAGCCCCGTCTCCTCTCGACCCCTCGCTATCTCGGCGAAAGCGCCGACAACCATGCGGTGACCCTTGCTATCACCACCCCCGCTCGCTCGCCCGCTCTCGCGCAAGGTCGCGCTCGACACGCTTCAATGCCGGCTCGTCCCTGCGTGTGGCTCTGCGGAGCCCCCCGAGGTTGCAACATTCCAAGGCAAATCAACGCGTCGCTCGCTCGGTCCTCCGTTGCCGCTTCCGACTAAACCGATGCTCCGGCCGTCGACGCCCCATTTCCACTGTCTCTTTTCCGAGCCCCAGTTGCAATCGAATGATCTCGTCGGGCTTGTGAATGAAACATCAATGATAGCTTGGCCATGAACACGCGGCAAAGGCCGACGTACAAAGCTGAGTGAGATTGCTCAGTTCGATGGTGCCTGAGAAAATAGGGGCACACTATCTAGTAGCAACTGCGACCAGTGTGAGTATCGAACGGGGGTTTAGCTCAGTTGGTAGAGCGTTCGCTTAGCATCGCCTAATTTGCGAAAGGTCGCGTGTTCGACTCATGCAGTCTCCACTCTTCGTTATTCTTTTGCTACTTTTTTCGATGCCTGTGAATCTATGCGTCATCAAAACCTCACCAGGTAAGGTGGACCTGCCATGTCATGTCGTGCGAGCGAGGTTCTCCAGCGAAGTCTCAAACAAGCGAGGGCCGAAAAGTAGAGGGCGTGACAGGTGCCGGACGAGGCTGAGTCGCTGCTTTGTGGAGGCGAACAGCGCCGCAAGTGCACGGATCTCGGATCAACGCGTTTCGCAGAAAAAACTCCCACTTGGAAGTGCACTTGCTGGTGTTGCCGAGTGACGTTGCTTAATGCCGTCCTCGCTTTCCTTCCTTCCCGCATCGACGACTGAGCCATTCCGGCGCAGCGCTGTCAATCTCTTCACCTTCTCTTCGCATCATCATCAACAACCTCGACCTCGTCCAGCTCGATTAGCGGACTTGGGCAACTGCCGTCAGCCATGGCTTCGTCCAACACCGAGGAGGAGCGTCTCAAGGCCGAGATCGCCAAGCTCTCCGGCGCCATCCAGTCGCACAAGCAAAACAACCAGTACCATCAGCCGTATGTGCCCCGAGGAAGAGGCTACTTTTCCGCCGGGCCGTCCTACCGAGGCAGCTATGGCGCGCCTCGCGGCGGCTCAATACCTGGACGCGGCAGGGGGCGTGGAGCAGCGGTCATTCCACCTCGCAACCGCACCTTGATTCTCAATGAATCTGCCTCCAAGCCCAGCACATCTGCGGTTTCGACTTCTACGCCGACGGAAGCCCCTCCAGCACCAGCAGCGCCGACAGACTCAGGTGCAGCCTCGTCTACAGACGCATGGATCAAGCGCAAGTCGACGCACAACATGAGTCTCGTCAGTGCGTCGACGTTCCAGCGCACCGAGCCGGCGCGGCTGGCTGCGCTCGAGGCCACGCGCAAAGCCAAGGCCGAAGCGCGGTCCGCGGCGTCCCAAACCAAACTCGGCCGGCCCAAGGCTGCCAAACCGTCGGCATCGGTGCGTCGCGGCGACAACATGGGCGAAGTGGTCATCGACGGCGTCGTGTTTGAATTCGATCCGTCCGGAACCAAACTCGTCAAGAAAGCCGCGCAGCCCTCAGCATCGTCCGACGACCAAGCGTCTGCGAGCGCCGCTGCTGGATCCTCTACCCCTTCCAGCAGTGCGGTACCGCTCAAGATGAGCATCAATGGGCAGGAGTACATCCGGACCAAGCGCGGCAATCTCATCTCTGCCGAGCTGCTCGCCAAGCGTCGGGTACAAGCCAAGATGGGTCGTCTCGACAAGATGGTGGGTCAGATCTCGGCGATGCAAGCCACGCGCAACGCTGGTCGCTCCAAACGCAGCGGTCCGGTCGATGTGCAGAAATCCCGCACGCTGTGTACGTTCTTCAACAAGACCGGGCAGTGCAAGCGCGGATTGTCGTGTCCGTATCGCCACGACTCGAGCAAGATCGCACTGTGTCCCAAAGTGCTGCGTGCAGCGGGGTGTACGTTGCCCAAGGGGACCTGTCCGCTCTCGCACACGCCGCGCGCAGAACGTGTACCGCACTGCGTCCACTACCTCCGCACGCGACACTGTCGCAACGGCACTGCATGTCTGTACACCCATGCGGATCTTGTGGATGGTCTGGCCACCAGGATCTGTCGCGACTTTAGCGAGTACGGCTGGTGCGAACGAGGTGCATCGTGCGAGCAGCGACATACATACGAATGCCCCGACTTTGTCGAGAACGGTAGCTGCCAAAGAAAAGGCTGCAAGCTGCTACACATCCTCCGAGCCAACGACACAGCCGAAAAGGATGCAGAGGAGGTCAAGGACGATGACCTGTTTGTGCGCGACGATGTAGCGGCCGAAGAGGAGAGGCCAGGGAAGAGGAAACGCCCACTCATGCAGACTGAACTCGACGACGAACCGATCCCGGACTTTCTTGCGGCAGAAGGGGAGGAGGAGGAGGAGGAGGAGGAACAGGTGGATTGGACGACAAACAAGCGCAGTCGAAGCACAAAGGCGTTTACCAACCAGCACGACTTTATCTCGTTTGCCGACGATGCAGATTCGCAGCGCGACGACGAGAGCGGGGAGGACGATGATGCCGCAAGTGTGCATAGCGACGAGTTTGAACTCAGCGATCGCGAGGACGAGGACGAGATGGCGAGCGACCATGATCACCGGCACGAGGACGAGGACGAGGGCCAACAGGACGAGGACCAGACGGACGATAACGATCATGGCGACGACGATGACGATGACGCAGTGGACCGCGATCTCTGACATTCACCTCTTGCAGCACCGCCCGCCTCTGTGCTAGGCGTGTTGTATCCACCACACCAGGCGCCTTGACAGCGCTACACCCTGCACGAGCGTGTGCGGGAATATGCGTGTGAGCCGAGGTGTGTGCAACAAGTTTGGATCCGACGCGGCTTGAGTGAGGAGCCGCACGCGCTGTGCAGGACTGTGACCGCGGGCGCGCCTGCTGAGACCGACTCGAGGCTGTCGTTGTGTTGAACAGCAGCATGATTGTGCATCGACGCTGCCACCCTTGTGCGCCATCGACGCTCTCGAAAGGGCGGTCATCACCATCTCAATCTCTTTCACCCCAGCCACACGCCTTTTGTGCAATCCAACCAATTGTTTCAAGTGTGATGTGATGTTTGGTGCGTGCTGTATTTCAAGAGTGCTGTTTCTTCTTGAGTCTACGTTTGCCGGACCTTGATGCATCGGGCATGGCAGCCTGGATCGCCTGCGTCTTTACATCGTCTGCATAGCCCGCCACTTTATCGCCCAGCTCCCACAGCCAGCCCTGCACCGCCGTCTGGCGCAGATTCGCCGTGGGCACAGCGGCCAGATTCAACACATCGACAAACAGCGCATTGGGCCACGCCGAAGCATTGTACGTCTTTTGCCACAGCGTGTGCAGCCTCGGATGGCGGGTGGCGTCCACCGGGTTCTCGCCGAGCTCCTTGGCGGGGATCTCGGGATAGTCGACGTGCGGGAGTGCAGCAAGCCCCGCAATCTGCTGGACTGCATTGCTCGCGACTGCGTTGGTGGGTTGAACTGCGGTGGATTCGTCCCAGCCATCGGTGGGTTGGTCGTCTACATCAACTCCTGCATCGCGCGAAGGCAGGTGTTCGTCGTCATCGACATCAGCCATGGCGGTAGCACGCTGGGAGGCGGCCTGGATCATAAGCTGTCGTGCGCGGTGCGTGGCGAGTTCGGGGATATTCCAGCCTCCTGTAACGACCAGTGGCGAGATGAGCGGATTCATGGCACAATCCGCGCCCGGGATCCAGGGGTACGGCGCGCGCGTGGGCCAGTAGAGCAACTTTTCCGTCGGCCGCAACGACCCCTCCCAATCGCTCGCCTCATCCCACATCTCCCGCAGCTTCTCGGGCTTGCACCTCCTGACCTCTGCAAACGCCGGATGCGTATCGGGATCAATGCGCCCCCCTCGCACAACGGAGGGATGGATCGTCTCGTTCGTCCGCCCGCTCTCGCCCATACTCGCCCATACGCTGCGCCGCATCGTAGACGAATGGTACTCGAGCTGATTCACCGTCCGTGCCTGCTGGTAGTTGACCGTCGGTCGCGAATGGTGTGGCAGCTGCATGGCCCACTCTCTCCGCCGGTCGAGAATCGTTGCCAACAACCCTAGATCAATGTTAAGCAGCGGACCGAGCGTTTGCGTGCCGTCGGGGAGGATATGCTTGTCGACGAGCTGCGAGACCATCCAGATGAGGGTAATGTCCGAGAGACCGTGGAACTGGTACCCGCCACCGCAGTCGGTGTGGACGCCCTGGAACCAGCACTGCTTGAGCACCTGTTTGGACCGCATAAACTGCCCGCGCACGCCAAATTCGCCCTGCCCCGAAGTGGGGATTGCGGCGGCGGGAGGGGGTTGATACCACATGGTGGGGAGGAAATCCTTGCGGTCCTCTTCGAGACTGAGCGCATGGAATCCAAACTGCACATTGCTGCCCAGCCCGGGGTCGTAAAAGTCGAAAAAGTCAATCATCTCCTTGTCCTGGAACATACCCGGCAGTCCGAGCGCCGAGACGGTATCCCACACGCCGATCGCCTTGATCTGCGGTGGCACCACCAGCGTCTTCTGCCTGCGCTTGGTGCACTCGTCCTTGCGTTTGGCGATGAGTTCCTGTCGCCTAGCCTCGGGCATGTTCTTGTTCTCGGGGAGATTGTACAGGTTCCAGACATACATGCTCGTAGCGAGCGCTTCCGATTCCGCCGAGGGATAGCGCAGTGTGGCGGTATAGAGCACCTCGGCAGCCTGGGTCTCGGTGCGGATCTTGTCGGCATCGCGATGCTGGTAGGCGGCCCAGATATCGGCAAAGTGCGTCATTTCCACCTTGGACAGGATGCCGCACCAGTTGATAAAGCCGTTGATGCAGCGCGCCGTATACGCTCCACGCGAAAAGCCGAACAGAAACAACTCGTCTCCAGGCTGGTAGTTGTCCACAATGAATCCGTAGGCTTCCTCGATCTTGGAGCCGAGGCTGAGTCCGGTGCCTTGATCGAAGAGCTTCTGCAGTGCACCCGTGCCTGTGCCGACGCCGGACTGGTAAAACACGATTTGCGGCATCGCATTGGTTGCGTGCGGACTTTTGGTCTCGGCTCCATTGCTGGCGGGATTGGGGCTGGTGGGTGGTGAGGACGGGGAGTTGCCGCTGGATTGGGCGATGATCTTGGCGAGGAGGGCGACGTTGGTGAAAAAGTCGCCCGACTGAGGGTCCGAGTCGTCCTTGTCGGCATCCGATTTGCGGGGCTTGTCGCTCTTGTCGCCGCGGTCCCAGTCGTCCACGGCGTCCGGGTCGTTTGGTGGGGTGGCGAGTTTGGTCTTGACCCAGTTGCGCGCCTGCGCGGTGCCGTCGCAGAGCACGATGATGCGCGCCGGCCCGCGTGGGATGCGCGGCTGTAAAGGGGCGGGCAGCATGGTCGCCGGCGCCGAGAGCGACGGTAGACCCGCCGTGGCTGCGGATGGCTCCAGCGCGACCATTGTGTCCGGAATAGATGCGAGTGGGTGTATGCGAGGTGAAATGTCTGCGAGCGAACGATGGTGGTTGTGCGCGAGAGAGGCTGGGTATGGTCAGTGAGCTCGCCGCTCAGCTCGTGGTGGTGCAGAGGAAAGGGAACGGGTAAGATGGACGAGAGTCAGGATCAATGGTCATTCGTGACTTGATGCTCAGTGTCCCGCGAAAGGGATGGGGCTGGACCCTGAGCCCGTGCGACGTTGGTGATGGAGCGGGATGCGCGGACCAAGACGCGGGCCGATGTGTGCACCGATCCGCATCGACGTCAACTCCACCGTGCGCACACTCAACCGCATGGGGCTTGATGCAGAGCATCGGCCCGAAAGCTTCCCTTCGATGTTCCTTGCCGGTACCACACCCTCCCTTGCGCTTAGCTCGGAACCAAATCCAAGCGAGTGCCCCACCCCCCCGCGCTTGTGTTTTTGCCGAGACCAACACTTCCCCCTGAGATTTCGTTCTTGCCTTTTTCGGGGCCTTTTTCAGCGGCCTTGTTTTTCCCTGCCCTTTTTTTTCGGGTCCACATGGCTGACTTGCACATGCGATTCTGCGAAAATCGACGTTCGACATGCATGTGGTGCAACTTCTAGCTGTGTGCCACGCTTGCGCGGAACGACAGGCTGGCTCGGCAGCACGATGCTCTTTTGACTACGTCGGATCGCGCCGGGGCAATACGCTCCCCAACAGACAGACTGATCACTCGAAGCACACTACCGGTAGTTCACATCTCAATCAAAGTCATTCTTCACGCGCATCCACAGAGTCGTGTCCTGTCACCCAGAAAAAGGCACAGACAAGACGGCACAGAAAAGGCATGCCGCAGATGTGCTTAATACCAAAGCCCATCGCGCACGAGGCAGAACCGCAACGGGCGCGCAAACAATCGGTCGTCTCTCCAACCACTCGCCACACGTTCGTACCGCTAGTCAGCGCGCGCAGAAACCTAGCCGTTTTGTAACGGGCAAATCTGCCCCCGGATACGTTGTCAAGACATGTAGGCAAACGCAAACGCATTGCCAACGCACAGCTGCACAACCAGTACGACTCGGTGCAGCAGCCACGTCGAGCTGGTGCAAAGCGAGTCTCACAAGATGAAGACACCAATACAAGGTGCATAGCGCCAGCCACGACGAGTCAAAGCGATCACGGCTGCGCTCAAAGGCCGGCCAGCTTGACTTTGCGAATGAGCACACGCTGAGCCGGCACCAGAAAAAACCGTCGCGTGTTCCCAGGCAGTACGCAAATCACAACAACTTGCACCACGGCTGGAACGTGGCAATGAGCATCCCGACATGCTCCAACCTCAAGGCTCTCGCTTGGACCATTCCTGACCCACAACAGCAAAGTCGATCAGGTGCGTGAGCGAGGTTGACCTGCTGCAAAAGCTTGGTCCCAAAATGAAGGACGAAGTCGAGGTGTCACAGCCACCAAGTCATTCCAAGAGTAGAGGTGGACGTCATTTCATTTCATTCGGTGCGTGCACGACACCTTTTTCGTTCGCAACTGGCTCTGGAGTTCAGGCAGGAGCGGGACCATCGTCGCGCTTGTCGGCACCAGCTTCGGCGGCCGGAAGTGCCACCTCGACGGCCACGGCTGCCTCGACAATCAGATCCTCCAGCGCCATCTCGGCGCCAGCCACTTTGCTCTCCTCCGCCTTCGCGGGTGCATCGTCGCGCTTGACGGCGGTTTCGGTAGTGGCTTCCTGAGCGGCTTCGCCCTCGCCGGCTTGTTTGGGGACAGCCGCGTCGTCTGCAGCAGCGACAGCGGCGGCACAACCTTGCTCAACCTCGGCCGTGCTCGTCTCTGCGGTGTCGTCGTGCTTGGCGGACGGCACGGCCTTCTGGTCGCCCGATGCGACGTCGGGCAATTCCAAGGTGGCAGTCACAATCTCTTTAGTGTCGATGTGAGCCTCGATGCTAGCTACCACCACGCTGGCGTCGGGAGCCTTGGTCACCGACTCTGGCGAAGGCTGCTCTGCCAAAGCAACTGCACTAACAGCTGGATTCTGCTTCGCCTCGGACGGCTCAGCTTCGTCCTCCTTCTGCGTCGAAGCAGCGGCACTCTCAGCTAGATGCTGCTCGGCCTCGGACACCTTGACGTCTTTCTCCGGCTGTGCTGCGGCAGCCGCGCTATCAGCCGGATGCTGCTCGGCCTCGGATGCTTTGGCTTCTGTCTCCTGCTGTGGGGCAGGCGGCTCTTTGGGTGATTCGGCCGGCTTGCTCTCTTCAGCAGCAGCAGCCTCGACAGCGGCACTGCTCGGGACAACGGTAAGGCTATCGGGCTGGAGCGATTTCTCGGGCTGAGCCTCCGCACCTGCCGGGTCCTGACCGCGAGCAATGGTCGGCTCGATCTGCGTCATCGACTCGTCTTGAGTCTGCGACTCTTCCTGGATCTTGGGCTCGTCCTGCGTTGTGGACTCGATTGCCTGATCGGAGACCACACCCGGCGTCACAGCTTCCGCGCTTGGTTCTTGCTTGGCGTGCCGATCGACAGCCGGCTCGGATGCCTCCTTTGTAGCATCGTCGGAGGGCTTTGCGTTGCCGGCAATGTCAGCAGCGCCGAGCTCTTGCTCTGTGACGATGGGCTCGGGCTTGTGCTGATGGGCAGCGGCTGGCTCTGGCTCTTCGTCGCGAGCAGTGCCGAGATCGTGCTTTTCGTTCTGATCCGCACTGGGCTCGACCGCTTTGTGAGTGACGGGAGCGGCAGCGGGTCGGACAGGCAGCATGAGCTCGTCCTGCGTCGAGGCAGTCTCCTGAGTAGCGTGCTGAGCTTGCTCAACTGCCATGGCAGTGGGCTCCTCGACAGGCTTGTTTGGCATTTGAGTCGGCTGAGAGTCGATGCGCACCTTCTTGGGTGGGCGTTCCTCGGCTGCGGCCTCGGCGTGGATCTCCGGGTCGGTGGCGGCGGTCTCGGCGATCGACGCCTCCGAAGGCAGGTGCGCGGACGGCTCCGTGGGCACATGGGTGGGTGCCTCTACGACGCTGGTAGTGTCGGCCACTGCAGAAAAGGGTGCAGCTGCAGACGTACCTGCGGTGTCGGCATCGTCATGGTCTCGCTCGTGCTTGGAGGTCCAGAGATTGGCCGCGGCTGGCGATGCGAATGCCTTGGAATTGTACAGCGTGGAGCGATTGCCGAGGGGATGGCCGCTCCTGATGCCGAGGAGGCTGTACAGGCTGGCTCTGCAAAAGATGGGCATCCTACCGCAAGCCTCGGCGACGGACTGGAGCACGCTGCGAGCCACCTCGGAGCTCCAGACGGCGCGGAAGAAGACGTCGATGGCCACGGATTGCTCATTGTCGGTGCGAGACGACGACGATGACGAGGAAGTGGTGCGCGAATTGCTGAAGCGCGATGCAGCGGACTTCTTGCGCTTCTGTCCGCCATGGGTTTGTTCGCCAAAGGACTCGGACGGGGGCAAGTGGCGGGCGCGCAGCGCAATCACCAAAGGCTGGGCGTGCAGCTCACCCGACTCCAAGCTTTTGGCCAGACGCGTCCAGGTGGCGTCGAGGTGCTGCGGGTTGAGGATGAGCGTCCATCTTCCTTGCGACCAGAGCGGATGGTCGGTGGCCATGAGCATGATCTGGTCGTGGAAGAGGCCCTGTACCTGTTCCCTGCACTGCTTCTTGCTGGACTTGGTGCTCCTCGAATTGATGCGGACGGGGATGGCATCGTCTTTCTGAATCTGGTCGATGTTGGCGGTGGCCTCGTTCATGAGCTGCTTGGCGTTGATGAAAGTGTCGTCGGCGGCTGTCTGCTCGTCTGGCTGCTCGTCTGGCATGCTCTCTGCGACTTGCAGATCGGGATCGGCGCGGGTAATCAAGAACGGAACGGACGGGGCGCTCAGGTGGCTGGGCATGTGTGTCGTGAGCCACTCGTCGAGATTGCCGGTGCCAAGCCTCCAGACCGGGCTGTCGGCCGAGGATTTGGCATGCGGATGAGGAGCAATGGCCTGCATGTTGGACGACGAGACGTTGGGGATGAAAACAAGCGGCGCCGGTGTGGATGGGCAGTACTTATACACGGCTCGCTGGCTTCGCGCAGCCCCCAACAAAGGCCCCTGGCGTGTAAGGGCGATGCGCACTGGATGCGGATGAGGCGAGGGTGCGCTCGGCGCAGGCTGGCTTCATCTCGGCTGAGCCGAAGCCTTGTGCGGCAGGCAGCGGGACAGTGTCGACTGAGCCTCGAGAAGGCACAATGTGCTCTCCGAACGAGACCGGGGTGCGGCTGACTCTTGTCGGGACGACGCGCGAAAAGACAGCGTCGCGTGATGACAAAGAGGTTGGCGTGGTCTGGCAATTTGCGCCGCGTCGACACGGAGCTGTCACGAGCCTCATCCATCTGCGCCCAGATCAAGCTTTGGCGCTGCGCAGCCACAGCACTATCCCGCACCCCCAACCTTTTTGGCGCATGGACTGTCATTTCGTGCAGGTGTCGTGTTGGGGGATCGTAAGGAATCGTGTCGTGCAATCGATTGCTGAGTACAATCTAGCGCGAGTAGCCGCCAAACAGGTGTTCGAGCGCGCTCTGAGTCCAGTCCTTCTTTGGCTCTGCGTCGCTTTCGGAATCGAGGCCGTAGTCTGGTTTGTGGATTCCGGCGTGTGACGAGACGGAGCGCTCCCTCCTTGGCTGCTCTCTTTCCTTGCTGTCCAGCAGCGCATACGCAACAGCCACCAGTGTCGATGTGATTCCCACTGCGGCTGCTGCTATCACTCCGTATCGCACCATCTCCTCGGCGTGGATTGCGAAGGCTATGAGGGCGGATAGCTGCAGTGCGGCGCCGAGGCACACAAGCACACCGCAGCTCGTGGTGATACTACCCAGCACCTGCGACCATCCATACCGAGTTCGAACTGCTTGCAGAGTGTATACGAGCATGGTGACGACCGAAGCGTATAAATTGAGCACGAGCGAGGTGGTGCCCAGCAACACTACCACTGGACTCCCGTGGCCGTAGAAAGCTAACGAAGCTGCTTGCGTCGATCCCAACAGCAAAGCTACAACCAATACCGCTGCCGTTCGCAAGCCCTGCCGCTCGCAACATCCCCTCCAGTGTCCGTCTTCCATCGTCGTACCACTAAGCATCGACTCCCCTTCCCCGCGTTCTGTGCTGTGAATAGTTGGAGTATACCCAGCAGGCGGAACATAAAACCCGCCACCACATGCAACCCTTCCCTCCTGTCGTGTCGTCATCTCGTGAATGGTGGTTCTCTTCCTATCCCCTCCTCCCTCCCCAGATCGCAGGGTATATATCTAGAGCCGCTGTTTCATTTGTTCCCAAGCCCGCCAGCCGCCAGCCGCCATTTGCCGGTACTGCACTAAATGAACCGCAACCCTAAAGGGGCATCGCGCATCTTAGCCTAAAAATTCACGCGCCCTAAACCCACACCCTCATCCCCACCTTGACCCCTCTCAACCACCGCCATGACACTCTCATACGTTGCACTATGACATCACACCTCACAGCTCGATCATACGCTCATCAAAAAGTCATTACCGCCATATGCATGCGCAAATTCTACGTCGACTTCTGCTCGAGCGCCGGGTTGCCGTTGCGGTACATGCGCTCGTACGCATAGTCCTGCGAGTGCGCCTGCTGCTGCTGTTGCTGTGGCGGATACATCTGCGCCGGATGCTGCTGCGACGGCGTTGCATATCCCGAGCCGGGGCCCGACCCCGGATTGCGCGCCATCATGTGCACGCCCTGCGCCGCATAGCCCGGCCCGCCATTCGGCGCGGCGTAGTGCGGCTTCTGCGGCGTGCCGTGCGCCCCGAGCGCCTGCTGCGGAAGCCGCTCCGTAGGGCTATGCCCAAAGTGGTGATGCTGCGGCGGCACCGCTCCCGCCGACCACGGCCCTGCGCTGTCCGGGCTGCGCGAAAACTCGCTCCGCATCGGCGTGCTCGCCCCATTGCTGCTCGAGTACTGGCGGTGCTGCGCCACGCCTTGCTGCTGCTGCTGCTGGAGCTGCTGCTGCTGGTGATGCAGGTGCTCGCGCTGCTGCACCTGGCGCATCGTCGTCGGCGGATGCACGTCTGGACGATGGCGGTTCTGCAGCTCGCCCGAGTGCAACGGGCCCGCGCCGTACGCTCCGCCGCTTCCATTGCGACCCATGCCCACGCCGCCGCCGACACCGCCGCCGCCGCGCATCTGGCGCATGCGCGCGTACTTTTCGCACTTCTTGAGAATGTCGCGCGACGTCAGGTCCGCCGAGGCGTTCATCAGATCCTTGTCCTGCAGCACCGCCTCGAGCTCCTCGGGCACCTTCCAGATCTCGTCCTGGTGCTCCAGCAGATACGACACTGCGCGATTCGCCAGGAACGTCTCGTCCTTGGTCGGATCGCTCCCCTTGCTGTACAGAATATTGGGGCAGATCACCGTCGCCAAATTCGGCAGGTCCATCTTGCTGCCCGTCTCCTCGTCAATGTGCGAGAACGACGCCACCCACTTGAGGAACGCAAACAGCACCTCGAGCGTGTCGCGGTGGCCCTTGGGCAGCAGGATGGTCACCATGTGCAGGATGCGTCGGCGCTCCGCCTCCGACTCGAGCTTCTGCGACATGACAAACAGCTTGTGCAGCTTGAACGTCATGAGCGGATCCGGCAGCTCGCGCAGGAACTTCTTGAGCAGCGCCGCCAGCTGCACCGGATTGTCGTCCAGCAGATTCACCGACGAGCTGTCGCGGTCCAGCGCCTCGGACAGCTCCTTGAGCCGCCGGATGTTGCCGTTCTTGCGGAAGATGCCCTCGACGGACAGATCCATCTGCTTCATCGCCGAGATCACGTCGTCGATGAACGACGGCACGCGCAGATGCGCCGCACTCGCTCCCAGCGTCGAGTCGGCGCCGTTGCGCTCCACCAGGATCTCGAGCGGGATGCCAAACACGCCCTTCTTCTTGATCTCCTTCTTTTCCTTGCCGCCCTTGAAGATCTTGCCCCAGAACGTGTTTTTGCGCGTCTCGATAAACTCGATAAGGTCGTCCAGATTCACGTGGTCGCGCAGCGCCGACTGCTGCAGATACATCACCGCCATGTGCTTGACGATGAACAGCTCCAGCGCCGAAAGCTCCGAGATGCAGCGCGTGCCCTCGCTCGGCAGCGGACGGTGCTGCTCGCGCGCCTGCTCGGCCTCGAGGATGTGCGGGATGTCGGCGAGCGTGATGCCGTCCTCGCTGCGCGTGTCGCGCTGCAGTTCGTCGCCCGACGGCTGGCGCATGGGACCATCCTCGCGGATCTTGACGTCGGTGTTGTGACGTGCAAAGGCAGGCCGAATGGGCACGATCGATCCAGGCTCCAAGTTGGAAGGCGAGCCTGACCTGGCTGACGCCCCCACGCCGAGCTGCGGCTGTTGCTGCTGCTGCTGMGGTGCCATGCCTGGCCCACCGGGCAGTGCAAACGGAAGATGCTGCTGTACGGGCTGGAACACTTGCTGCGACGCCGATTGCTGCGGGTAGGCACCGGGCTGTTGCTGCTGTTGCTGCGGTCTGCGCGTCCGGCTCGACGGCGACGGCTCTCGCGACGAGCCACCGTCGCGCTGGAAAGGTGATCCGGACTCGCGCGGCGACGACGACGGGCTGGCCTGGCGGGGCGAGTGTCTGCTGTCCGTCTGCAGACCCGAGTCGGAGGGCGAGGGTCGTTGCACATCCGAAGTCTGCGTCTGGCGGCCGGACGGACTGCCGACGACGGTCGAGATGCGAGGCACCTTGGCTTTGGTGGACTGCTTGCGGTTGAGGTTGACCGACTTCATGCGCTTGATGTCCTGCGAGTCGCGGTACGCCTCGTGCATCGATACCTCCTCGGCATCGGCGGCCGCGGATGCATTGGACGCCGATGGATCCGCGTCGCCAATCATGCGCGATGCCGATACGGGCGGAGAAGGCGGCACGACGCCACGCTTGCGCAGCAGCGCAAACAGGCGGTTGAGCGCCACACGCAGCAGGAACGCATACTGCTCCAGCCGCGTGACCGATTCGAAGCCCGTGCGTAAACTGAGACCGCCGGCGCAGTTGGGGCAGAAGCACGCGTGCTGCCACGGGCCCGAGGCAGACACGGCGCGCGCACCGTTCTGGCCGCTGCCCTCGGTGCGACGTTTGGACTCGAGACCGAACTGCGAGGCGGGCAAGGCGTCGGGTGTTCCAGCCGCAGGATCCGGCTGCTTGCGCGTCGAGGGTCCCTCGCGCAACGCTGGTCGCTGGCAGGTGGAGCATTGGAGGCAGTTGGAGTGCCATCGCAGATTGACACCCATGCGCAGGCATTCCTCCTCGACCGTAGATCCGCACGCCACACACAGATCGGTGGCGGCTTCGCCATTCTCGCTCGAGCCCGAGCTGGTGGATCGGGGCAGCGAGCGGTAGCCGTACCAGCGTCCGTCGGGCCCGACGGTGTTGGTGTTGGGCGGCTGGGTGCCCTGCTTGTCGTCGGCGGTGATGCTGCCGAGCTTGGCGGAGAAGGCGAGCTGGCTGAGGAACCAGTTGAGCGCCTCCTCGTTGTCGTACTCGCGGTCGAGCTTGAGCGCGCCGGTGAGCGCGATGCGGATGAGGATCTTGAGATAGTGCGCCAAGCCGGTGACGAGCGAGAGGAGCTCCTGAGTGATGCCCATGCGGCGTGCGCCCGTCTCCTGAGTGTGCGAGAGCAGCGAGAAGAAGTTGACGATCTTCTTGCAGAGCATCCTTGCCTCGCGAATGTGCGAGATGCCCTTGGCTTCCTCCTTGCGGAAGTTGGCCTCGAGGTCGTCGATGGCCGAAAAGAGGATCTCGACGTGGAGGATGAACTTTTCGGCCATGCGGACGCCGCCGAGGTAGCGACCGCTGCTGACGTGGCGGAGCATCTCGGAGATGCACGCAGCGGAGCTCTCTTCGAAAGCGGAGAGGACGGTCCAGATGCGGTAGACGCGCTCCTCCATCTGCTTCTGCTTGTGCTTGAGGCTCGAGGGCGTCTCGGCCGCCTCGATCTCGGTAGCGTCGGGCGAGGGCTCGGAACGCGAGGGTGCGGCCTGGCCTGGCGACGACTCGACGGCTTCGCCCTGGCCTTCCTGGCTGCCCGCTGGATTGTCCGCCACTTCGTCGGCGCCTGGTGCTGCTGTCAACGCTGCGGCGCTGTCCTTGGGCGTGGAACCGGTGGGGCAGAGCTTGATGTTCCAAAACTTGTGGATCATGTAGCATTCGGGATGCCAGTGCTCGTCGGTGTTGTTGCGGTTGATCTCGACAAACTGCTTGAGGATGGCGGTCTTGCAGCCGGTGCACTTGATGGCGAAGCGGGTGCTGTAGTGAAAGTGGCAAAAGACGTGGCCGTCGTGCTCGTAGTAGCTGTCCTGCGGGCCAAAGACGGTGGGGCAGACGGAGCAGGTGAAGTGTTCGACGTGGAACTTTCTGCCGAGGGCGGTGATGTAGCTGCCGCGAAGGGCGCCGCTGCACTTTGCGCAGATGAGGTCGAGGCGACGGAAGTAGTCGGTCTCGCAGAGCGGGAAGAGGCGGCCGGTGCCGGAGGAGTCGACCATGTCGTCGGTGGCGGGGAAGAACTTGGCGGCGACGACCTTGTTGCAGTCGTTGCAGCGGAAGCAGTCGAGGTGGTAGACGCTGCCGAGTGCGCGCACGAATTGTCCGGTCATGACCTTGCGGCACGCCTGGCAGGTCTGGTCGCGGCGTCGAGACGAGGTGGCCGCCGAGGAGGAGGAGGAAGAAGGTTGGGACTGCTTCTGAACCAGGGACTGTGGCGCCGCCGACGCCGAGGTGGGAGGATCCTGCGGCGAGGCAGCGGCGATGGGCGGTGGTGCGCGATCGGACACGGCAGGGGCCGAGGCAGGGGTGGTGATGGGGTTGGGTGGCGCGTGGAGGTTCTGCGGGGATGCGACGTTGGAAGCGATGCCAGGACGGTTGGGCCATGTGGCGTCTGTGGCGTCTGGGGCGTACGAGTTGGCCGAGGTGTCGATGCGGGGTGCTGGACGCGAGGAGCCGCGGGAGGGGAGGCTGGGTCTGGACTCGATGCTGTTGGAGCGTATGGAGGCTGTGGTGGCCTCGTGCTTTTCGCGCTCCTTCTCCCAGCTCCAGCCTGGATCGACGGCTCGACTCTTGATGCGATCCATATCGGCACGGCTGCGAGAGCTGGTGCTGCTGCTGCTGCCCTCGCCAGCTGGCACGTCTGCGAATGAAGTGGATGGCCGAAGCGATCTGGCGTGCGCGGCATCGTCCGAGATGGGGGCGGCCACCGTGTCATCACGGGAGCGAGAACGAGACATTGCTGCCGAGCTGTCGTGAGGGAGCGCCGGCGACGCCGACGAAGGGCCTGCCAGACTCAAGTTGGCGGTTGCGTGTTGGAGCTGACTGGCGTCGTCTGTAGCGTTTGAGTGGTAGGAGCTTGCCGAGCCGGAAGCGGCGTTGTCGGCGCCGTTGGCGTGGCTTTGGTGGCTCATGTTGGAGATACAGCGGATGGAGGGGGCGGGGTGCGAGGGATGGATGCGAGAGAAACGGTGGATGGTCCAATGTACGGGGAGGAATGGGTGCGTTGACGAGCGAGGCACAGACGTGGAACGTGACTAGCCACACGCCTGAGCCGGCAGCGTTGGGCTCCCGTGTCGAGGGAGCGGGCGGGCAGCTGACGAGGTGGAGGGCTAGCTGAGGCACGGCATCCCAGCGTGAAGCGGCGAGAGAGAGAGAGAGAGAAGAGTGTTGCCAATGCGAGAGCGGTGTGTGAGTGCCAAAGGAGCGTCGAGCGTGGCGTTGAATGTAAATGGGTTGATGGTGAGCACGACGATGGTCGAAAGCGGCTGCAGACAAAGGATGTCGACGATGGTGAAACAGGTTCTAGGTGTATGGCTGGAGTAGCGGTGAGCGTTGCAAGCCGAGTCGAGTCGAAGCAAAGAGCAAAGGTGAGGACAAGGGTGAGGAGGAGAGTGTGGTGTGGAAAGGATGATGAAGGTGGAGCTGCTGCGATGGGTGAGAATGTTGCGGTGCTGTTGCTGTGCTGTGCTGCGAGGATCCCAGAGCGCGAGAGCGAGAGAGAGAGAGGGGCAAGAGAGAGCCAAGTTGGGTGCCTGGCCAGCGCACAGAGGCGGATCGGCGCTGCACTGCGCTCGAGTGGCTGCCGGTGTGCGGGCAGGCGTGAGGTGTGTCAAGTCGCGCGCAGCCGTACACTCTTCACTCCAGCTGAGCACAGAGACGACACCCTTTCGCTCTCTCGCTCACTCACCGCTTGCCCGCCTCTCCGTCGGTTCGCCAGCTCAACTCGCCGAGTGCTGCCTCGCCGCCTCTCGCCACGAAAATCCAGCAAAAATAAAATCCAAAGTCGAATAAAATCCCATCCCCCCTCCTCCTACAGTAGCGAAGGGCGTGTGTGTGTTGGAAATCGACAAAAAAAAGGGGGGGCGCTGCTGGTGCGATAGGGGGGGCCAACTTCAAGAGCAAGCTAAAACGCGGCTCCCAAGCGGCACGCGCAAGCGATTCGCGCGGGGTTCCTCCAAACATGCCCCGGCAAAGGGGGTTTCCTGCCATCCGAGCTCAGCACAACTCCAACCTGCGCGTTGGGATGCAGCAAAGCCGATCCCCCGCCCTTTTTGCTCTTGGAGTTCCGTCCTAAAAACGGGCCTTTTGCACAGTGCATGAACTCAGCTGCTCAAGGTTCGCCGACGGCAGTGTGTCACACACACTTTTGCTGGGGGGCGCCCAAAAGAGAGCCGCTGCACACCTTGCAGCCCCCGCTTACATGCATCATCCATCCTCTCTCGCAAACCCGCCGTCACCACTGGCACAGCTCAGGAACACCCAACACCAACATGCATGAGAAGAATCCTACTGTACTCGTCCCGAGACCCCGCGCGCACTTTTGAGATGCATTCTTTGAAATTCTCGCAGCACGGGCAACCATCTTGTTAGGCACGCTCGACATAGTTGGCGGGGAACAGCCCCTGGGCGCCCGTGCGCTCGTTGGTGCCGCTCCACCAATCCTCGCTGATCTGGTCGTCGACCTGGACGATCGTGTCGCCCTCGACAAAGCTCAGCTCGTTTTCCTCGCTCGCCTCGAAATCGTACATGGCCGTGCACACCACTCCGCGCTCGCCACCCGCCGCCGCTGCCGCCGGAGCAGGAGGCGCAGGCGGCGCGGGCGGCGCAACCTCCTCAACAGGAGGTGCAGGCGGTGCGGGCGGAGGTGGAGGAGGAGGCGGAATCTCGTCCTCCTCGTCGACAGCAGCAGGCGGTGCGGGAGGAGCAGGTGGCGCAGGTGGGGCAGGCGGGGCAGCAGGCGCCTCCTCTTCGCCGCCCTCGATCAGCTCGACGTACGATGCGGGGAACAAGCCCTCGTGCCCGTGCTCGTCGACTCCAGACCACCACCCTTCGTCAATCTGCTCGATGTTCGAAATGAGCGCTCCCTCCACCAGCGTCAGCTCGTTGTCTTCCGCTGCCTCGTACGCCCATGCCACCCGGCCCTGCAAGCCACCGCTGCCAATCTGCGTCGATGCCAGCTTCTGCGTGGTCTCTTCCACCTCATGCGACGGCTCCTCGGCGGCCGCAACCGGAGGCGCGGGAGGTGCGGGTGGCGCAGGAGGAGCAGCTGGGATCTCGTCTTGCTCCTCCTCAGCCGCTGGCGCCGCAGGGGCAGGTGGAGCAGGAGGAGCCGCCGGTGCAGGAGGAGCAGCAGGGGCAGCCGGAGCAGCGGGGGCGACGGGAGCCTTCGGGGCCGGAGCAGCGGCGCCCGATCCGTAGCTGGCGGTACGCATGCCGGACGAGAGCTGCTTGACGCGCGCCTCTTCCTCTTCGCGTTCTTTCCGCGCCGCCTCCTGGCGCTGGCTCCAAGTGAGTTTGCCCGGTGTGCCTCCCGATGCCACTCGCGGCGCCGGAGCGGGCGCCGACGACGTCTCGTCCTGCTGTCCAAAGGGGAATCGGTTGGCCATGTTGAGCTTGCCTGGCTTGCCCAGGCTCACCGGCTGGTATGCCGTGCCCACCGGCTGGATGCGGTCGTCCTCGGCCGGTTTCGTCGGTGCGGACGAAGCTTCAGGTCGCGGAGCTGGAGGCACCGCGGAAGGCGCGCTGACCGGTTTCGGAGCAGGGGCAGCTGCGGGGGCTGCTGGCGCTGCAGGAGCCGCAGGGGCATGGGGTGCGGCGGGTGCCGAATCGAAGGCGGGCGCATTGACGCGAGGAGCGCTGGGCAGCTGCGGAGGCTTGGCGGTGCCGGATCGGATCTGCTGCAGCTCGTCCCTCTTGGACGCATAGTTGGTGCCTACAGGCGCAATGGTGTCCTTGGCTGCCGACTTTTGCATGCCCCTGATGTCGGGCGTGCCGATGGGTTGGTAGCTGGAGCCGACCGATCCGATGGGTCCGCCCCTGTGCGTGTTGGCCGCCTGACCCGCCGCCGAGTAGTTGGCGCCGGACGACTCGGCGATGCGACGGATGATCTGCTTGGGATCCACATCCGCCTCGGAACGGGCATTGATGCTCACGTGGTACGCGCGCAGATACTGCGCCACCGCCGACGAGTGCGTGGCGAAGAGGCCCTTGCGGTTCTCGGGCACGCCGTCGCCGCACCAGCTGATGAGCGCGAACTTGGGCAGCTGCGTGTTGGGGTCCTTGACGCGTGCAAAGGCGTACTGGATGCGGCCGTCCGAGAACTCTTCGTTGAGGTCGTCCAGGTCGCCGTTCTCGCACACCTGCACGCGCAGATCGTTCGACGCCTTTTCGTACGTGAGCACCAGGTAGTCCTTGGCGCCGTCGAGCACCTTTTCGTAGGCGTCGCGGATCGCCGTCGACGAGAGGTTGACCGTGAGCGACATGTTGTGCTGCTTCGAGGTCGTGGGTGATGATGGTGGTGAGGATGAAGGGTGGTGGGGATCGATGTGTGTCGCCGAGTTCGAGGCGGCGGATCGCCTGATCCGAGCGCGCGGTCGGTGGGCGGGCTTGTGGAGGAATGGCCGGTGGGTGGGGGCGTGTGGCCGTGCGTGGCTGTGAAGCTCAGCGGCCGATTTCCAAACGATCGCGGAGCTTCTTCGGGCTTGGCCTCAGAGGGGCGCCGCACATGGCGCACGGTGCAGGCTCAGCCATGCATTCACTCAACATCATTTCGGCGTAACACGGTGGACTTGCTCCAACCGGCCGAATACACGCACGCGCGCTGGGTCGCTGCTTTTTGGGGGAGCCGGCTGCGAAGCCTGAAGATGGCAGCCCTCGCCCGAGGCGCACCGATCGATAACCGTGAAAAAGACGCGAGACCAAGCCAACACGCGAGATCGCCCGGCTGTCTGTCTGGATGAGGTGCTCGCTCGAGCGGAATTCTAGCGCACGAGCGTTGGGGCCACCCTTTTTTCTTGCGCCTTTCGTGCATACTTTCCCACCTTTCCCTCCATCATCTTCTCTTTCTCATTGCCAAAATGGTTGGAACTCTCGTCCTTACGCGCCACGGTCAGTCCGAGTGGAACAAGCTCAACCTCTTCACGGGCTGGAAGGATCCTGCCCTGACGGAGCTCGGTCGCGAGGAGGCGCTTACGGGTGCTAAGCGTGTTGCTGCGACGGGCATCAAGTTCGACGTGGCCTTCACCTCGGCTCTGCAGCGCGCGCAGACTACGCTGGGCATCCAGCTCAAGGAGATTGGTCAGGAGGACATTACGATCCACAAGGACCAGGCTCTCAACGAGCGCGACTACGGCGAGCTCTCGGGCCTCAACAAGGACGACGCGCGCAAGAAGTGGGGCGAGGACCAGGTGCACATCTGGCGCCGCAGCTACGATATCCCCCCTCCCGGTGGCGAGTCGCTCAAGCTCACCGCGGAGCGTGTCTGGCCCTACTACCACAAGGAGATCCTGCCCCTCGTCAAGCAGGGCAAGAACGTCATCGTCGCAGCCCATGGCAACTCCCTCCGTGCCATGATCAAGGATATTGAGAACATCTCGGACGACGATATCGGTATGCACATCCACATCCTACTCGCCAACACTTTCGCCGTGCATCTTGCTCACTTTTGCTTTCCATTCGCCTGCATTCGACAGTCGGCCTCGAGCTCGCTACGGGCGTCCCCATCCTGTACAAGCTCGACCAGGACGGCAAGGTCGTCTCCAAGGAGATCCTGCAGGGATAAATCAGCACTTCCATCGCTGTCAGTCCACACTGCTTGTTTCCTACATGCTAGAAATCCAACCTCATACATCCAGCTCTCGATTGTCCGCTCGTGTGCACACTGAAACAAGGCCGAGCTCGTCCAACTCTCCACTCTCACTTGGTGCGAACAGACACACGCGCATCGCCGCTATCATCCAAATATGTGTTAAACCTGTAACTGTACGACCATCACGGCTTTGCCTCGTCCTTTGGCGCTGGGACAGTGGAGCTAGCGGCGGTCTCTGCGCTCGACACGTTGGTGCTACCGGAGGTCGACGTCGACAGCCCCTGTTTCCGCTCACCAGCCTCTGGCGCGGCGACCTTGCCCATAAATGTGGCTACCCTTGCGAGGTCGACGTCGGGACCGTCGCTCTCCATGGCGGTGAGCAGCTCGTCGAGCATGCCCTCCACCTTGTCCTGCGCAATGTTGGCGCAGATCGCCACGACTTGTTTGCACTGCGCCTCCTTGGTCGCTGCCGCCTGTTCGAGCTCGCCGATCTGCGTCGCCAGCGAGTCGCTGCTCTGCGAGAGAACCGACACCACCCACCGAAGCCTCACAAGCTCCTCTACCTCTGCATCCCCCTCGACCTCGCTCGTCGAAGCCACGATGTCAGATGCCAGAGACTCGACCAACCCGACCACGTCGCCATCCACATCCATAGCATCTGCATCCTTGGTGGCCGACGCCGCCTCCGCCTCGTGCTGGAGCTCCGCGAGCCTGGCTTCGGCATCGGCATCGTCGATGGCCAGCTGAGCGATGATGGCACGACGCAGGTTCTGGGCGCGCTGTCTCGCCTCGTCGCGCTCCGCCAGCTTGGCCTGCGCCGCACCCACGGTCTTGCGCCTCGCGGCCAGATCGCGCGTCGCCGCCTGCAGGTGGCTCTGCACCGTGGCGAGCGCATCGTTCTTCTCGCCCAGCTCGCGCGCAAACGTGGCCTGCAGATCGTCGAGCGTCGAGCTGAGCTGGTCGCGCACGTCGCTGCTCTTCATCACGGGCATCTGTGCCGGCCTCGTCAGCGCCGAGATCACATCGGCCGGATTGTGCGATGCCAAATCCGCCGCCGTCAGCGGCGGCAACGACGACACGGTACTCGCTGCCACCGACGCCCCATCGTGCGACTCTGCACCGCTCTCGATACCCCAGTCCGACGGTCGGATCCCCAGCGCATTCGGCAGATCCTTACGCGCCCCTACATCCAGCAGCATCCTCACCATGCTCGCATTGCCCAGACGCGCGACGATGCCGAGCGCAGTCTCGCCATCCTCGTCCTGCGCATCCACAAGCCCCTTGTACTTGGAGCTCTTGTCGGCCGCGACGAGCTCGAGCACGCACGCGAGGTAGTACCTCGCCGACGCCGCACGCCCCTTGAGCGCCGCGACGAGCGCAATGTGGTGCAGCACCGTGCGCTTCTTAAAGTCGCGCGTGTTGAGCGACGCCGCGAGCAGCTTGAGCAGCGTGGGGAACGACGACGCGTCGTACGAGTTGGTCACCAGCACCGATCGGTGCAGCGCCGTCTCGCCCGCATGGTTGCCTGCGTGCACGTTGGCCCCGCCCTGCCAGTGCGGGCGAGCCACCAGCGTGCGCACCAGCGCCAGTCGGCACAGCGCCGACGCCCAGTGCAGCGCCGTGTGCCCATGGTCGTCCGTGACCAGGTCCACCGTCGCGCGCGGTCCCTCGGAGCCACTGCTGCCGCCCAAGCCGCCCAGACTCGCCTTGTCGCGCAGCTCGGCCAGCAGATGGTCGAGCTTGGCCACGTACGCATCCTCGTCGTCCGCAGTGCCGTTGGCAGCTTCGTTGGCGGCAGCGCCGGTCGAAGCCGAAGCGGCCGTACCCGACGCTCCTGGCGCCGAGGACGGCGAAGCATCGGTGGCGGTGACGGGCTCAGCGACGCCGGCAAGCACACTGTCGTCTGAGAAGAGACTGACGAGGTGGTCGCGCATGCGCTTCTCGCCCTCGTCGTACGGCTTTGGCGGGAGCGCGCGGTCGGCGTAGCGCGGCACGGAGCCATCGCGACCTGCGGCGTCGGGCGGGCCCACGGCCATGCGATGGCCGCGCGGCGCCGAAGCGGCACGGAGCGAGCCGCCGGCGGGGCCGAGCGCATTGAGATCCTTGACGGGCGAGGGGCCCAGCAAGAGGCCCGACTCGCGCTGCGGACTCGAGAGGCGCGAGCGCTTGGCGGCCGACGAGGCATCGTGCTCGTCCTCAGCTGCCGCCCTCTTGTCTCCCGCTGCCGAGGCATCAGTGGCTCCGGCCGCGGGCAGCGGCACGCCCTGCGGTGTGTAGCCGTAGACGTTGTAGCTGCGCAGCGCGTCCTGCTCGGCCTGGCTGGAGCCGGGCGGGATGGCATGCGGGCCAGCTGCGGCGTGCGCATCGACGCCGAATCCGCCGAGCAGGCCGCTGGCGCCCGGCGGCATGAAGAGAGCAGGCGACATATCTCTGTTCTGCGAGTCCTTGGGCGGTCTGAGCGCCAAGAAGCGGGGCTGCTGGCTGGGCCCGCCGACGCTGGAGGGCGCGGGCGAGTAGTGCTTTGTGGGCGTGGCGCTACGACCATCGTTGATGGCCGAGGCGGACGAGTTGCGCGCCGAGGGCGCGGGCTTCTTGCGCTGGTAGAGCTTCGGGATTTGGTCTGCGGTGGCCGGGTCGAACTCGAGGATGGGCTGGAGGAGGTGGGAGACGTTGTACTCGGCGGCGACCTCCTGTGCGCGCTGGAGCGGGATCCAGGTGCCCTGGAACTTGCCGTATCCGCCTTGGATCTTTTCGTGCTCGCCGGTGAGGATGCTCTTCTCGAGGATCTTTGTGCGGCGCGTCTTTTCGATGCCGGCGATCTTGAGGATCTGGGTAGCGTTGAGCCAGCCGTCGGCTCTGCGGCGCATGACGGCGATGCCGCGCACGGTGATCTCGTAGACGGGCACGTTGGAGTACGTGGCGAGGTAGACGGTGGGCACGTTGCCGACGGGGTTTTGGAGCATCGCATTGGCCTGGGCGGGCGTCATGTTCTTGAGCTGCGCCGGGGTGAGCGGGCCGGCCTGTGCCGGGGTGGAAGCGCCGTTGGTGGCGGCGGCCGATGCGCCGCCATGGCCCATGACCCTCTGGAGGGACTCGGAAGCAGCAGTAGCGGCGGCAGCACCACCCGGAGTAGCGGTGGCAGCCATGGTCAACGATGGGTGGACGGGGAGCAGACCTGCGCGCTGAAGAGCCGAGGTGGTAAAGCCGAGGCTGGATGCGGAGCCGGCAGGAGACTTGAGCGGCGAGGCGGTTGGATGAGCGGCAAGGGAAGAGGCAGCGATCTGTTGCACAGGCTGGAGCGGAGCGTGTGCGGGTGCGGTGGCCGAGGAGAGGGGGTGGGTGGTTGCTTCGTTGGCGTGTGTATTGGAAGCGTCGGCCGTGGTGGAGAGGTCCAGAGGCATGTGGGACAGCGAATCGCGGGACAGTCGATGTCGAGAAGAGGGGAGAGGTTCCAAAAGGGGGGGCGGTTGGTTGGTGCGCGACGAGGCTTCTAGGAAGCGACCGGTTCGGCGTGCATCAAGGGAAGAAGGGATGGTGCGGCCGGCCAAGCAGTGAGCGCAGGGTCAGAAGGGGGAGCGGCGACGATTGCGAGTGGGGGAAAAGCAAGTAGCGACGCGAGATCAAAGTGCTCCGGATGATGGGTGCAGGACGACGTTGCTCTGGAAAGTGCGCGTTGGCGCGAGGTGTTGGGCTGGCTGGCTGGCTGGCTGAGGCGGCGCGGCGGCGCGTGGATTTGCGAATCTGTTGGTTTGGTTGGGGCTTTTCGGCGGCTGCTTGGCGGGTGCCGCCTCTTTTTCCAACTGCAGACAGTCACTCACTCACCGCGCCAGCCTCGCCCAGCCTCGCGCCGCCCGCACCTTGGCCAGCTGACGCGCGCCCAGCAGAGCCTCAGAGTGTCAATTTCGCCCGCCTTGGCCAGGCACACCTCAGCTGTTCCTTTGCGACATACGGTCTCATTGCAGATCAGAGATGGGCAGTCGCCACTTGTGCACAGAAGCTGAGTCACCATCGCAGACACAGTCCATGGTGCGGTTCAGGCAGCCAGAGGCGGATTGGAAGCCAGGACGCGCTTTCGGGGCCGGTTAAAGTGGCATCGCGCTCGCGCTACGCGTCGCGCCGAGCCTTGGGCCGTTGGCACTTGCAATTTCGCTCGGCTCGATCGAGGCCGCCCCTCTCGCGTCGCGTGTCTGCGCCCGATCGTCTCACTGCCTCGCTCGCATCGATCGACACAAGTCAAACACTGCCCACCTCATACAGAGAGAATCGTTGGCATTGCAAGTGTGCTACTCAATAGCCTCCATAGCCTCCACCGAAACCGTTGTTTCCAAACTGCTGCTGCTGTTGCTGCTGGCCGTACCCCATGCCCGTGAATTGAGGCATGACTCCACCCGGCTGGAAGCCGGTCGGCTGCGGACGCAGCGCATCGTACTTGTCGCTCGTCTGCGGCGCCGCATTGGGGTCCTTGGCAAACGAACCGCTCTTCATCTGCTGGAAGATGTTGGACGCGTTGAACTTGTCCTTGTCCTCCTGCTGCTGCTGCTGTTGCTGCACCTGCTGCTGCGAGCCCATGCCAAAGCCCGTCTGCTGCGCCATCATCTGCTGCGGACTCTGCACGCTCGCCACGCCCTGCTGGCCAAACTGGTTGAATCCATGTCCACCCGCACCGCCAAACCCGGTTTGCTGAGGCTGCATCCCCATCTGACCCATCTGTCCCATTTGCCCCATTGAGGACATGGGAGACATGGCGCCGTTGTTGAAGCCCGTCATCTGCGGCTGCATACCCTGCATACCCTGCATACCCTGCATACCCTGCATACCCTGCATACCCTGCATGCCTTGCATGCCCCAACCGGTCTGCTGCGGCTGCATGCCCGTCATCTGCATGCCCATATAGCCCGTCTGCTGCGGCTGCATCTTGGTCGGCACAAACTGGCCGGTTCCCTGCGTGGGCACCAGTGGCTGCAGCAGGCCCTGGTTGGCCGGCACGGGCGCAAATGGTCCGCGCGGCGCATTCGGGTTGTATGCCTGCGACTGGCCCAGGAACGACGACGCCGGCGAAGGGCTCGCGCCCGGCCGCGGACTCGCACCCGCCGACGGCGGCTTCATCGCCGCGAGCTTCTCGAACAGCGCCGAGTTGGGGTCCGCTGGCGCCGGCGACGCGGCCGGGGCGGGCGACGCAGCCGCAGCAGGTGCAGCAGGTGCAGGCGGCGGCGTGGGTGCCGGGGGTGCGGCTGCGGGCGCAGGCGAGGCTGCCGATGGACGCGCAGGCGTGGCGGGCTTGGTGCTCGGCGGACGCGGCGTCCAGGCATCGTCGTCGAAGCCGTTGGCCACCGCTGAGCCGGTGCGCTTGGGTGCGATCGCCGGGCTCACCGTGCTCACGCGCGCCGGCGGCGAGGTGGTCCTTGCCAGCGACTCGCTCGCTGCCGCCAACGAAGCCGCATCCACATTGCTGCCTCCCGTGTTCTTGGGCGTGGGCCTGCCTCTGCGCGTGTTGTTCTTGAGCGTGCCGTCCGGGCCCGAGAAGAGCTGGGGCGGCGCGGGGCTCACCGTGTCGCCTCGCCTCGCCGAGCTCTCTTGCTCCTGCAGCTTCCTCGCCAGCTCCTCGTCCGCCTTGATCTGGCGCTCCAGGTCCGCCGCCGGATTGGCGCTCGCGCGACTCGACTGGCGCGACGACGCCGTCTTGTCGCGCCGGTACTTGCGGTCGATGAACTTGGACACGCGGATCACGTCGCCCTCGCGCAGCCCCAGACTGCGCAGCGTGCTTGCGTCCAGATCGCCCAGCACCGTCTCGTCGATCTTGTCGCGCTCAAACGCGCTGGCGTAGCGCGTGCAGTCGTCCACATCCACGCCCGCCGCGAGGAAGAACTCGAACCAGTCCACGTTGCGCTTGGGGCCCGTGCGCGACTGCTCGCGTCGACGCTGCTCGCGCTCCTTCTCCTTGCGCCTCTCGCGTTCGCGTTCGCGCTCCTCGCGCGACATGCCGCTCGTCGTCGACGCCTGCGAGCGGCTCATCTGGCGCTCGCGCTCGCGTTCGCGCTCGCGGCGGCGGGCGCTGGTGGACGCAGCGATCTCGTCGTCGGTCGGATTGAGCTTCTTGCCCGTAATGTCCTCGAGGAAGGCAATGTCGGTGTTGGACATCTTTTCCACCACCACCTCGATCACCACGCCGTTCATCTTGTGCAGCCGGATCTTGCCCTGGTTGAAGCCGAGGAACTCGGCCTCCACCTTGAACTGGCCCGTGCGGTCGGTCCACATGCGCGTGTTGTTGGGCGACGGCTTGGAGCGGCCGCCGGCGTCCTTGGGTCGCTCAGGCGCGCTGCGTCCCTGCGGGATGGCGACATTCTTGGCGGCGCGGCTCACCTCGGTGGTGCTGGGTCGCTGCGTGAGTTTGGGAGGCGCAGGTGCGGGTTGTGCCTTGAGCGCCTCGCGTCGCGTGCGTTCCTTCTCCTCCCTCTCACGGCGTTCCTGCGCGCGCTGGGCGGCCTCGGCAGCTTCACGCTGGCGTTCGGCCTGTGCAACCGCTTCGGCCTCCTCCTCCTCCTGGCGAAGGCGTTCGTCCTCCTCCTGCTGCGCAGCAAGCGCGGCCGAAGAGGCGGGGTCTGCCGAGCCACCGGCCGGACCGTCTGTAGCCTCGACGTAGCTGGCGGGGACGACACCTTCGTGGCCGGCGTCGTTACGCACCTTCCACCAGTCGTCGTTCTCGCGCTCGAGGATGACGAGGTGCTCGTTTTCGGCGACGGTGAGCTCGTCGTCGCCCTGCGCCTCAAAGTCGTACATGGCGATGGCATGCTCTTCCGCCTCTTGCGGCGCTTGCTGCGCTTCCTGCTGCGACTGGAAAGAGACGGTCTTGCGGACGGGAGGCGGGAGCACGGCGCTTGCGGTGCGTGTGGGCGGTGGCAAGGACGCAGCGGGTGCGGGTGGAGCCGGAGGTGGTGGAGGGATGGCTGCTGCGGCAGCGATTGGGGGAGCGGCGGGAGCGGCTGGGGCGGATGTAGGGGCTACGGACGATGCGGTGAGCGCGTTGGCCTTGCTCGTCTCGATTTTGCGCACGATCTCGGCGGCGGCGTCCTTAGAGCCGCAGTGGAAGTCGAGCGTGGACTCGGCCATGCCGGCGTCGGGCGAGAGTTGGAGATGGAGCGTCTTGCCCTTCTCGAGCGAATGGCCCGCGACGTGGAGCACGCTGATCTTCTGGACGGGAGTCTTGTCGCTTTCGGAGGCAAAGAAGAGCGAGGCGTTGCCGATGCCGAGCGTGCCCTTCTTCTTCTTCTTCTTGCTGTCGAGCGCCGAGACGGGCCACATTTTGATCTCGTCGCCCTTGCCGAGTTGGGCGGTTTGTGGCATCTGCATGGACGGGATGGCGGTGACGTGGCCATCGTCGTCGTCGTCTTCATCTTCGTCGTCCTGATCGTCGGCGGCATCGTACTGGTCCTCGGTGGCTGGAGCTGCGCCGGTATCGACGGCTTCGGCCTCGTCGACATAGTTGGCGGGGACGTAGCCGAGGCGACCCTCGCCGCCGCTGAGCGGGTCGTTGCCCTGCTTCTTGACGAGAAGCCAGGTGCCGTCGGATTCGTAGACGCGGAGCAGCTCGTCTTCGGCCATGGAGAGCTCGTCTTCGGTCTGGGCATCGTAGTCGTAGAGCGCGCGGCTTAAGCGGATGGGTTCGGCCTCCTCGACGTAGTTGGCGGGGACGAGGCCGACGGTGCCCTCGTCCGGTCCATCCTGGATGGGCGTGCCGTCTTCATCGAGGCGACGGACCTTGGCCTTCCACCACTCGGGGTCGTCGGACTCGAGGATGTAGAGGTAGTCGTCCTCGGCGAGCGTGAGTTCGTCTTCGGCCTGGGCGACGTAGTCGTAGAGCGCCTTGCACAGCGCGACGTACGCCATGGCGGACTAGCCAACGAACGATGTGCAGCCGGACCGAATGGAGAGTGAGGCAGACAGTGCTGGTTTGAGCGACGTGCAAGCGCCGATGAAGAGCAGACTCGTGGTGGTCGTCTGGGTGATGAGGAATGGGAGGTGGGAGGAGAGGGTGTTGCGACTGGGAATCGAAAGAGGATCGGCTTGGATTGGAATCAAGGTGGGGAGGCAAGCGAGAACAGTGCGGTGCAGCCGTTGCCAAGGGTTGGCCGACTGACCGGCTTGCCTGCTTGTGGAGAAGGCGGCTGGCAAGTGTGTGCGATTCGATTCAAGATTGCTGAGGCGACCGTGCGAGGCGGCATCCAAAGCCGTGCAGTGCGACGTTGGATTTCAGTTGATTTCCGGCGCTTCACCTCACCCAGCTCACTCGACGGAGCTGGTGCTCCGATCTCGGCGGCTCCACGCTCTCTTGCTCGCACGCACGATGACACGCGCATCCACACAGCCGCTGCTGCTCGACAGCTCTCGATGCACAACGCCGACGTCCAAGCCAGCCTTTCAATCCCCACCATTCCCACTTGGATTGGACCCTTGATCTGCGCTCTGATCAGCGTGAACAGCATCTGAGCAGTCAATGCCCTCGAACGCAACTCTTTTGCTACTCTGCCACGGTAAGCCCGACTCAGGGGCTTTGTGGTGCTGTGCCTGATCGCCGCCGAGAAGGAATCGCGCCAGTCAGCCAATGTTAGACCGGGGTGAGAGCGAGAACGCGGCTTTTTTTTCGACAAAAATTCGAGCTGAAATCGGGGACCGATGGCGGGCGAAAAGCAACCGGAAGGGCGCAGCAGTTCGGATCCGTCGAATTCGAGGCTTTGGCAAGAGCCTCCGAGAGAGACAGGCGTCACTCCCGCCATCGCCGCCTACCGCTGCCACTTTGATACCGTCGCGCTTTGACATCCTACCACCTTCTTGTCACCCTCACACTTCGAGAACTATCGTCACAGTAAGCGTCACTCCTCAGCAACAGCACTGCATTCGATCTGCATTTCATCGACACATCTGGCGGGCCGATTTGCACATGGGAACATTCGACATTGGGCGTGTTGGGTGGAAGGGCTATTCGTACTGACCACGGCCATTCGTCTTTTGTGTCTAAAGATGCCCGTCGGATCGATCCCCGCTATCACCGGAAAGCTGCGCAAGCGACTTATCCTTGACCTCACCGTCGCGCTCGGCGGTGGCACCGCCCTCGGCTACGGATACTGGTATGTACACACGGCAACACTGCGGTCGCCCCTGCAGCCTTCTAAACCCTTGCTCTTGATGTGATGTACAGGTACGGCGTTCACGTGCCCTCGGTCGCCCGCCGCGATGCCTTCTACGCAAAGCTCCAGTCCGAGCGCTCCGAGTAAACACCACCGCACCAATGGACCCGACATCGCAAATGTCTAATTCCAGCCGTGATCTCGTTGCAATCGACTCAATCCCTCCCACACTGACGAGTGGTGTGCATGATTACACCCGCACTGCAAAACGAGCGAGAAACGGATGCGAGAAGGCGGTGTTTGCAATGGCTATGCGTGACAGAGATGCGGCTATACGTGACTGGGATACAAATACAGCGGAATGAGAGGGACAGAAAGTACAAAACGGACGCATGGACACAGAGCGTGACGATTGAGACCGGGGCAGTCAACACCTTGATGTGGTGGCAGGAACAGCGTCGATGCGGCAGGTGTGGGTATGTGCGTGCATGGCGGTGGTTCACGCCTTTTCCGCGGCGAGTTCGGCGGTGAGCTGCGCAATCCGTCTTCGTGTCTCGTCCTTCCTCTCGGCCTTGCGACGTTTCTTTGCCTCTTGCTCTGCGACCTCGCCATCTTCCCGATCGGCTGTGCGTGCCTTCTTCTTCTTATGCTGCGCTCTTGATTCCATCTTCTCTCGCATCTTGTCCTCTTCGTCCTTGTCGGGGTTGATAGTGACCACGTCCGACCCTTGCACTTTGCCCCCTTTAGCCAGTGCTGCGTTGAACTCCCTCGCACATACAGGGCAGTTGTGCGACTCTCCGCGCGCATCAGTCAGGGTAGCCTGTAGGCCCGATGCACATACGACGCAGCCGCACGGGGCGATGTAGACGAAGCGATGCATGCCGTCCATCTGTCTCGCCGAGAGCGGACACATGAATGGATACACCGAGTGCTGCTCGTTCTGCCCCGCCGATGCAGGGCGGTAGAGCGTATTCGGCGTGAGAGCAAGGTCGGTGGTATCGCGCAGCCCGCGGATGTGTGGAATGGCATCGGTAGAGTCGGACGACTGATGGCGCTGAAGAAGGTGCTGGATCACAGCATCTTTGTTGTACAGCCTTCCTAGGGCGTCGGACACTACAGGCGCTTGGAGGGGTTCGCGCGAGAGACGACAGACGGTCCAGAGCGATTGTCGCAGCAGCGAAGCATCCACCTTTTGCACCGACGCTTTGGTACGCACCATCTCGTCGCGCTTCGATATGGAGCCTCCATCATTGCCCTGAACAAACACAAGCAAATGACGTCAGTATAAAGCCAGCAATGCTGCGCGAGACAAGTGGACTTACCATCTTGATCGTCGTTGCACGGTTGGAAGAGATGCGGATATGGTGGTGAAGCAAAGGCAAGGCGGGGGGAGATACACGTGACTTTGAGTGGAGATTTTCGAGGCAGCTGCGCGGCAGTCGGATTTGGAGCGCGGTTGGGCCGAGTGGAGAAGAAGCGCATTTTGGAAAGGCGCGTCGTCGTCGTCGTTGGGCTTTCTTCCACCACCACCACGCTGTTCCCCCACCCTGGCGGTCACCACGTTCTTTTACTCGCGCGCACACTCGGGAACGCCTAGCACTCGCGACTTCATACAGTCTTGGGGTTGTTGCGATTGTCGCTTGGATGCGCCCTGTGCGCGGCGTTGGGTTGACCTGTAAACGGAGGGTGTAGGAAGCGCACGACCCCGCTCGTATCTCGGATTCGGTTTCCTAAACCGTAGCATCACCCAACACACTCTCTCCAATCGTCGCATCCGCACGAAGATAGGCTTGGGACGATGTTCTTCCTCAAATACCTCACGCACAAGACGGAGTTGCATCCGTCGTACTTCGGCCCGTCCATGGTGGAGTTTCTGAACCAAAAGCTTCGCGACGACGTCGAAGGAACATGCACGGGCAAATACGGATACATCATCAAGGTGGTCGGAATGATCGACGTTGGACAGGGCAAAGTCATTCCCGGCTCTGGATTGGCAGAGTTCAATAGCACCTACCAAGCAGTCGTGCTGAAACCGTTCAAGGGCGAAGTCATGGATGCCAAGATTACGAATGTCAACAAGATGGGCTTCTTCGCAGAGGTCGGTCCGCTGAATATCTTTGTCAGCTCCCATCTGATACCCATCGAGTACAAGTTCCAGCCAGAAGCAAACCCGCCCGAGTTTGTAAGCGCCGCAGATCGACTCGTCAAGGGCAGGAAAGTCAGGATCAAAATCGTGGGAACGAGAGTGGATGCAAACGAAATCTTCGCCATCGGCACCATGAAGGAAGACTACCTCGGTCCGTTCGATTAGCTTCCCACCCTCGAATTCACCTTCTTCCCACCCACAACGATGTCAATAGCAATCCTTGATCGCAAGCACAGTCATGCACAAAAAGCGTGGCTTACAGCGTGCACATTATGACCGCGTATCCGTACCAACTAGCTCGACTAGAACCCACCGACTGCGTTGCACCTCGGCGACGGGGGGAAGGCAGAACGAGATCCAGCCCGTCTCGCCCGTGCTGGGCGTAAAGGAGTGTTCGGTGTGGTCCTTGCCGATGCTGCGTTTGGAGCGCTTCTTGCGGCGAACCACGCGCGCGCCCATATCCAGCGACGAATCGCTCTCTCCCTCGTCGTCCTCCTCTCCCTCGGACGAGTCCGTCATCGCCACATCTTCATTCTCGCTTTGGCGGTGAGATAGTGCGGCCTTGTTGCCGGGCAGTTCTTTCGCACCGTACACCGAGCTGAGCGGCACTTTGGATCGCCACGTCAGCGGCGCCTGCGCAAAGCCGGCGCACGTCATGGTCGCCCATCCGATTGAGGTCAGCTCCGAAACGAGCGCATCGAGCTCGCGGGTAATGTACGCGATGAGCAGCGGGCTCAGCAGCAGTGGCTTGTCGCGCGTGCCGGCGAGGGTGAGTTTAAGCGTGCGGCCGGGCTGGCTGGATCGCGGCGCAGCATAGACGCACGTAGAGTCGGGCTTGGCGTAGGTGCGCACCGCATTCGCGCCGAGCGACGCGAGCCCCGCCCACTCGACTGCTTCTTGCAGATCGTCTTGGAAGTGCTGCCATTCTGACGGAGAGGCTGTGCTCCAAGGCTGCTGTGAGAGAGCGTGCTGCGTGGGATCGTCGAGCCTGGGCACCCAAATGGACTCGGTCACGACGGGCATCGGAGCGTGGATCCGCAACTCTTGCACCTGGCCCGGGTGCACAAGATGGTCGGGAAAGCGGAGTTCGTTAGCCGCCGATGAGTCGGACGAGTCTGCCTGCAAGATCTCGTCCGCAGCATGGACGGGCGGCGACCAGACGAAGAGCATGTCCCAGGTGGCGTGGTCGCTCGTCACAGTCTCGCCACTGCCGTTCGCCGGCTGGAAGCTGGACGATGCGTGTGTCTGAGCCATTGTATGCTCTTGAGCGAGCTTGCGCGTGCGCGCGAGGTCCCAGGCACGCAGCCGATCGAGTGCGTGCTGGTATCCCTTCTTGCCCGGTACGAACGATGGGGATAGCAGCGGCAGCTCGACGATGAAGCGCGAGTCGGGCCCGCTGGTTCGGTCTGCTGCTCGGCCGGACGAGAGGCGCGAAAAGTGACTTGCTCTGCCCGTGAGGCCGAGGGTCTGATAGGTGTCCTTGCACAGCGAGAGCACGAGCGTTCCCTGGCCATCGAGGCATACGGTGTCGTCTGGCGGCGAGTCGAGCCCAGCGGGACCCGATGGTGCGGTGAGTGCGATGAGCGAGCCAGTCTTGAGGTAGGCGGTGACAAAGATGGGATCGAGAAGCATGCTGACAGGTATGTGTGCGCGATAGGATCGATATCTCGACGCATGGTGGTGAACTCGGTCGACAAAGGCCTGGATGCGCGGCGGGAGCGAGGAGGTCTGGTCCGTGGGTGGGAACTGCGAGTCGAGGAGGGGCAGGATGATCTCGAGGCTGCAATTGAAAGGATGCGCATCAACGAGCGCTTCGAGACGGCGGCTGCGCTTCGACAATGGGCTGCTGGGTTGATCGGAGGATGGCGGGATGAGGTTGACGATCCAGCGTGCTGCGCCGAGCTTGCGCGCCCTGTCGGAGCGTGCCGAGCTGCGCTTGCGCTTATGAGTGCTCTTGGGAGCTAGCATGACTGTTGCGGTCCAGCTCCGAGCAGAGCTGAGTCGGGTCGCAATCGGATGTTGCGATGCGATGCGATTCGATGTGATGTGATGCCAGACGATCAAGAAAGCAAAAAGAGTGTGTCGAAGCTGAATTTTGGCTTTTGCCTTTCTTCCCGAGCGTCTCTCCGCTCCACTCTCAGGGTCCAGCTTTCCGCACTTACCAAAGTCACAGCGCAGAGTGTGGAGCAAGGCGACTCAGTTTATAATAACGCGTCGCGGAAGCAGCCAAGCGCGCTTCCCACGCACGAACCTCGAGTCAAAGGAAAGGGTCCCCTTTGTGATCACCTGCCAACACCCTCATCACCTTTTCCTCGAGCCTTCCCGCTTCATCAACGCTGCGCCGCACTCGAACCCACAATGTGCGGAAGCCCACACGCACACACGTACACGCTTCCGCACCTGCTTCCATCGCCGTCTTGAAAGCTCGTGCGCTCGCTACGCCCCACTTGCTTCTCGTCCACGCCATTCGCCTCTTGCCTCGTCAATCATCCCGCTTCCGCCTGTGGTTCAAAGCATCACCATGGGTTGCAGCATCTGTCTCGACGACTTTGATCAAGCCGACGGCAATGAGCGTCGCGCCACCGCCCTCGCCTGCGGTCACATCTTCCACTACGACTGCCTCACCACTTGGTTCTACGGTCCCAACCGCGCTCCCGGCTACATCTCGCCCAAACGATGCCCGCTCTGCTCCATCTCAGCCGATCCTCGCAAGATGGTCAAGCTCTATCCCTCCGACGGCGACGAGCTCACAACCTACCTCTCCGGACAGCACCTCCACGAGGTGATCCCGCTCGGCAGCCTCGGCCAGCACGTCCCCGACAACGCCGACCTCTCCCGAAACCACAAGGAACTGCTCGGCAACCTCCTCGACTTCACCCAAGCCATACAGCAATTCGCCATGGCCGCTCACTCCTTCCGCCACGAACTCACCCTCAAAGCAGGCGTCAAGGTGCGCAGGCTCATCCAAGTCCTCACCACCGACTCCAACGACCTCTCCCTCCGCGAGTTCCTCCGCGCCATCGATGCGCTCGAATCGGCCACAGCAGCCACGCACAAGATCAAGTCCGACTTTGAGCTCAAGTCCAAGCAAGCCGCCGACGTCTCCAAGCATCTCACCCGAACACAACACACTCTCGACGAGCACGAGAGGCTGCTCGACGAGCACGCCGAAACCCTCAAGGCCAGGCAGGCTCAGGTGGAGACCCAATCGCATCACGTCAACACCTTGATGCAGCAAGTCGACGGATCTGCCAAGCACAACCAGGAGCGCGCCAAAGAGCTCGAGCTGCGCGAGAGGCAGCTGCGTACGCGCGAGCGCGAGATGTTCGAAAAGGTGCGCAGGGAGCGCATCGAGAACAAGGAGATGGTCGGCCGCATGCACGCCACCACCACCGCACAGATCAGCCTGATGCACACGCAGGTCAACGACGCACGCGCAAAGTGCCAAGAAGCCGAGCGTCAGCGCGACCTCGCCCATACCAAGAGCTGCGAGCTCGCCGCACAGCTCACGCAGCTCAAGCAGCGTTTTAGCTCGCACAGACGCTCCTCCCCCGGCGACGAAGCATCGCGCCCGTCCCACAAAGCCTCGCACGATGCACGCCGCATCCGGGCCCTCGAGGCGCGCCTCGCCTCGCAGACCGCGCAGCTCGAAGCGGCGGGCATTGCGACGCCCGAGCACCGGCTGAATCGCGGGCGTTCCGCACGCAATGCCATCGAGTTAAGCTCCAGCAGTCCGCCGCCGGACGCCGACGACACGCCCACCACGCCGCGCGACAATGCGCCTTCGCCCAGCCGCACACGCAAGGGCAAGCAGCGCGCGCGCTTTTCACTCTCCGTCGAGCCGCTCAACCTCGACGACGAGACGGACGAGACCTTGTTTCCCATGCCTGGCTTTGGCGCGATGCGCACCACCCGGCCGCCCCGCCCGCCGCTCGCCGCCAACCCACCCACGGCCAACACTGCGCAGGATGACGAGGATGCGGCCAACACTGCGCAAGACGACGAGGATGATGACGGCGGCGACAATTTCGCCGGCTCCTCTCGCCCACTCAAGACGCGCATCAGTCCCGCTGCGGGCTCGAGCCGTGCCATTGGCCTTGCTGGCCGTCTCGCGCGCCGACGTGACGCTGCTGCCCCCGGCGAGTTCGACTGGCTCACCAAGAGCGCCGCGCTCAAACTTGGCCCCAAGCACCGGCCGAAGCACTAGCCCGCCGATCCCACAGGAACGAGTTCGAGCATCCGTACAGCGGCCATCGCGCTTCGACCTGGCACAGCACGGACTATGGATCCTGGCGTGGACTGTCAACAGCGCCGCGCTCCGGCACCGGCCTAAGCATTGGGCCCGCAACACCGTCGCCACCATTCACGCATTTATTACCTCCGCTTTCGCCCGCAACGTCGACAATTTAAGCTTGCATACATTCGTGCCTCTGTGTGTGGCTTACAACGGTTTGAGAGGGATATCCTGCCGCGCGTCCCAGACCATTTGGGCGTGTTCCTCATGGCCTGCACCTACGAGATTGTATCCGACGCTTCTGTTGAGTTCCCTCTTGATGGCGGCGTGTTCGGTGAGGACGACGGTAGCGGCTGCATGTGCGAGCATTACGGCGTACCAGGTTAAGCTTGTAGGGATGCTTTCGGTGTAGAGGGAGGTGATGACGAGGTTGACGAGGTGAAATGTTGCGGTGTGGTCTAGGATGTGAGTGGGGCGACGGACTAGGTAGACTAGGAGGATTGTGTCGAGGGGTATTGATGCGATCCAGGTGAGCATGAGTGTCCAGCTACGGGCCGAGTCCTTGGTGTGAGACCATTCCCAATGCTCCACCCGCTCCTCCACACTACCCCCCTCCCCACTCGGCTCTACAACAGTCGAACCTTTGACCCTGATGATGTTGTCATGATCAAGCATGTTGGTTGAGTTGATCCAGACGTTGTCCAGATTCCACTGGGCAAATACTGCTTGGTCCATAACCGGATCATCGACTAAAGTTTCGTTCCAATCCCACGATTCTCGTTTGGGAGGATTCCAGTCGTAAGTAGGGTAGGCTGCAAGTTGTCGCCAATCAAACAGCATCCCTACCTGCGTTGGGCCACCCTCGAACATCAACGATGCCGTATCTGCAAATACCGCTAACAACGCCGGTATAACTGCAGCAAGGACGAGGTAGTGGATCGATTGTAGCGCGGTGATTTGCGTCAGGATCCGCAAGGCGTCCCATCCCTGAAGCGGCATACTGAACGCCTCCTTCATCGTGCCAAACCCCCCTCACTTCAAGCAGGTGCGCTTGAGGTCGCGAGGCGAAGGATTGAGTGGAGGTGAGGATGCTGCACGGTCAGGCAGTGCGCAGATTGGATTCTCCAAAGGTTCGTTGTGGACTGGTGTGGTGTCGTGCGGTGTGGATCGAGTTGAACCCGCGATCCGGAGGGCCAAGTCTAAGCCGCAAAAGGTGCGATCAGGAAGGCGCAACCAAGGTATCAGAGATGAGTCCAGCTGGCGTGCGAATGCTGCTCCGACCAGATAGCGACAATGAGGCAGTGCGGGTGGAAGTTTTCGCTATGCAAGCCGTCGATGCCTCCTGGTGTGCGACCATGCAGAGAGTGAGTCGGATCCCCAACGTCACGCTGGTGAAGCAACTTGCAAACTGTCGTTACTGCGCCCGCTTGGCCTCGCCACCTTGCCTCTCTTGGCGACTTTGCACAAAGGCCCAAAAAACGCTCTTGGTACACAACCTTACCCGAGCGAGCGCCCTTCAAGTCGCAGCCCCAAACGTCGGTGTAAAGAGTGCAATGATGATGGTCGCAATCCAACCCCCCCGCCCGGCTCGCGCGTGTTGGAACCGCCAAAAGAGGCTCTCCACTTCCGAATTCCGAATCATCCCCCCCACACACACACCTGCAACAAACAAATACACACAAACTCTCGACTGGTTGTACAAAAGGGCAATGCATTCGCACTAGCTACTCATCAAGTCCATCTGCCGAAGGGGAAGGGGCCGAAGGAGCCGATGGAGCCGTGGGTGTCAACTGCATCTGCCGCCGGGTTCCAGGCTGGGAGGCGCGTCTTTGCTGCTCGTACGCAGGCAGACCCCTCGCATCTTCCTCCACACCCTCCACCGCTCCTTCTTCAAGCGCAGGCGCCGAAGCCCCATTTGCGCTGCTCTGCCGCCTCTCATAGCGCGGTACGTCGGGACGCGACGCAACGAGCTGTGCCAGCTGCTCCTCCTCGGCCTCTTTTTGCTTTTCGCTCTTGCGCGACGACATCCCACCTCCACTATCCGAACCGGCTCCAATGCGTGCCATCGGCGGTGACGACGGCAACTGCGCCCCGGGAGGGGCAGTGGATCGGTACGGCTGGTCGAATGGCGAAAATGCCGTTTGGACCGCAGCCGGCGGAGCGGGCAGCAGGCTCGACGTAGCAAGTGGTGTCTGCTTCGCCTTGCCCTTGCCACCACCCATTGCATCCTGCGCTTCGTCGGGCGGCAACTCGAAGCCTTCCGCATCTGCCTCGAGCACGGGTGCGGTCGGCGGCAGAATCACAGCCCCACTCGAAGAGCCACCCGCAAAGCCATACGCAGGAGCCGTGGCCTCCGAAGTGGCCGGCGCCGACGGCATGCTCGCCGCAGCCGAAAGCGCGCCCAGGAGCGCCTTGTCGTCGGTGGCAATGTGCGCTGCTGTGGGCCCTGCCTCTGCCTCTTGCTCCCTCGCTGCACCGGACGACTCTGCAAGCACGGCGGTAAACACTTCGGGCGGCACGCTCGTGTCGCGCTCGGCCGGGGGCGGAATGCCGTGCTTGGCATCTCCGCGAGCAAGTGCCGCAGCCAAAGCACCACCATCGTACGACGACGACGGCAGCGCTGCAGAGCCGGACGAAATGTAGGCGGGAGGCATGTGGCGAAGATCATCGTCGTGCGTCTCGGCGGCATCGGCGGCTTGGAAGTCGGTGTCATCCAAGACAGCGCGGCGGGGGGAGCGCGCGCTCGCACCCGACGTGGGTGAGGTGGCAGTGTCGCCGTCAAGCTGGGCGCTGTCGGGATGTGGGGGTGGTGGCGAACGAGGACGGTTGGTGCGCGAGTCCGAGGCGTGACTGTCGTCGGCGCTGTTGGCATCGCGTGCCGACGTTGCCGTGTGGCTCGAGGCGGCATTGGCATCTGTATTGTCGTAGACGACCTCGACGGTCTGCTGTGCCGTGGGATCGCCCAGCGCAACGCGTCGTGCCGAGCGGCCGGAGCGGATGGAGGCTGCATCGTTGCTGCTGCGCACCGTGTCGTTGCTGTCGCGCGTGCGTGTCCAGCGCGAGACGAGGAAGCGCTTGCGTCGAAGTGCGCTGGACGAGCCTGTGGACGGGTCGGTGGAATCCGGATCCACCGAGTCCTTTTCGGAGCGCTTCCTTCCGAGACGCAGACGTCGTTTCAATCTGCTTCCTCCTCCTCCGGCGGGCTTCTCTGTGGGATCGGAGAAGCGACCCATGGTCATACGCTCCTCGATGCGTGCGAGCGCTTCTTCGTCGTCGAGCCCGGCGAGTTCGTCGTCGAACTTGCGTTCGCGGAGGAAGACGGCGGCGCCGATGAAGAGGACGATGAAGATGGCCAAGAAGATGGAGGTGATGATGATGGCCTTCTGCTGGAACCAAACGCTGCGCTCTGGCCTGCTCCAAGACGAGGCGATGCTGGAGGGGTAGCTGGAAGGGAGCGAGTAGCGATGTGCTGACTGAGTGGCCGAGGTGGCTGCGTTGTATTCGTGCGGGCTGAGGGTGGTGGACACGTCGCGTTCGCCGAAAAGTGCGGACTCGTCGTCGAATTGTCGCGGATACTGCCGATGCAAGGGGGCAGACGGATGGGGTTCTGGCGGTAGCCGATCGTCGACGTCGTCAAAGGAGTGTGGTGGGTGTGAAAACGATGCGGCGGGTAGAGTGTGGTCCGATGCAGGCCGTGGTTGGGAATTGAAGTCGAATAAGGAGTCAGGTGCAGTGGCTCTGGCGTCAAAGGTGTGCTGGTTGGCTGACATGGCGGCGGCGCGAGAGCGAGTGTCGAGACGCGAGACGGACTGTGCTGCAGCGGGCGCCATCATGGCGGGGGAAAAGACGAGGATGGAGGATACGAGGATGGCGGCGTGTGTTGCAAAGGCGGCGACGCGCGTGCACCGACGACGACGAGTGCGCGATGAAGCCGAGGCAAACAAGGCGGGGGAGTGGCGCGAGTTGCGCTGTGGTGTTGTTCGGGGTGGCATTGAATCGCGATGAGGAGCATTGGATGTATGCGCCGAGCCGAGGGCGCGTAGGCGGGGAGAGCGTGGCCGGAGGGTGGACCGACGCATTGTGAGGGTTGGCGGCATGCGAGCCTGTGGAAGGGGGCTGGTGTGGATGCGAGGTCAGACGAGCATTCGTGCGGATTGGAGACGGATGCAAGGATGCGTTGGGTGGGGGGTGTCGGTTGGCTATGAGGCAGCGCAAGGGAAGAATGACGAGGAGGGTGATGGCGCGAAAGCAAAGTGAGAAGGCTATTTGTATGCTGGAAGTTGTTGGTTTTGGTGCTGGGATGTGTGTGGTGGGATGTTGGAGCGGGATTGTGGTTGGCTGAAGCTCGAGGCAAGCGAAAGAGGGAGAGATTGCCGATGCGAGGGAGCGGTGAATATGCGGCGACTTTCGAAGTGCGGGCGATGAAGGTCGAGCCGCGATGAAAGACGGGTGGCCAGCGGTGGAAGCGTGGGAGAAAGGCGAGAGGGGTTGATGAAGTGTGTGCGAGCCGGGAGTCGTGCGGTTGAGGCGAGGCCGAAAAGAGGATGCCAAGCAGCCGGCTTTGGAAAGAAGACGAGAAGGGGTCGAGGTTATATGTATACAGGTTGTTGCCGAGTTGGGCGAAGCGAAGGATGTATGGAAGCTGCGAGATGAACCGGACGAATGCAATCGGTACGACCACGAATCGAGCGAGCGCGACCCAAGACGAAACGAGAGGGTGGTAGTAGAGCAAGAGAAGTGCCTGGCGTGGTTTGCAGGTATGGCCAGGGTGTCGACGAGCGAGGGTGGAGGAGAGAGAGGATGAAGGTAGGAGTGAGACGAGGAGGAGGAGGAGGAGCCGAGGGGCGCGACGCCAAACGGAGCTTTGCAGGCCAGCTTTGCGGAGCGGAGGAGCGGAGGAGCCCAGTCGCCGAGTCCAGGCGGCGTGCAGCGGCGGGCAGCGGTGGCACTACTTTCACCACACACACAGGCAGCCCGTCTCGCCCAACTCGAATTGAACGCGGCACAAATCCACACACACTCACCGCCACTCTCCTCAGCGCCAACGCGGCGAACGGCCAAACGGCAAAATTGGGAATTCCGTAGCTCAGCAGTTGAGCAGTAGAGCAGCACCCACACCGCCCAACTGCCTGCCGATTCGACTCGTTTTTCTTTAGGGCCGAGGCTCACTCACCCACTCTCTCCCCTCGTGTTGGGGAAATTTGCAAGCTGCATGGCGTGGTGCCGTGGTGGTGCCGTGGTGGTGCCGTGTGCGTCGCGAATCCATGTCCAAGGTGCAGTTGAAGCTTGGATTCGGCGCGCACTCGAGCTCGCTCTCTCTCCTCGACGACGCTGCCGAACCTGCGGCGACCGCCCTTCCGAAACGCACCGTTGGCTGTCCGCTCGCTCCGACCCAGCCTTCTTGTCCTCGCACGCACTCCCGGCACCGCACAGCCGGTGCCTCCATCTTCCCGCCGGCAACGATGCAGCATCCACGAGATTCCCGAGGGCAGCCTCCTCTTCTACACCAACCTCCTTTGCCCAAAAACATCTGCGGCCACAGAACCATGAAAGCACCGCATCCCGTCCGATCTGCAAAGTTAAGCATGGCATCGCCTCGTCAGTACTGCGGTGGGGGCTGAGTTTCACAGTGTTAGATCGACAAGGCGGACCCCTTTTTGGCGCGCGCGTGGGCACGGATCGGACAGCCAACTTAGACCCTGATGCAGGCTTACATGCAACATCCCCTCCGCCCCCACCACCACCACCACCACCACCACCATCACCATCATCCCAGCGAAACAAGCGCACATGAAGGTCGCCATCATCGGGGCTGGGCCTAGCGCCCTCGTCACCGCAAAAACCCTCCTCGAAGCCAGCGATGCGCATCCGGACTTCCATCCCGTCATCACCATCTTTGAGGCAGAGGACGACATCGGCGGCACCTTCCGCTACCGCTCCTACTCCAACGCCACCCTCGTCTCGTCCAAACAGCTTACCTCCTTCTCCGACTTTCGCCTGCCGCTCGATCACAAGGACCACCTCACGCTCGCCGAGTACGTCCGCTATCTCGACGACTACACCACCCACTTTAAGCTTCGCTCACGATGCCACTTCCGCATGAACACCAAGGTCATCAAGTCGGTGCGTGTCGATGGCGGTCATCTGGTGCGCTACCGCTCGCTCGATGCTCCGGCAGACGGAGGCGCAGACCGCTCCGAGGTGTTTTCGCATCTGTGCGTGTGCTCTGGTCTCCACGTCACCCCTGCGCTCCCCAACATCCCCGGTCTGCCACCCACCATCCAGGGCGATCAGGTGGTTACCAACCCCATGGGCTCGGACGAGACCGTCGCATCGCGCATCCCCGAGCCCATAAAGCACGCCACCGCCGCCTCCGACATCATCACGCTCCACTCGTCCCAGTTCAAGGACCGCTCGCTCTACCGCGGCAAGCGCGTCATGGTGCTCGGCACCGGCGAGACCGGCATGGACATGGCGTACGAAGCGGTCAAGGCCGGCGCCAAGGAAGTCGTCCTCTGCACCCGCTCCGGTTTTCTGCTTTTCCCCGCCGTGCTCGCCGACTTTGTCGTGCTCGGCAACGTCTTTGACGGCAACCTGCCCATCGACGGCCTCATCACCAACCTCTTCGAGACCGCCTACGTGCATCCCTGGGTGGCAGCATCGCATCTGCGCTGGTTCATTTCCGACTTTGTCATCAAGCGCCTGCTCTGGGTGCTCACAGGTACGCAGGCTGGATGCAACCAGTGGGTGGGCGAGCTTGAGCCACACCGGCTGGGCCGCGCGTACACGTTTCTGAATAAGAGCTCCAAGGCGATGCCCTACATCAACCGCGGGTGGAAACGGCGCTCGCCCCTGCTCGAGCGGGTTACGCGCTACCTCGACCCGCCCACTGTCAAGCCCGACGAGGTGTCGGTCGACCTAGCCCCTTTTCCCGCGCGAGTCAACGAAGATGGGACGGTAGAGTTCGTGCGCAACGGTCGCAAGGAGGAGCTGCGCATGCGCAACCGCACCGTCAAACCCGACATCGTCGTCTACGCCACCGGATACACGCAGAACTTTGACTTTCTCTCCAAAGAGTACCCCGTCCCCGCGACCGTTCGGTGTCGGGATGTATTCGATGCCGACGATCCGAGTGTGGCGTTTATCGGGTTTGTGCGGCCTGGGGTGGGAGCGATTCCGCCGATTGCTGAGATGCAGGCGCAGCTCTGGACGCTCGTCCTGCGGGGTCAGATCCCACCACCCCTTTCGACACCGCATTATTACTTGTTGGTCAAGGAGAATGCCAGGATCAAGTACGGCGTCGACTACTCGTCGTACGTCTCCACCCTTGCTCGCGATATGGGCACCGCTCCACCGCTGGCACAGCTGTGGTGGACGTACGGTCTCAAGGTCACGCTGATCTACTGCTTTGGTGCGGCGTTCCCCACGTTCTACCGCCTTCTTGGTCCCTACCAACATCCGGATGCGAAGCGGATTGTGGAGACCGAGATCTACGATACGATCAAGCGTCGCGGCGTGGTGGGCAACCTCATGATGGGTCTGATCCCCATGCTGTTTTACGCCTGGATCAACCTCGTTGCACTCGTGGTCGAGACCGGCTGGAAGCTTGTTTCCGCCCTTACGCCCGGTCTCTCGCGCAGGGGGGAGAAGTGGACCGGGCGTCGGTTCCAGAGTGACTTTCGCCAGGATACAACCCCGCCAGCCGTGGCGACGAGGGGCAAGAATGCGGGGAACAAGAGGGGAAGGATGCTGCGATTGTTCGCGCTGTTTGCAGGCATGCTGGCAGTGGTGCAGGGGGTGGAGGGGAACACCGAGATTCGCAACCTTGGACCTGTGCGATGCCGTGCCGACGAGTACGGCCACCTTGCCGCCAAGGCAGCCGACCAGCTCTCGGCCTCGTGGTAAGTCGTCCCACCCTCTAGCATGTACGATAAAGCACTGTTTCAATAATTCTTTGGACTGACGTTGTTGTGGGGTTAGGCCGGTACTGCACGCACGGGCACAACCGTCTCTATTCGGGCTCGATCTGGGGACTTTGGGGACGGCATCTTCCGCGGGGGCATGGGTGGTCCTGGACCTTTCTTCGGGTGGGCAGTTTACGCTTCCGGCTCCACGCGAGGCACGGTTGTACGCCGAGTTAGGACCGCGCGGTCGGTATGTGCGCGAGACGATCGACAGCGTCGCATGGTGGTTCACACGACGGTTTACGGTGCGTGCGGTGGTGGCAGCCCATTTGGCGGTGGATTTGGAGCTGCATGTGATGGGCCCAGAAGAGGCACTGCAGTTGGGTGGGGTCGAGTGGAAGGCCGAGCTGGTTGAAACTGCTCCCGTCCCCACCGACGGCGTGACACAACAAGCAAAGGCAAATGCAGGGAAGGAGGAGGAGGGGGAGGGGGAGAGGGTGACGTTTAAGGATGTGCACACGCAGGTGGCGGGCGAAATTTTGGCCGCCGATACCATTGCCATGACACACGATGCTCCGCCAATGTTTCCCTGCACCAAGCTGTTTGTGCACATTGTACCCCACCCTGCAGGCGTGGCTATGCCCCCATCTCGGGATTACAACTCAACATTGCTGCGAGTGGCAGAGGCCGTGTTTGGGGGTTTGCAGTCCACCTCGAACGGTGTAGACACGGCACCGATCCACCTCACGTTCGAACGGCTCTACCTCGGCTTCATCCCCGCCACCGCGCTCCAACTCTTCCTACCCCTGCTGATCATGCTGCCACTGGGACGCTTCTTGCTCATTCCCACCCTGCACACCCTCCTCCCCACACCCACCGCACCCTCCAAAACCAGCTAAAAACATCAAATTGCAATGCTACATCCTCTCCAGCTCTCTAACCCTTGAGGGCCTTTTTGGCGTTCTTGAAGCTCAGATGCGCCAGTGCATTGTACAGATGGAACAACCTTGCGCAATCCTTATCCTCCTCGAACGGATACTTTGCCCCAATCGCAACCGCCGCTGCGTAGCCGGAAACGATAGCCACCTCTTGCATGTTGACGAGCGTCCATCCTCCGCAGTAATTCGTGTGGTTGGCGCCGTTGATCAGCCAAAGCCAGGGGACGACATAGGCATAGTGCGTCCAGCGATGCGATTGCTGCTTCCACCATTTCTCGAGAATCACCTTGTCCTTGCCGATTTCGTTGCGCGTCCATTTATCCTCGAGCTCTTTGTTCAAAAAGATCGTCTGGAATACGTGGTCTCGCACGGGCGGATCCTTGAGATCCTCGGGGTTGGTGGAGGGTAGTTGCGACAGCTGCTTTTCTTGCGAATCGCCTTGTCGACCGTTGGGGCCTTGACGCTCACGAGGCGGTGCAGAGTCAGGAGACCTCGCGCCCCGATCCCGTGGCCCCGTGGGTCCAGACCCGCTGAATTGCGGCTGATAATTCGTCAAGTCGAACGACATCTCGATGAGCGCCGGATCGTCGTCGTACATCTTGATCAGATACAGCGGCTTCCAATTCTCCTCGGCAAACTTGAACGACTTTTTGGTCTCTTCGTCGTCGCGCTGCTTGGCGTTATACTTGGCGTCGTACGTCATCTGGTAGTGCTTGTCCATGTAGTCGTAGTCGTTGTGCGTAGTGGTAATGTCCCAGCGATACACAATCGAGCCGAGGATCTTGCGCTCCTTCCACGTAGCTGCCTTGCCCAGGATCTTGAGCGACGTATCCGCATCACACGCCAGGATCAGCTCGTCAAACACCTCCACCCGCTCCTCGTCATCGCCCGTCGCCAGTGGCTTGCCGTCCTTATCCACGCGACGCGAAGTTACCAGGATGTTACCCCCTCGGCGGCGGGCTTCCTTGGTATTGCGCTCGATGTGCGTCACTTCGCGACTGGCCTCGACACGCACATTGCCGTTCTTGGTGACTTCGTCGTGCCACGCGGCGTAGACACGTGCGAGTTCGGGGAACGCCATCATCGTAGGAACGCTCGCGAGCAGGCTATCCTCTGAAAACTCGAACAACCTCATGCTCGGATCGAGGAAAACACGCTCGAGGATCGCCGATGAGATGTGCTTGGTATCGTTACCCGTCCCAAAGAACAGCGCGACGAGCGGGTACACCATGCGCTCGCCAAACTCGTCCGAGAACCCAAACATCTTGAGCATGCGATGCACGGGGATCACGGCGAAGAGAACCTCGAACCGCTTGATCGTCTTGAGCGTCGTGCCGAACTTCTTGATGTCCGCAGCGTACTTTTCGACGAGCTCCGAGGGAAACACGTTGCTCCAGAAGGTATCCTTGCCCTTGCCGAACGAGATCTGCATGCCCACTTCCTGCGCCTTGAAGCCGAGCACGTGCTCGAAGACTTTGAACGTGTTGTAGAAGACGGGCGAGGCACCCTGCACGCCGTCGTTGATGTATTGCGAGCGGTACTTGGCTGGGTCGGGCAGCTGGTAGGAGGTGGCCGAGCCGCCCAGCGAGCACTGCTTGTCGTACAGCGTCACCTCGAACTCGTCGGGCGAGAGCGAAAAGGCGTGGCATGCCGACATGCCCGATGCACCAGCGCCGACGACAATGACGCGCTTCTTGGGCTTGGTGTGCGCCCCGCCATTGGCTTGACCGTTGGCCGCCGAGGACGACGACATGTTGAGAAAGTGTCAGTGGAGGATAGATCCAAGCTGTGCCGAGTCCTTTGGCTGAATGCGCAAAAGGGTCGATGCGATGATGGTGGAGAGGAGGAGAACGGTGGCCCCTATCGAATGCGTTAAGTCTCTTTGCGGTAAGGCGGGAGGAATGGTGGCTTGCGGAGGAGCGTTAGTCATGCCCGAACTTGGCTGGATGCCAACACCAACCCTGCAGCTTGGCACCGATGTTCGAGGACCCTGACGAGGATGGAACGGCTCGGCTTAGCAAAGCGCGCTGCAAGGACGTCATTTTCCGATGCGGCGGCAATCACGAGAAAGACGCGGCTGACAGCTGCACACCTGCATGACGCCCATCTTTCGCCTCCACTCAGAATCGAGCCGATTTGGCGTAATCGGGGCGGGTACATCGGCGATGGACTTTGCTGCTCGAGAAGGACACGCCGCATCGCAGCGTTCTTCTGGAAGCGACGTGTTGAACCCTGCGCCAAAAGCGAGAACGAAGGCAAGCCCCGCTGCGCAGAGACCAACACCGCAAGCTCTTTCGGCATGCTTCCGAAACTCTTGTCCTCGCCGCTGCGCTGAGCTTGATCCTGTCTTCCTGTCGTCACACGCATCACCCGGTCACGCCAAACCTCGGAGCTTAGGTGGAGTTGTGATTCGCTGGCTCGAGCTTGAGAGCAGCAGCGCTAGGCTCGAGGGCATCTCTGCCGACCCTTCATTTGGCTCATCACGTCGCATCTCGCTCGATCGAAACGTCGCCTCCCGCCCGGCTTCGCTCTGAGATCCCTGGCTCAGCCACGTCGCTGCTATACTATATAATCCGCCTCACAATCTCCTCCTTCGGCGCTTTGCATCTTCTCCATCAATATCGCCCCTCGCACTCCATCATCTTCTCCAAACTCGCTCATCGCGGTCCATCAGATACGCCAAGCTCGCCCCTCTTATACCTCGTTCATCCATCAACATGTCTTTTGCCGCCGTCCGCACGCCGTCGCGCGCCTCTTCCTCCAAGACGCCGGAACCATTCCGCCGCAACGATAGGTACGATCGCATTGACCACCGCGCAAGCCAAGACGACGACGACGACGACGACGATGTAGTTGAAGTCGTCCGCTCACCCCTCACCTTTGCAAGTCCAGAGATCAAAGCGCTGTCCACACTGCGCGGCTCCGAGCTGTACCGCGACATCACCCGTCCCGTCGACGTCGGCCTGGCGCTCCAGGTGCGCTTGGCCAAAGACCCGCCCAGGATCCGCCCCGAGCTCGAGGCTATGAGGCTGCTCGACTTCTTCATCGCCTACGTCCAAGAACGCGAGCTCGGTAACCTCGGCCTCGACGTCGTCAACGAGCACGCCTCGAGCGTCAGCGAAGTCATCCCACCGTGGGACTTTGTCTGGGTCGACGACTACATCATCGACCCCTCGCTCAAGCACGTTCGGGAGATCGAACCGCTCGACAAGGTGAACGGCTACGCGCTCACCGACGAGCTCGTCGCCAACGGCGGATGCAACTGCCCCGACGACGAGTGCGATCCTCGCACGTGCGAATGCGTCCGCAGGGCGAACCGATGCTATCCCTTCGTCGACGCTTACTACCAAAGGATGCTCAACGGCGACGACGGTGTCGACAAGTCAAAGCCGACAGGCGACTTCAACTTTATCTACGACGCCTACGGACGCATCCACCCCGACGTCCCCGCGGGCGAGCCCATCTTCGAGTGCAACAAGAACTGCAGCTGCTCGAGCGCTTGCCACAACCGTGTGGTGCAGAAGGGTCGCAAGGTCCCCCTCGCCTTTCACAAGACCGAGAGCAAGGGCTGGGGCATCAAGACGCTTCAGAACCTCAAAAGGGGAACATTCGTTGGTGCGTACGGCGGCGAGCTCCTTTCGGACACAGAGGCCGAGCGACGCGCCGAGATCTACGAAAGGGAGCTGGGCACTACGTACCTACAGGACGTGGACAACCACATTATCAAGGTGCATCTCACGCGCCAGATCCTCGAGCGCAAGCTCGCCGAGTCGGGCAAGCTCGACGACTATCGCGGCAGTGCCGCTAAGGAGCGCAAGATGGTCGAGTACGTCACGCGCGTGGCCAACCTCATCGAATTTTACGACGAGTACATGAAGGTTCACGTCGTCGCGAGCGGCGATACCGAGCTGCAAGAGGCCGAGCAGCGGCGCAGCGATGGCAAGCCTGCGAGTCGCCAGGACAAAGACGCCTTCCGGCGTCAACGCGGAGCAGCTTTGCAACGTGCGCGCCAGGTGGCCGAGCGCGAGCGCCAGCGCCTGCGCCGTCTCGATCCGACCAAGACCTTCCCCGACGAGTACGACGAGGACGAGCTTGCAGATCCCGGGTGGCGATTCCTCTCGCTCGACGACCCTGATCTGCAGCAAGAGATTGTGGTCATGGCCAACGAGCGCTCGGAGATGGAGGACGAGTTGCGCCTCACGGTCGACTCGGCGTTGATGGGCAACTACACGCGCTTCTTCAACCACTCGTGCGACCCCAACCTCCTGCACGTGCCGACATACATCGACGACGCCTCGATCCTGCGCCCGCTCCTGGCGTTCTTCACCTCGCGAGAGGTGGCGGCGGGCGAAGAGCTGTGCTTCAGCTATGCAGGCGAAGCGGCTGCCGTGGACCAAGACGACCTGCCCGCCTCCTCGCCACAGAGCCCGGCCAAGCCCGCGCGCCGCTCACGCACCGCCATGCACCCGCCCGCCGCCAAGCCCGGCCGCGACACGGTGGCCGCCGTCACCGCCTCGGCCCAGGACGCCGCGCGCGCCGCCACCACCAAGCACAAACGCCTCGAGATCAAGTGCGCGTGCGGCGCCAAGAACTGCACTGGGCGTGTCTTCTTTTAGGTCCGCATTCGCACTGCTGGTCGCAATTCGCAGTTCGAGGCGCATGTCTTTGTATTCGTGTTGGGACCGTCGGCTGAAGACCGATTCGTGGGGCAGTGAGATGCTGGTCACTGGCGGTCGTGTCTTCTGAGTCCCCACTTGCACTGGTAGCAATTCGCCTTAACCTTCCTTCCACTTCTTGGTCTCGTGAGGTTGTTTTTCGGGAGTCTGTTATGTGTGACAGCGGGACGTTGGAGGACGGCGGCGGCGTCTTCTTCCAGGCGCTCCTTTGCACTGGTTGCAATTCGAGGCGCACAACACCGTACGCTTGGATGGTGGTGTGTGCGGTCTGGCTTGAGGTTGGTGAGACGAGGCGGGTGGTGACTGTTGGTGGGGCTGCGGGGGTTGAGCCCTGTCGACTGGATCCGGACGTCCGTTTGAATGTGTAGGACACTGCATGCTCGTTGGTTGAAGTGGGAGGCTGCATCTCGTATCGAGCTGCTCTTGGTCCACGCTGTACTCTGTCCGCTCTGTCGAGTGATCAAGTTGTTGCGCTGGCACTCGAATGCAGGCGATGTGGGGTGGGTGTTGAGCAGTGCTGCCAACGTTTTTGCGGGCGCTGCGCAGTACTCTCGATGAGTGCGAGGAATTGTGATCGAATGCAAGGTGACGTTGCACAGCCTATGGCGGCGCATCATTATACCCTGCATGACAAGATCGGTGATGCAGCGTCTGGCTCCTCTGCAAGGCTGAATCGCACGTCCAAACCTTTCATTAGAAAGTGCGGATATCGTCACAGAGCTGTGTGGTGGGCTAGGTCCAATCTGCGCCCGCCACTGCTTCTTTGCACTGCCCCCCAACGGGTCATTTTCCCAAACTGCCGACTGGGAGCGTAGGGTTCGGAATCGACCAAGTGCATCACAGCGCTGGATTGTACCGCTCGGCTTCTGGGAGCCCGAGACTGCCACCGCGCACTGGAGGTCACTTCCCAAAGTTCGAACGGTGCTGTTTTGCGCGATACGAATGCAGAAATCAATGGTCCACGAGTAAAACGGTGTGCGCAAACGTACAGCTGAACTTTGACACTGCACAGGAGACACGAGGCTCAACTTGCGATCTGCCAGCGCTAACCACGCCTTTCAAGCGGGCAAGGTGGAGAGCGGTTGCTTACGAGTCGAGTGAGGCTTCAGAGTGTCGAGGACATCCGTCTGACATTGCAACAGCGTGCAGAATGGGGGCGTGGGCCGGAGGGGCATGGAGTATCGACGGTGATGCGGTCAAGGGGTGGTAGAAAGTGATGCGTGTCGACGACAAAGTCTTTCCCGTCAGGATCATCGCCATCCCATATCGGACAATTGTAGATGCACAACTGTGGCATCCGCAACTCACGCCCTTGTCGGTCATTCAGCAAGCAGAACAAACACACGCTCGAGTATACGCTTTACAACGCCTTGTATCTGCCCCCCCCCCCCTTCCCCCGGTTCTCTCGGCGATTGGGTCGAGCATCGAGTCGAGCCGGGCGATACACACGATCGACGCACCCTCCCCCCCACCCCCTCCCCCCGGCATGCCCTTAGTAGCATGTGCAAACAGCAGCAGCTCCAGCCTTCCGTGCAGTGCAGTGCATGCCCGTGTCGCCACCGCCAACAAACCTCGGCTCTTCCCCCACACCACTATCAAGCACGCCTCTCGTCGAATCCCGTTGGCATGTGCGATTGCGTGCGCCTACTGTGTGTGTAAAACTGGTGCTCCAACCGCGCCTACTGCTCACCGGCGACATGGTGCTGTACACCGCTCGCAAGTGTACGCAGAATTGGAGCTGCGACTACTGCTCACCATTGAGGAGATCATGCTGCACCACCAACTGGGAAAAGCAGCCAAGTTGAGCCTGGCCATGCGCACGATCGCCGTACGCTGCAGCTCGATCGCCACGCCTTGCGCTACCTTGATCTGCACGAGCTCGAGTCGTACGTGCAGAGTTGTTGGTGGGTATCCGGCTCGCTCGGGCCGGTACCTGCATACGCACGCGCTCGCTCAGACCATGCACGCCCTGGAGGCGTGCATACACACAATACACCCGACTCAGGGGTACCATGCACGTACCCCTTCCCTCACTAGCTCGTTCACTCAGTCTCACTTAGCTTCGCACACGCACGCACATCCTGTAGATAGACAACAACCATCAATTACATTCGTTCCGTACCATCTCTGCCTGTCGCCCGCTTCGCCAGCGTCCTGCATCACCAGGCATCGCAGTAATACCAACAAGTGTGTGGTTGGGTCGCAAACGCCAATCGAACCACCCCCCAGATCCAGCCACATGGCATGCCATACTTTTGAAACCCCATTGCATGTGTGATTGCGTGCGCCTACTGTGTGAAAACTGGTGCTCGAACCGCGCCTACTGCTCGCCGGCGACATGGTGCTGTACAAAGCTCGCAAGTGTACGCAGAATTGGAGCTGCAACTATTGCTGACCATTGAGCAGATGATGCTGCACCACCAACTGGGAAAAGCAGCCAAGTTGAGCCTTGCGATGCGCACGATCGAACCTCACCCTCCAGCTCGATCGCCACGCCTTGCGCTACCTTGATCTGCACGAGCTCGAGTCGTACGTGCAGTGGTGTGGTTTTGCGTCGCAACACGCAAATCGAACCACCCCCCCAGATCCAGCCCCATCCGCATGCCATACTTTTGAACCCCATTGCATGTGTGATTGCGATGCACCTACTGCGTGTGGAACGTGCTGTATCTGCGTCTACAGCATGCGCATCTCGTGCTCTATCCGCGCCTACCGCTGACCATGCTGTAAGGCGCTGCGACGCGTGATGCTGTACAGCGCCGAGAATCGTGGAATTTGGAGCCGCGACTGCGGCTGACAGTTGAGAGGGTGCAGCCCCTACGGTTGACCGTCGAGCAGATGGTGCTGCACCACACTGGGAAGCAGCGAGTTGAGCCGGGCGATGCGCACGATCGCGGTACCCTGCAGCTCGGGTGCACTCGGCTCAGCGGCTGGCTCGGCGACATGAATCTGTGGCGCCAATGGCTGCGCCGTTCCCTGGGGCGAGTTCGCCGACGCCGAGCGCGCCGAATTGCTCCTTGCCATCCCACCCCCCACCACTGCCAGGGGTGTGAGGGATAACGACGCCGAACCCTTGGTGTGCTTCTGCGGTGCAGCCAGCAGCAGCTCGCGCTCGTGCCGCCCGACGCCGCTCGAGGCATAGTAGTGGCGGCTCGTCGACGTGGTCCTATCCAMCCCCGCCACAGGTGCCAGACGACCCAACTCGCCCATACCCGGCTTCGCCACCCCCGTCACCGTCGCCGCCCGACTCAGTCCAGCCCTCGGCTCGACCCCAATCAGCGTCTCGCGCAGAACTTCGAGCGACGCTACCTGCATAGCCCGCTGTGTAGCTCCCTCCCCGCCCGTCCCCGCGCGTGTCCTTGCTGCCTCCGCCGCCGCCGCCTGCTCCCGAATCATCTGCGTCCAGCGCGCAACACGCTCGCCATCCTCAAAGCTAAGCATAAACCGCTTCGTCGCACCCGCCTCCCCCACGGACGTGAGCGTAAAACTGTGCTTCATAAACGCCCGCTCCACCGCCACGTTAAAGCTGCGCGGCAACGGTGAATCCTCCCCAACCCCCACATCCGCGCCACCCGCGCCCGCGCCCGCATGCGTGACATCCACCTCGGTCCCCCCGTAGAAGCGCGCATTGCGTCCGGCCCGCACAAACACCACCTGCTTGGCACCCAGACTCTTGGTCCACATGGTGAAGCTCGCCTCGCGCGACGCACCGAACGTCAGCACCGGCGGCTCGAACGTCGTATCCGGCGCATACAGCCTAATAGCCAAGTCGGGATCAGGCGCGGGGATGACAAGCGTCACTGGCTCGGCTGGCTGCGCGTACGTCAGCCGCGTCGGGAGCTTCCCGCCCTTGACGCGGATGGTGAAGCGCGGCTCGTACCGGTCAAGCGCCTGCACGAGCGGCTCGGACTTGATCGAGAGGTAGATGCGGCTGAGTGTGCGGTCCGACAGCACGTGCTCCGGATCGTGCTGTCGAAAGACACTCACAAAGTCGGCCTTGCTCAGCTCGGGACACGGCGCACTGAACAGCGCCGGTGTGACCACCGTCACGGGCCGCGGGAAGTTGGGCGAGGTCACCGACGCCGCGCCCGCCTGCGTGCCCGTGTGCAGCGCATCGTTGAGCGCCATGATCGCAAACACCAGATCCGACGCCAGCTGCGCCGTGAAATTGGGCTTGATCATCGCCGCGTTCGCCTGCGTCCAGCTCTGGGCAAAGTGCACGAGCAGCGCCTCGAACGCATCGAGCTCGTGCGGGAAGCGCAGATCCAGCAGCAGACTGCGCAGCGCCGACTCGATCGACACGCCCACCGGCCTATGCTGCGACACGTACGCCTTCAAGATCTCGCGCCGCGCCGCATGACCCAGATACGCCGTCAGATCCTGCCGGTCCAGCTCGGGCGTCTGGTAGAGCAGCTGCGCAATCGACGCCGGCGTCGGCTCGAGTCCCGTCTTGGCGACGAGCGCGCGCACCGCCGAGTCCGGATCCTTGCTAAAGTGCGACACGAACCCCCACAGCACGGGATTCTGCGCACGCGTCTTGGCCGACGCCGTGCGCGTGTTGCTCGTCACGCTCACGCGCAGCCGGTGCAGCTCCAGGATGTTCTTCACCGCAAACCGCCACGAGAGCGACGGCAGCACGGCGGCCTCCTTCATCTTGCCCAGCGTCTGGCCCGCCTCGGCACCCGGCGCCGCGACGGGCTTGGCGATGACGAGCATGTCGCTGAACAGAAACAGGTAGCGGTCCTTGATCGTCGTGGCGCTGATCACCTGGAACACGGCGTCGGTGGCGAGCAGCTTGCGCGGCGGGTCTTGCAGGTCCTGCTGCGATGCGCCCGGAATCGCTTGCGGAGGTGCGGCGCCCGACAGCATGCGGCTGTATCGGTGGATCACTGCCGCCGTGTTGGGAGCCAGCGAGCCGCCGCCCGTGCGCGCACCGGGCACCACCAGCGCATCCGCATCCGCTGTGCCATCCTGCAGATCCGCGCGGATGCGCGCACTCACCACCGACGAGATGGATGCATTGCGCTGCAACTCGGCGCCTGCCTTGTCGCCCGACTGATCCGGACCAAAAAGGCGGTGCTCGAATGTCACGTCGCGACCCGCATCGGCCTGGCCTGCGCTGGTTTCGACATCCTTGTCCGGGACTGCGACTGCGACGGGCTGTGTGGCCATGGGCGGCGGTCCAGGCGTAGCGGTGGTGAGGATGGGCGCCGAGATGAACGACGCTTCCGAGGGCATCTTTGGCGATTCGTCCTTCTTCCCTCGGCGCGCCAGGAATCCGCCCACGCCTTTGGCCGACGACGGCGTCCTGCGCAGACTCGAAGCTTTGCGACGCAGCGACGAAAAGAGCCCGATCTGCCTGCCGTTGGTCTCGGCATCCTCCTTGTGCGCCGTCGCCAAGGTCGGTGAGTCGCCCGCCGCCGGCCGCGTGCCCTTGCACTGCGAGTTTGCCCGACTCGTCGACGGGGGCGAACCGTTCCTGGAGCTGAACCCCTCCTGGCCGAGCAGCGGGCTCGCCTGGGTGAGACCGGGGAAGGGGTGCAGCTTCTCGTTGCCCGCAAGCGCCGACAGATCCGCCGAGGTGCGTTGCGATCCGAGCGCCGTGCTCGGCAGCTGCTCTGTAAATCTGCTCCCTCCCATCGGTTTTCCTCGCTCGGCGTTGGTGATGTTGGCGACGACGGCGCGCGAGACGCTGTCCTTGGAATGCAGGTGCTTGGCACGTGCGATCTTGCCGAGCTTGTCGGCCATGCGGTCGACGCGTTGGAGGTAGGCCTCGTCGACTTCGCCGTCGACGTCGCTCATGTCGTTGATCGAGACGTTGCTGTGCGTGTTGGTTGAGCCCGCCCTGTCGCGGCCAGGCACCTGGAGCTGGTTGTCGTCGTCTGCGCCGATGGAAGAGCGCGATCTCGACTCGGACTCGAGCTCGGCGCCGTACTCGGCGACAAAGCTGGAGCCCAGCATCGCCTGGACACGCCCCGACGGCTTTGAGCTCGAAGAGGGTGACAGCAGCTCGAACTCGGGCGCGGCTGGTTGGGACGCCTGCTCATCGGCTCCGCTCTCCTTGCCCATCGCTTCGTCCTCTGGCAGCTCGATGAGCGGCGAACCGATGGCGGGCGCACCGCCCACCACGCCGCCCTCTTCGGACGATCGGAAGCGGCTTTCTGGCTCGCTGCGGCTCTCGAGGCTCTCTCTGCTGGCCGGATGGGTGCCGCTGCTTGCGACGGACATGGGCCAGTCGCCGCGCGCGCGCCGGAAAGGCCCGCGCATGACGGGGCTCGGATCGGGCGCGGGCGAGTCGGACTGCGCGGTCGAGATGAGCGACTTGGACAGCCGCAGCGGCAGGTTGAATCCGCCCGGGCTCGAGCCCATCCAGGGCGTGCGGCGGACGTCGCCAAAGTCGGTTTCGGTGCCGGGCGAAGGATCGCAGGGCACAGCTGCATTGCCGCGGTAGAACAGACGCTGCGGTGGGGTGTTGGGCAGCTCTGCATCTGCGGACGCAGCAGCGCCAGAAGCAATGAGGCTGAGACCTTGCACGGGTGCGGAAGCCGAAGTTTGCGAGTTTCTGTCGCTTTGTGATGGTTGGGGGTCCGCAGTGGCCTGGGTGGCGGAAGCGTGATGCCTATCTTCGTCTTCGTCATCGTCATCATCGTAGACGCCAGCTGCAGGAGAGTAGAGCTTGTAGAAGGCCTCGTCTTCGAGCGGCTCGTCGTCGGTGTAGGAAGCGGGACTCGAGAGCAGATCCTGCGGTGACGGCTTGACGCTGAGTTTTGCCAGAGACTGGCGTGCCTTTGTGTTGCGATCGGATGCGGTTGTCTCCGGTTGCGTGTGAGATGAGGCCAAAGACTGCCCTGACTGCTGGACTTGTGGCGATGCAGGTGCAGGCGCGACCGAATCGAGGCCGAGTCCGACGAGTCCGGCGCGGCGCTTTGTCCTCGCATCGCCAAAGTCGAGCGTGAGGCCTTCGCTTTCGGATGCGTTGGCGTCCGGGATGCGATTTACGCCATTGCCGTTAAGGTTGCTCGTGTGCTCTGCAGCTGGGGTGTGATCGATGGGCGTCTGCGCCCGAGCGAGGTCGGTGCCGATAGAAGGAAAGGATGGCGAAGCCTCGAAGCCAAAGTTGTCCTCGTTCTCGAGCAGGGCCATGGCGCTTTCCCGGTTGCGTTCGTAGTTGTGGTGGGCCGTGGCGTTGGTGGCGGTGCTGTGAGCGTAGTTGGACGCGAGGGATGCGGCGGACGACGAGGGTTTGAGAGTCGGCGATGCGGACAAGTCAAGGTCGGCAGCGTGAGACGAGGCAGCGCCAGTGTGGATGTCTGGATTGGCTGCGCTGGCAGGACTGAGATTCTGGCGAAAGATGGCTGGTGATGAGGCAGCGCCGAGCAGGTCGAGGTGGGACATGTGCGGAGGCACTGGCGAAGAGGGAGGACGGATGACGACGCCGACGGGGCTGATGGTCTCGTCGACGGCAGGCGAATCGGTGATGACCTGTGGCAGTCTGGGATGCTGCACTGTGGGCGCCGGTTGGGCTGCTGCGGCCGAGGGCTCATTGGTCGGGGTAGCAGTGCCGCGTCCGCGCGTGCTGAGTTTGCGCATCATCTCTGTCCGCGCAATCTGACGTTGTGATGGTTGGCGCTGTAGCGCGGGTGCGGCAGTCGGCTGCGTGGACGCATCTTCGTTTGCGTTGGGGCTGTGTTCCGGGATGGCCGGCTCCGACGGGCCTGTGCTGGTGGAGGCGCGCTGGAGCATGCTCTGGCGTTCTACTCGGCGCTGGTGGATGCGCGAGATGCGGTTGGACGCCGGACCGGGAACCGCAAGAAACACGCCCTGGACGAACTCGGCCTTGTTCTGAGCCTCTGCCATGGCGGTGAGACCGTTGATGGTGCGGCTTCTCCTCAGCATGGGACGGTTCTTGATGGACTGGCGTATGGACTGGCGTCGAAGGCCGGACTCGTGCGCCGACTCGTCGTCGGAGGCCATGTCGGCATAGTCTGCGTCGCAACCCGCCATGGCGGTGGGCGAGGGGGTAGCGGCGCCGCGGCCGATGAGGGTGCCGTCGGGGGTGTGGTCGTAAAAGACGTCGGTGCCGCTGTTGCCGAGGAGCTTTTCGAGGGCGTAGGCACGGGCGGCCTGGCTTGCTGCGCTGGTGGTGGCGCTGCGTTGGAGGCCGGCCGACTCGCGTTCGAGGAGGATGCGGGCGCGCAGCTGCTCGAGCGACGGCAGCGGGGAGCGGTTGAAGGGTCTCTGCGCCGACCGATCGTGGAACATGGGTGAGCGTGAGCGCGACGAGGCTGATTCGCTGGCTGGGTTGGGCGAGGGTGCTGCGAGCAGGGTGTTGGCGGTGTGTGTGGGCGATGAGGCAGAGTTGGCCAGGAGAGGGGAGTGTTCGGGCAGGAGCTGAGCGGCTATCGCGGGGGGCGCTGTTGTATCGGCGGTGGCTTGTGGCGTTGGATCGAAAGCATGGGATGGGTGGATGTGGGTGAGCGCGGCGGTGGGTTTGAGGGATGCAGCGTCGGATGTGGGGATGTTGGGTGAGGAGAGTGTGGGTGGGAGTGCGGAAGTGTCTGCCTTTGCCTTCATCTCGCGGTGTGATGCGGCTCGCTTGAGCATGGCGATGGCATTGGTGCGTGCGACGGACCCCTGCCTGCTGAGGGCTGGGGCGGCAGCACCTTGTGCCATGCTCGAGGATCCTGCTGGGAAGACGTCCATCGAGGCGGACAGCGGTGGTGGTGATTCAGCCCAAGCGTGGCATGGTCGGCGGTGGCTATGGCTGTATGGAGGTATGCAAGAAGATGCTGGATCGCCTTTGGGTATATGTGTTGGTTGCAGAAGGACGAGAGGGAGGGAAGGCCAAGAGCAGGCTTCGTTCGGCGCTGCTGTTGGGGTTCGGCATGGACGTGCGTGCGCAGCTGCCGAGCCTCTCGCGGGATGCACGCCGCTCGTGCCGTGCAGCTGTGCAGCTGTGCAGCTGCTGCTGCCGCGCCCGAAAAGACTCCAGAAAGGGTGCAACGCGGTTTGTGACTTTTTTTTTGAAAAAGAAAAATTTGGGCTGTGCTGTCGCTCTCTCGGCCTGGATCCGACCCGAAGCTTCTCTCTCTTTGATACACTTCCGATGCATTCTGCGCCAAACAGGCATTCATTGCATCACAGTCCGTGCACAGCAGTCGCCCGTCACCATCGCAGCATCATCTTCGCACAAGCTAGTCTGCCTCGATTCCGAAGCGAGGGAGAAGTTTTTTCGGGTCGATTTTTCCAGCCCCTTTTTTTTTCTGGCATTCCTTCCCGACCCGACGCGTCCTTTCTGCTGGCGCCCGAAACCAACCCTCGGCCAAAGCTTTGAACCTCAGCGAAACCAACACCACCATCTCACTCGCTCAGCCCTCACACTCGGCACAAATCAGCAATCAAGTCACATTGAAAAAAACAGTTCAAATCTGCACGACTACCGCAAAGGTTCACACAAAGACCATGCGTGAGATCCAGATGACTGCCACCCATTTTTATCCGTCCGCCTCTTGGACATATAGGAGAGGGGTGCGTTGGGAAGCGGCTGTATCTATACATGAGCCATATGCAGCTGGAAAACCTGCAGAGGCTGCGTGTAAGCTTCCAGCTGGCACTGAACTTGGTTTAAGAAGCACTTGAGGTGAAATCGAGGATGGATTTTGACATCCTTCCGCCGATTGATGGGGCTGGCTGTTTTGAGCGTGTGTAGAGGCGAGAACGTCGTCGTCGGTATGGTTGTGATCCAGCACACCTGCATGAATGCTCGACTGCAGCTTGTGCCTCTGCCTGCGCCGCACCACTTGTGTCGTGTATCGCACAGCTGTTGCATCCTGCTCCTTGGCACATCCGGCCAGCGCAGATTCGGATGGTCGCCATGATCGCTCTCGTCATCGCCTTGCATCAGTCAAGCTCCCCCGCTTCCACTCCAGATACACACATTCTAGCTTCGGTATCGCACGTATGGCTGCGACTCACAATGATCCGTACTGATGTCGGATACGTTGGAGAGTTCTCCCGCAAGGACTGGACGGTGTCGAGGAGGGACACGTGTGTGCCCTGTCTACAAAGACGGCATGAACGCTCCACAGACAGTGTCCGAAACCTGGGTCGTTGCGCGCCCAAGCCAGCGCTCGTTGATAAAAACAGCACCTCCTTGTGATCCATCTCGAAATACTTGGGTTCACCCATTCTCGGCATACACAAAGCCCGTCGCAACCCGTCCAGACAACAAAACCACCACCTCGCACAAATGCCATCCCCCTCTCGAATCGCTCAAGCCTCCCAACCCCGTCAGCGTCCGTTGCAATCGTTGAGCCCATCTCCCAAGCTCCAACAAGCTCCACCACAATCACACATTTCTTCACTCCATCGCTCCCAATCATAAACACACACACTTTCTCGCTTCCGTTTCGGCAGGATAAAGACTTCGTTTTCGGGAATCATAATTCAAAGGCTACGCAGCCCATCAAACCTGCACGCACCGTCGCCCGTCCGCCGCCCACTCTACCACAAGTGGACAACAAACCGCAGCGACGGCCCATCGCAGGCATCCAGGCGCCAGCCAGCCTGAGCTTGCAACACACAACAGACACGGGGGAAGCAAAGAGAAAGGGATAGCCGACTCGGAGGGTATATACTTTCGCACATCGGTATCATGGCTTTTCCGTTGGTACTTGGCGCGGAATTTAACCGATGCGGCCCTGCTCGTAGGCCGGGTTCACCGGCTGCGCAGGCTCGGCAGTCGTGTGTGCCGCACCGTTGATCGCCGGCGCCGCCTTGGCGAGCAGCGACTCGTCAGTGCCGACGTTGCTGTGGGGGATCGCCGTGGCGCCCGTACCGGCAACGATGGCGCCAGGGGCGTGCGAGCCGTTGGCCGTCGAGTAGGCAGTGGCAGTCTGGCCGGGCTGACCCGCACCCTGGGCAGCAGCAGCCGAAACGCTGCCAGCGCCAACACCAGCAGCACCCGCAGCACCGGCAAGGCCAGCAGCACCAGCCGCACCGACACCGGCAACACCAGCGGCGGCGGCACCCGACGTGCTGGCGCGCTCACCCGGGTTGTTGGGCGAGGGGCCGAGGTTCTGCGACTTGGCCGACTCCGTGTTGCGAGGGTCCTTCTGGCCCGGCTGCACAATCGTGAACGCGGGCGAGTACCACTCCTTGCTCGCACCGACACCGCCGGCGGGCACCGCCTTGGACTTGGCGGCGGCGTCGCGCTCGTCCACCTTCTGGATCCAGCCGTCGGGGTGGCCGAGGTTGGGCAGGATCGAGTTGCGCTTCGACGTGGCGAGCTTGAAGGTGCCGTCGCTCTTCTTGGACTCGGTCTCGTCGTTCTTGGCAAAAGTCTCCTTGAAGGCGTCGGTGACGCCCTTGCCCTCGATGGCCTTGTTGCGCTCGATGCGGTCGCGCAGCTCCACCAGCTGGCGGTCGAGGTCCTCGAGCGCATCGCGGATGCCCTGCTCGGCCGCCTTGGAGATCTGCTTCTTGATGATGCCCGTGGCGAGCGGGCGCAGGATCTTGATGAGCGTGTCGTGCTTCGAGTCGCGGATGGCAAACTTGAGCTTGTCCACCTTGGCCACCACCTGCTTGACCGTAAAGATGTGGCGGCTCTTCTTGCCGCGCGGCGCGTTCTCGGCCTCGAGGTGCACCGTGACCGTCAAGCCCTTGCCGCCGAGGAAGACGTCGGCGGTGCCGCGCTCGTGGAGCTTGGGGAAGCCCATCTTCTTGTTGAAGAAGAAGTGGACGTCGCGCATGTCGGTCTGGATCTGGTGCAGCGTGAGCTTGAACGAGTGCTGGTGCCTGTCGCCGAGCTTGTCAAACTGCGAGAGCTTAAAGTGGTTGCGGATGTCCATCTCGACCTGCGAGGGGAGGATGTTGAGCAGGTCGATGGCGAGGTTCTCGATGACGAGGTCCACCTGCTTGTCCGTGTACTCGATGCGCGGCAGCGGCACGAGGCCGACGTGGCTGAGCAGCTCGGGCAGGATGGGGTCGCGGATGTCGCTCCAGAGGTGCGGCTTGAAGGTGAGGCCGCCCTCGGAGTTGAGGAAGAGGTCCTTGGTGATCTGCTGCACGTTGGCGCTCAGCTTGCGGTTGAGCGGGTCGCTGTGCATCGACTTGCCAAAGTAGGTGATCTCGCGGAAGAGCGCGTCGGCGTGCGGCTTGTACTTGCCCTCGGAGCGGCCCTCGGCGGCGACAAAGAACTTCTTGCCGGAGTCGCGCAGCTGGCGCGCCTGCGTGTTGGCCTCGTCCTTCATGATGAAGCCGGGCTCCTGGAGGCACTTGCGGACGTAGGTGTTGAGCTTGGTGAACCAGCCCTTGAGCTCGGGGTCGTTGTTGGCGTCGGTGTAGAGCTGGTCGACGGCGTCGATGATGGACTGGGTGGGCGCGCCGTTGGCGAAGCGCTCGATGAGGCGGCGGAAGGTGGTCTCGGCGGTGGCGACGTTGCCCTCGGAGCGCACGTTCTTGGCGCTCTCGGTGGACTGGTTGACGACGTGCGAGGCGTGTCCCTTGTACTGCTCGAAGAAGGTGAGGAAGTATTCCATGGCGTCCTGGTAGTCCTTGTGGCGCTGGCACTCGACGACGACCTTCTTGAGGCGGTAGAAGAACTGGTCGCGACGCTCCTTGGGGAACTTCTCCTGGAGATACTCGGTGGCCTTGTCCTTGTGCTCCTTGGCGAGGTCCTTGTGCTTCTGGGGGATCTTGTCCGAGAGGAGCTGCGCCTTCTGCTTGGCGACCTCGGCGACGGCGGCCTGGTTCTTCTCCTTGCTGGCGTTGGGGTCGACGGCGTCGGCGACGTCCTGGGCGTGGGCGGCGCCCTCCTGCTTGGCCTGGTCGGCCTTGTTCTGGGCGTCTGCCTTGGCCTGGTCCTTCTTCTTGAGGTACTCGGGGATGTCGTCGTGGAACTCGTTGTCGGGCGCGGGCTGGTCGACGGCGGCGAGGCGGTCCTCGTCGGGGCGTGCGACCTCGGCGGCCTTGGCGGCGCCGTCGGCAAACATGTCGCGGCCGATGTAGCCAAAGTCCTGGACGATCTTGCGGAGCTCGCCGTTGCGGAGGAAGAGGGTGAGGAGGGTGCGGAAGGCCTCGCCGGCGGTCTCGCGGTCCTTCTTTGCGTCTTCGGCGGTGATGGGCGCCTTTACGTTGATGTTGCCGGCGACGTTGGCCTTGCGGGTGGCGTAGAGGAAGTTCTGGAACTCCTCCTCGCCGTTCTTGTTGACGACCATCTGGCGGGCGGTCTCGATGAGCTCGCGGACGTCCTGGATGAGCTTCTTGCCGTCGGGCGAGAGCTTGGAGGTCTCGACGGGGCTGTTGGCGAGCGTGTACTTGAGCGTGTCGTCGATCTGCTTGTTGTCGGGGTAGCGGCCCTCGCGGAAGGCCTGGATGACGCCGAAGAAGCGCATCTTGCGGTCGACATCGGCGTTCTTCTGGTGGGCCGAGACGGCCGAGGTGACAGCGTTGGCCGAGGGGTTTTCAGACACCTGGCTGACGGCGGTAGGGACGGTCGACATGGTGGATGATCTGTTCAGGTGGTGAGGTTGATTGATCTGAGCTGAACGCGGCGTGTGCCTGTTCTTTCGCGTGCGTCAGGAGAGGCGTAGATTGGTGGTAGTGGTACTCGGATGAGCGGAGGGAGTATCGCAGTGAACCAAGACAGGTGTGCAATACGAAAAGGAGGTTTCTGGTATGTGATTAGACGCGGACAGATAGTGGTAGGGTATCTGTTCTCGAGCTGGTATCAACGAAATCTGGTATGTGGTAGTTAGGGAAGAAGATGGGATGGTGGATGGAGATGGCTGAGATCTATATACGTAGGCGCGAGTCCAGCCTGAGTCAGTCGGTCGGTCGAGGCCGAGTGGCTGCGTTGGTGCGTGCGTAATTTTGCGCTGTTGGGCGGGCGGACGGCGGAGGTGAAAGAGGTGAGGGATGGAATGCCGTGCGATGACGAGAGCGAGGCTGCAGCGGATCTGCCGAAAGTAGCCAGAAATGGCATCCACGGGCGTGGCGGGCGGTAGACGAGTGTGAAACGGTGATGGGCACGTCGCATCTCGAGAAGAAGCGTGTGCGTGCGGTGGGGTGTGGGATGTGACAGCTGCGTAGATGCACGCATGCATCATCGACGCCTGTTGGGCCCACGCCCGCTCTGCAACGCGTCATTCCACGTCTTTGACTCATTTCTGCCCCGCCCCACCGGAAAAGGGAAGAAAGTCGCAAAACCAAAAAAAGTGGAGGCATGGGCCCTTCTTTCAGGCTCAGACCGAGCCTTGCTGTTGAAAGGCGGATCGTCTGTCAAACTTGCCACAAATTCATTCGGCATCCACCTTCTGGTTGCGATTTGGATCTCGAGCCATAAGGTGTGTGCAGCGAGCAACGCCAGCCGCGTTGTGACTAAGACCCGCACCCTCTCGCCATCGTGCAGCTGCATGGCGCACACTCGGCACGCCACCGACGTTTTGCCTGCCAAAGGATCGGATCAGGCTGCCATCGGGAGCCCTCGAGCAGCTCCGCCAACACCGATGCGTTGCTTTTGCACCGGCCACTTTGTGAGCGGCCTAGCTGCATGACGTCGTGTCGATGACGATAGCCTTGCCCGTCGTCGGCATCTGGGCGACGTCCAGACCTTTTGGTGAGCCGACGTGTGTGCAAGCGAAGATGATCGACCGACCCCTCTCACCACCGAATGGGACTCGAAGGGATCGACAACTTGAAACAACAATTCGGTTTCCCGTTGATATCGCCTTCTCCTCCCCAGGGTCTAACCCTCCATCGTCCCACTCAGGATGTGGGATGGCGTCAGCATGCACCCCGCCTTTCAACCCCCCCCCCCCCCCCTCTGCCCCCCGATACTACTTTGGTGCCCGATGAAACTACACCCCGCCCAAACTCACGTCGCAGGGGCGAGACATGCGTGTGCGGGACGAGTGAAAGAGGCGCGTATTTTTGGCAATCTAGCTTGCCACCAGATGCAGCTGGGGTCCGCGTTTGACAGGGCTAAAAATAGCCCAGGCGCCAAACCATCATCTTCCCGAAGCGCAGATCCCCGCATACCCGACCCAACAAGACTGCGCGACTTGCCATCCAAGGATGCGTGTGAATCAAACAAACCCTCTCCCTTCGAAAGCTAGCGGGCAAGTGGGGGAGTTTTGAGCTGAACATTCCATTTGGAGCTTACTGGACGCTGTGTGCTCGAAGAATAACTCATCGATCCAGCTCGTCCTCCTCGTAGTCGCGCAGGATCGCCGCATCCTCGTCGGTCGACAGGTGGCGGTATCCACCATACGCGCCACGCCTTCTTGCCAGACGGTTGCGCACAAACGGCACGCGCTCCGACACCACCTCGCGCGCCCTTGCCAGCGCCGCACTCACCGCGCCCACCACAAACCTCGGCACCGACGCCAGATTCTGTACCAGCTCCGAGTCGGGCGCATACAGCCGATTCGAACCATCCGGCAGCCGAATCCTTCCCCCTCCCACTCCCGCCGACGCCTGCTTCTTGGCCCACCAATACCCCACCAATCCTGCCAGCCCAAATGGACACAGAATCACCGTGGCCCACCAAAAGAACCCGTGCCCGGCAAGATTGTTCGCACACACATGGGCCGTTCCTCGATCCGGTCGCTTACCCCCGCTGCACGACGAGTAGGGTACCTTGCGAACGTTGGTTCGTTCGTACCAGTATCCGTCCGAATCCTCCGCCCAGCACTGTCCCACCTCGTCGGTAGCCAGAGGTGCCACGCCCGGATACAGCACGCACCGTCCACTCGCATCGCGGTAGTGGTTGAACTCGCACTCGAAATCCGCCTCGCTGCACGTGCAGTTGCGACTCACCGAATGCGGCTGGACGATCTTTTCGCCCACATAGCAGTCCGCCCGTCGCTTGCGTCGGTAGTAGTACGTCTGGCGTCCGAAAAGGCACTGCTCCGCACGCTCCTCGCTCGGCGACCACAGCTCAAAGTCATCCGACTCGGGCTTCGCGACGTTGAGCACGCACTTGCGCGACTCGAGCGCCGAAAAGTCCAGAAAGATCGCCACACTCTTGGTCGCCGACCCACTCGGCGTGCCAAGCAGGATAAACCGCCGGTGTGTGTCCTCGGGGACCGTGAGGATCTGTGAGATGCGCATCTTTCCGCCAAACGCATACGACTCCCAGGTCACACCCTCGTTGAGCGAGTAGAGCACCGTGTCTGTGGCTTGCTCGTCGTTGACCAGCACGATGATCGAGCCCTGGTCGCCGAATTCCCACTTGTGCGCGTCCTTGTGCACCTCCTCCCACGTAAAGCCGCCGTCGCGCGTGAGGAAGGTGTCCGAGTCGCGGTACGGCGCCAGCTTGCGCCCCACACTGCCCACGCCCATCATCAGCCCCACCGCCGAAGGGCTGCTGTACGTGTCGCGCGGATCGTCGCGCTCGGTAAACCCGTGCAGATGCAAATCGCACCCGACCGAGTGACACTCGTACGGCTGGCCGTACACGTCGCGACTCGGCGGCACGAGCGGCTTCCATCGTCCGCCGTCATTGTGCGTGATGCGCGTTACGAGATCCTTCTGCTTGGACACGGACGCGTCGTCCGGATTGCTCACCACATTCACGAGCGCCACGCCATCCAGCCCGAGCATCTTCTCGAAGTCGACAAAGCCCTTGTCGTTGCGGTTGACAAAGTCGAGCGTCTGCGCGTAGAACGTGCCGTTCGAGTTGCTCTTGAGCAGCGTGCCCCACTCGCTCCCCGCATCGGCATGCGTGGTAAAGTGCAAAAAGATCGCATCCGTCACCGAGTCCAGCACGGTATATGCGCGCGTGCCCAGCTCCATCCCCGGCGGGAAATGGATCTCGGCAAACTCGCGCCCGTTGAGCGAAACCTGCAGCCGCAGCGTCGGCGTCGACGTCGTACTCACGTACTCGGCCACCACCAGATACTGCTCAAACACCGCAAACCCAACAATCGCCTCGAACACCGTAGCCTTGCGCCGGTAGAACTCGTCGCCCCGGACGAGCTGCAGCTTGTTGGCGGCCGAAAAGTCGCGCTGGTTGCCGCGCTTGTCCAGGTAGCTCTCGCAGAAGATCGTGCGTGCGTCCATCTTGAGCTTCTTGTCGCGAGCCCACGAGCACGTGCGCACGTACGTCTCGAGCTTCTCCCACGCATTGCCGTTGTTGGTCGAATACCATGCCTCGGCATGGCACTCCTTGCCCACCGAAAACGTGCAGTCGCGGCTGCCGGTCCAGATGAGCCAGTCGGACCTGTCCGGATGGAAGTCGAGGATGGCGATGCCCAGCCCATTGGCCGGCAACGGCGCCGTGAACCAGCTCCAGCTTGCGCCTTGGTTGGTGGTGTAGTAGACGCGCTGGCCGGCGGTGACGAGGTAGCCGCGCGTGTTGTCGTAGGCGTGCAGCGCCATGGTGAGGAAGCGGTCGTCGTCCGACGCGGGCGGACCGTCGCTGACGAGCTGCTTCCACGAGTAGCCGTCGTTGAGCGAGTGGAAGACCGAGCCGTCGGCGAGCTGGACGAGCACGCTCGACGACTCGGGGAAGTACATCTTGTCGACGACGAGCGAAGGGAAGGTGAACGACTTGTGCAGCACCTTGCCAGCCTCGGGCGCGTTCTTGCCGCTGCACGACTTTTGCGTCTTTTCGTCCTTGCGGATGCCCTTGTTGGGGTCGCACGTGTTGCCGGGCACCTTGCGATAGCCCGACGAGCCGAGGTAGGTGTCGTCCGGCTTGGCACACGCGCCGGCCGGGATGTGCTCGCTGCCCGTGGCGACACACTCGCCGCGCGCATCGCGGCTGAAGCCAAAGTCGCACTCGTAGTCGGCATCGGTGCAGGGGCACGGGTCCTCCTTACCCTCGGGATCGTGGAACTTGTCCTGGATGAAGCAGTCGGCGTCGGGCTTTCTGCGCTTATACCACTGCTTGTGGCCCATGAGGCAGCTGCCCTCGGCGGCCGCCTGGACGTACCACTTTTGCATGTCGCCCTCGCCGCACTTGCGCTTCTTCATGTGGGCAAAGTCGAGGAAGACGGCGACGTTGCGATCCTGGTTGCCCGCCTGGCTGCGCGTCTGGCTGCCGACGAGCAGGAACTTGAGCGAGGTGCTGTCGGGGATGGTGGTGAGCACCTTGGCGCGCATCTTGACGCCGAGGTTGAGCTTGTGCCAGTCCTTGCCAAAGTTGGTCGAGTACGAGACGTGGTCGGTGACGTCCTCGTCGTCGACCATGACGAGCACCGAGCCCTGGTCGCCAAACTCGTACTTGTGTGCGTCGCGCGAGACCATCTTCCACGTCCTGCCGGCGTCGGTGCTGAGGAAGGTGTCGCACTCGTCGTAATCCTTGAGGCCACGGCCGATGGTGCCGACGCCCATGACGAAGCCGGGCGCAAGCGACGAGTAGAGCTTTCCGACGTTGGTCTTGCCCGAGACCGACCAGAGGTGGAGGGCGCAGTTTTTGGTGTCGCTCGGGTCGCAGTCGATGCGCTTGCCCTTGTCGTCTTCGGTGGGTGGTTTGAGCGTCTGCCAGCTGCTGCCATCGTCAAAAGTGATGACGGAGCGGACGGCGGTGTCTGCGTCCTCCTGCACGTTGGCAATTCCGACGCCGTCGATCTTGACGAGATGCTCGAAGTCGACGAGGCCCTGGGGCGTCCTCCTTGTGCCGCGGAGGCTCTCTACAAACTCGGTGCCGGTGCTGTCGCTGGTGAAAAGAACGCCGGTGTTGTCGTAGATAGAGTCGACGACGTCGATCATGATCGAGTGCGAGGTGCTGTCGACGACGGTGTATGCATTCTCTCTGAGCTCCGAACCGTGCGGGAAGCGCGCCTTTTCCCACTTGACGCCGTCACGTGTGACAAAGAGCGCCATCTCGGTGCCGGCCTTGGACGAGCTACCCTGCGAGTCGCGCAGGGCGGTGACGAGGAAGCGCTTGGAGGGACCGAGGCCTGCAAAGTGCTTGGCGTTGCGGCCCATGTCGAGCTCGACCATCTTTCTGGACTTGAAGAAGTCGTCGGACTGGAAGAGCCTGGTGGCGCCGGAGGCGGGCGCGCGTCGCTCTTCCTTGGCATCCTCCCAGGCGATGCAGAAGATGCGGCTCATGGCGTCTGGGCTTGTTTCCATCTCGGGCGTCGTCTTGGCCCAGTTGCAGTGCATGACGAACTCGAGCAAGGGGGCCGGATTGGTGGCGAAGGCGTTTGTGGTGTAGTAGGCTTCGTCGTGGCAAATCCTGCCGCCCCATGGCGTCCACATGGAGCATTTCTTGCCCGTAAAGATGATCCAGTCCCAGTGCTTTTCGTCTGCGTGGAACTCCATGGGAGCGCCTGCGCGCGTGGCGGGCGGTTCGGGCGTGAGGAACTCCTGCCATGTCTTGCCGCGGTCTATGGAGCGCCAGTGCGTGGTTTCGCGCGAGAGGATGAAGGCCTGCTTCTTGTCGAAAGGGTGAGGCACAAGCATGGCAGCCTTGCCCTTGGACGAGCCCGAGACTGGCGACCACGACTTGCCCTCATCTTCAGAGCGGAAGACGATTCCCTGCGTAGCGTCGTGGTAGAGCGCGACGGTGCTATCGTCAAAGTAGGAGATTTTGGACGGTAGATGGGCGAAGCGCGAGACGCTTACGCCTGGGTCTGCCGCTGCGGCGAAAGAGGGGAGGAGGACGAGCAAGCATGCTATCGATGCCGAGAGGAGCGCTAGCAGCTGCCGCGCTCCGCCCGCACGTCGCGGCGACATGGTGTAGATTCTGGCGCGCCCCGCAGAGCAGCACTTTTGAAGGTAAATGGCAGTCGCAGCCGATGGTGAGGGTGGCCTCTAGGGCGATTGATGCGATGCTCGCAGAAGGCCGGGGGAAGGCGAGAGCGGATTGCTGATAACGGGTCCAAGTCGTAAGGACAGTGTGTCGGCCGCGGTCGGGTGCTGCTTTCGTTGCGTGATGGTCGAACTGCGAAACGGCGTGGCGTATTCTAGCCCCAATCGTTTGCGAGCCGGAAGCAAACAGGAGTATGGTATGAAGGAAAGCCAAGTTGCGGGGGGACGTGCTGAAGTTGGAAGCCTTTGTCGCGCGCCTGCTGGCTGAGCCCGTGCGCGCGAGAGCTGCGTTGGCCATCGTGGCAGCTGTGCGGAATTTCGGAAGTGGCACGTCGCTGTCGCGTCCGCTTTGCCCCCTCACACCTCTCCGCAGCAACTCCACATGCTCTCTCTCCGCTTCCCCACCCTTCGAGGCTGCCCTCCTCACGTGTAAGGCACAAGGCACCTTGGGCTCAAACGCAAACCCACATGATGTCTGCTTTACGATTAGAGTTAACCAGGGTTTCGCGATTCTAAACTATCGTTACAGTCAGGGCGGAGCCAGTGCGATCGGTCCGTCTGTCCTTTTTTTCCCGCCAACGACGGTCGCATATGCGTGAATGGTGCGGTTCCGTCGAGGTCCGTGAGCCTTGTGTGCCTGTTGCGATGGGGTGATGCGTGATTGTGCGATATGGGAGGGAGGGGAACATGTAGAAATACAGTTTAATGTGTTTGATGGAGCGGTAGTGACGAGGTTTCCTCTAAAGTCCTGTCGGTGGGTTGGCAGCAAAGTTGAGGTCAAACGGCACCGAGCCGAGCGACTGGATGGGGTTGATCGGCACCGGCTGCACGAGTGTGGCCTGTCCCGACGCACCTGCACCCGGCTTCTGTACCATCGTCGAGTTGGACGTGAGCCAAGCGCCACCGGCACCCATCTTGCCTCCGTCCAAGGGTGCAGCCACCCTGGTGCTCGGCGGCGTCTCTTCGTCGGTCGACATGGATGCCGTCGAGGCACGGGCGATCGGAACCGCCGCCGAGGCTGCATGCACGATGGGTTGGATGAGCTCCGGTGTTGCTGAGCTCAAAGGCGTCATGGATGGCTTGAGCTCGGCTGCTGCCGTTGCGTACGGACTGGCGCCGTAGGAGCTCGACATGATCGCCGGAGCACCAGGCATCACCGACGCCGCATGAGGCATGGGCGAAGCCGAGCTAGCATGCAGTCCTTGTGCGCCGAGCGAGCCCGAAAAAGCATCGGGTGGGGCGAGATGCGCCGACGTGCTCGGTGCGTCCAGATTAGCGCAGGCCGTAAAGGGGCGCGAGATGTTGGCGGGCGAATTCGTGTGCAGATCGGCGTTGGGCCCGAGGGCGAGAGTAGAGCCTGCTGGCTGACCGAAGCCGAGATCGTTGAAGCTGTTGTTACCTGAGGGTGGCATGCCTGTCGAAGCTGGCCGCGTCATGAGGTGCGCGTTGGAACGAGGATCTGAAAACGGCGTCGGTGACGGATCCATGCGACTGGCCGCATCGGCATTGCTGGCGGACAGCGAAGCATCTGGCGGCTGCGGCGTAACGCTGGGCGAGATGGAAGCAAAGTGCGCCGCAGCTGTGGGCGTGGCGGCAAAACTGAACGCATCCATGGGCTGGAAGTTGGTGGATGCCAACAGCGAGTTAGCCGTCACTGGCCGCTGCAACGCAGTCGCCGACGTTCCGCGCGTCAGGACGTCCGAGAAGCTGAAGCGTCGTCCGCCTGGCGTGGTCACGGTTCCGCCGGGTGTCAAGCCAAACCCAGGCGTCGCGGGTTGCACAAAGATCGGCAGGCGCTCGTTGCTCGGCATGGCTATCGACATGTTGGCGATGGTCTGCGCTCGCGTCAGGTTGGTCGAAGAGGCGCCGCTCGAGCTGGGTTGACTCGGAAGCTGCAGCGTGCCACCAAAGCCAGCACCAGGCAGGCCCTGCGCAATGCCCGCTGTGGGTACAAAGGGTTGACCAAAGGAGAAGGGATCGAAGGTGTGCGTGCCCGTCAGCTGGCCCGGCGCGGCCGGATGGCCACCCGATCGGCTCTGGCTCTTCTGACGGATGGCTGCGTTGACGGTCTGCTTGGCGGTGGCAGAGGCGCCCATCAGCGGGTTGGCTGCGCCGAAAGCGCTCTGGTCCAGGTTGGCGGATGCAGGATTGACGCCGTTCGCGCGATTGGTGCGGGGTGGAGACGCGGGTTCTGCCTTTCTCTTGACGCCACTGGTGCGAGGAGTGGATCTCGAGTTGCCGGCGCTGCTGGAGCTGCCTCTTGCTCCTGTGCTACCGTTGGCGCCGCTCTGGCTGGCAAAGCTGTCGTCGGGCCCGTCGCCGCTGTCGGGACCGTCGTTGTCGTTGTCGTCGTTATCATCATTGTCGTCCGAATCCTTGTCTAGGTTGAAATAGTGCTGTGGGCCCTTCCTCTCGGCTGCACCGTCGTACTCGGTGTAGCGCAGCAGGAGCAGATCGATATCGGTCGAACAGAACTCGGCCAGCTTGCCATTGTGGCCAAACACGATCACGGCTACCTGTGAATCGGTGAGGACGGCAAGCTCGTGCGCCTTTTTGAAGAGGCCCGCCTTGCGCTTGAGATAGGTGACGGATCGGTTGCGGTCCTCCTTGATGGGCTGGATCTTGATCTTTTTGCGTCCCATGTTGGCGGTTGCTCCAGTTGGCACGTCAGCAAGCTTGGTTCTTGTATGTGCTTTGGCAACCTAGATGGGCGATTATATCGGAGAATAGGTGGCCTGTCTGCTCGTAGGTTCGAGTGGTGACGGCTCTAGGAGGAAAGCTCGACTAGAAAGTCTAGACGCAAGTGGCAGCACGTGTGCGCGAAAGATGAAAGCGATGCACCGGAACAAAGGTGAAGACGAGTTATAGCCGCATGCAGGGATATGTCGGGAGATGGTGCCGTCTTTCAATCCGGGGATGGTGCGCTGACGGTTCACAGTGGCGGCAGGCGTGGTGGCGAAAGATGGAGCGACGGGCGTCAGTCGCGCGGTGTCGACGACAGGGGCGTGCAGAGGAAGCGAACCAGAAGCGCGCAATACAAGGTGCAGTCGGACTGAGCCAGGACGGCTTTTTTGGAGTTCTGGAGCAAAGACCACAGATGTAGGCAATTGAAGACGAGGGAGAGAAAGATGGTGTCTTCGAAGTGCAGATGGTTGGGATGACGCCAAAGGGTGAGGAGTGGGATGGATGGACGTCCGCTTAGTCGATGTGAGGAGGGAGACAGAGAGAGAGGCGAGGAGAATTGGAGAGGGAGAGGGTCTCGGGTCGGAGGGTGAGGGAGGCTGTATGAGCGTCGGCAATTGGCAAGGCGACGGGGGGACAGGGACGAGGCAGGGGAGTGGGAGGAGGGCGCAGGCGTGCAACAGCCGGAGCGGAGGCAGGCGAGTCGAGCGGCAGAGGCGAGAGGGAGAGGGAGAGATTGATTGCGTAGCGTTGCTTGCGATGCGGCCGTTGAAACGCCGCACGTCCATCCTGCACTTCCGAGCCTGCACGGCCAAAACCGATGCGCCTCACGCCTGCCACCATTCGGCTTGCTCGGGCCCGCCTTGCTCGCCAAAATTGGCGAAAAATTGGTATTTTGAAATTGCAGCCCTCGCCTGGTCTTGACGAGAGGCGACAGGACGTCGCGGTCGGAGAATGAATTTCACACGGCATCCTTACCCTCACCCAGAGCCCTCGAATCGAAGAGGGCTTTTTGACGCCCGGAAAAAAAAAAGGGAGCAGGATCTCAAATCGATTGTTGACAGACAGCATCGAGCTGCCAATCCCACAACACGGCTTGTGGGGAAGCCGCCGAGTTTGCAATTGGCCTACGGAAGCACGGCAACAGCGGCTCTACGATACCCGGTGCATGATTTCGACATGCCGCCCTTCCCGCAGCTCGACCTTTTTTGCCCTGCAACCGGCTTGTGCAGGCAAACGCAGATGCAGACGTGCCTCAAAGATGCTGCAGTTGCTCTGGTGGTTGTGGCTGGCCGACGGATACCGAGGCACAGTGTTAGATGACCGGCGAGCCGAAGCGTTCCGAAATTTGCGACATGGCCGAACGCCGACACCACAACCACCCGTCATTCCGCCAGACCAAGCCGATGCCAAGCCAATGTTGAGTGCACAGCGTTCCGGGTTCCTATCCGAACATCGGCTGTTCCTGAGTGTATCCAACGGCAAACACCGTTTTACAAGATGAGATTGGTTCGGATAGCTCCGTAAGAGTCTTTGCTGTCGGATGATCTCAGTCCGAGAAGTGTCCAACTCCCAGCTGGACAAGGGGCGAGCTTGAAAAAAAGTGCAAAATTACGCACACAATGCGAAAAGAAGGTGAGGCGTCGACTTTGCGCAGAGTGGAGGTTGGGCACTGGATTTCTCGCCGTCACTGCTCGGATGTACCTTTGCTCGGCAAATGCGTCACTGACGGCTCTTGAACCGCTGGCGCTTTGCCAAAGCTCAGCTGTTCCGCGCCGATCAGACAAGCGTGTTCAGATGCGCCCTGTCAAGTTGCACCTTGGGCGCCTTAAAACTTTCATGCCCCCAAAGAGGCTCTTGGATGCGGGCCGAAGCGGACATCCTTGCGATCGAGCTAGTCCGAAGCTTCGTCCCTCTCCAGCTCGATTCAGCCTGGCTTTGCTGGCTCGACTCATGACGCGCACATCGGAATGCGTTCGCACAAGTCGTTTGGGGAATGCATGTTGCATCGCGATGATGGCAGTCGACGCCTGAGTTTCAGGCCCGCGGGAAAGGTCCAAGGCAAAGCTAGGCGCTGAGGACATGGCCGGGCCGTATCCAAGCCACATGGGCTGAACACGAGCTACTGCATGCATGTCAAACGCCCCTCACCACTCCACTGCAACCAGTCGTGCCTGTTGCAACATCATACGCGATCTCGGGGTGTGCTTACGCGCATAACGGATGCAAGCTGAAGCAAACCCCGCGGCGACTCGTTGCACCCAGCTCCCAAAGCATAGGCTTCGGCGCCGCTGGCATTTCCGAGACCACCAGGCGCCACAGCGGCAAATCTGGTCCACCTTGCTGGGAGTTCGAACAGGTTGACCGACCTGTCCACCATAGGATCAACAGCATTGCCATATATTGGACTGCGTCATAGCTCACTGGAACCCGGAAGAGACGCTATGCACGCTTTGCACGTCGAGGGCAAGGGCAACGTCGGTCCGGTGAGCTCATCCGAATTGGAGCCAAGCCCGAGCTTCTTTGGCGCCCATCGGTTGAACGGCTTCTGCCATGCCGATGTGCGGAGCGTTTTCTTCCATTGCTCCTGCCGAAGGAGGCGTCGTGACGTCACTCTCTGAAATCCTTTCGTCAAGGTGTTAGACCTTAGTGTGAACATTCAGCCGCCAAAATTCTCGTCCGACTGAGATTTTGGAAGGCTGCCGGTGATTTCTCTGGATTTGTGGCGTCGAACATGCAGGAGGCTCGGGAGCGAGAGCCAAAAGACGCCGACACACCACGCCGCCCAACAAGCACACAGCCAAGCACCTCCAGCGACTTGAATCGTCTTGGTCTTGCTGTCGTCACCACAGGTATCAGCATCAAAGTTGTCTGCATCGAACAGTCATACAGTAGATCCCTTGATGGGCAGGCACGATCTGTAGAGTGAACATAGCCGGGCGCGATCGTTGTCCGATGAGGCGTGCCGGGCGGGGACCGACCCTCGAAATTTCGCAGCGTGGAACCCTCTCTACCTTTGTGCTCCACCCCGGCCCCACCTACTCACACTGTCCAGAGGCAAGAGGCAATGCTGCGAGGGGCTAGGGAACGCTCGGATCAAGTTTGAGCTGCTCTGTGGCTCAGGGCGGTGCCTGGCAGTGCGACTCCCAACGAAGCTTCGTCCTTGGTCTTCGCTCGGCTGGCTTCGTCTGAACAACAGTCAGGCACACCGGCGTCGAGGCGACTTGAGTGAAGCGGCGGTGGGCAACCCTGAAATTCCAGCGCCAAACCGCTCCCCTAAAATCACACGCTTGGCCATGCATGTGGTTGCGGGTTGCGGCCGTCACACTGCCAGCAGCTCCATGTGATCTCTGCAGGTCTGTCTCGTCTCGCCCCTGGCGGCCACCGAGCCTGTGCAGCTCCAGGCGCCCCATGCCTAAATCGACGCCTCACAGCCTTTCAACCAAAAAATTCAAAAAAAAAGAAGAATGCCGAGAGCCGAGCGGAGCTACGGTGCACCGGCGTGTGACGCACAAGCCTTGGCTGCAGCGGCTCGCGTCGGCGTCACTTTGAGCCAGTTGGCAGCTTCCTTTCCTCGCTCTTGACCATCAACTCGCGCTGGACTATCGCATCCAAGCTGCGCGCACACATACACATTCTCTCCATCCATCGTCTCATTCAGACGTTCCTATCTCCAACTCGGTCTTGGAGCTTCCGAATCTGCTAGACCGATAGCGGCCACCGGCTTACGGACACTAGCGACAAAGCGCAGGTCGCCAACGTTCGCTTGCTCCAATCCCTTTGTCGTGGTTTGCAGCATAGATCTGTCACTTGCCATCCATCCTCAGTACACTTCTTCCCATCTTCGACCACTCTAGCTGGACTAGACCTCGCAACCATGACTTCGCTTCCGTACAAGCCCGCTGACAACATGGATGTCGCCGACATCCCCTTGGACACGATGCAATCGCCCCGTCACCAGCACTCGCCCACAGGTGCATCCGATGCTGCTGGTGCTTCTCCCGCCCACTTTGTGCACCACAACCACAGGATGGGCGACCCACACTACTTCCAAGGCATCGAGACGGGCAACCAACCCGCTCCGGACCGCGTTCACAACAACCATGTACACGCGTCCAACGACGATGCCAGTGCTAGTGGCAGCGGCTCTGGCAGCTACGGAGAGTCTTCGAATGCCACCAAGCATGCCTGGAACAACAACAACGACACCCTCGTCGACAGGGCTGGACGCCCCACCAAGATTGGTCTTCCGCCCCACGATGATCTGTTCGAGCCGCCAAACGCTCCCTTCGCCGGCGCCGAAGGCGTCAGCGGCCGCACGAGCCGCGCCAGCTCCATCGCAAGCTCAGCCGACGACTCCGAGGACTTTGACTGGGACACATCCAGCGACAACGACGACGACGATGGCCAACCGCGCAAAGGCGCCAAGGTCACGCGCGCAAAGCGAGGTCGAAAGGTCTACCTCGCCTGTCTCCGCCTCGCACGTCCCGTCCGCATCTTCCTCGCCGCCCTCCTCGGAACCGCCATCTGCCTCGTCCCATTCATCGTCGTCACCTCCACCAACACCCAGTCGCCCGCTCGAGCCCAGGTCGTCGTCTGGAGCATCTGGATCGCCATCATCTGGGCCGCAGCCTGCGGTACCTTCCTCATCGTAGATTGGATCCCTCCCGTCGCTCTTCGCGTCGTCATCGCCGTCTACGGAAAGGCGCCCGAGATCGTCAAATCGTACATCGAGGCTTTCATGGCCACCGTCCTCTACTTCAAGCTCGTTCTCTGCATCACCTGGGCCTGGATCAGTCTTGGCGGCGTGCTGGCCATCCAGTACTCCTCGGCCACCCGCCCCACCTACTTCCGCACCATCTTCATGGTCATCCGCGCCCTCTTTGCCACCAGCATCATCTTGGTCGTCGAAAAGGTCGCGCTCCAGTTCATCGCCATCAACTTCCACAAGACCGCCGTAAAGGACCGCCTCGAGCAGAACCAGAAGGCGCTCAAGGCCCTCGACAAGCTCCACGAGTCCAAGTACCTCCAGCAGCGCTCCGCTCGTCGATTCAACATGCGCAGCCGCCCCGCTTCGCCCGGCTACAAGCAGGCCTACGGCGGACATCACTCGGCCAAGCAGTCCCGCGACGGTCTCGGAGGCTACTTCCCGCCCGGGCAGCAGGCCGACGCCGGCGCACAGTCGACGGAGAAGCATCCCTCCGCTCACCACCACCACATGTCGCTCCACCACCATCACGACGACTCGCACCCGCCCACCGAGCACGAGCTCCGCAAGCGCGAGCGCAAGGCCAACTTTGCCTCCCAGATCAGCGACGCCATCGCCATGGCCACGCTCAAGGACAGCAAGCTCTACAAGAGCAACCAGCTCGGCTCGCAGCGCTCCGCCCGCAAGCTCGCCAAGCTCCTCTTCACCAACCTCTCGGACAACAAGTCGACGCTCGTCGCCGAAGACTTTGTGCCGTACTTCAAGTCCGAGGACGAGGCGCGCGAGGCGTTTGCGCTCTTCGATGCCGACCGCAACGGCGACATCAGCAAGGAAGAGATGCGCGAGGCCGTGCAGCGAATCTACCGCGAGCGACGTTCGCTCTCCACCTCGCTCAAGGACATGTCGTCGGCCATCTCCAAGCTCGACGGCGTGCTCATGTTCATCGGCCTCATCATCGTCATCTTCATCTGGCTCCTCATCTTCAACGGCGACTCGGCGGTGTCGAACATCGTGCCGCTCTCGACGTTTGTCGTTGGATTCTCGTTCATCTTTGGCAACTCGGCCAAGAACATCTTTGAGAGCATGATCTTCATCTTTGCCACGCATCCTTACGATGTTGGGGATCTGGTGTGCATCGATGAAGAGTGGATGTTTGTCAAGGAGTTTGGTCTTCTCTCTACCACCTTCCGCACCACTACGAACCAGGAGGTTGTGGCGCCCAACGCCATGCTGGCTACGAAGAAGTACATCTACAACTCGCGTCGTAGTGGGGCGCAGTGGGAGGTTACGCTGATCCAGGTTTCGTTCGATACGTCGCTCGAGACGATCGAGCAGCTGCGCACCCAGTTGCGTGCATGGACCAAGGAGAACGACCGCGAGTTTGGCGGACCGCTCGATCTCAACTTCAACACGATCACCCAGCAGAATGCGGTGGAGCTCGTGGTGGCGTTTGAGCACAAGAGCAACTGGCAGGATTGGGGCGCACGATGGGAGCGCAGGACCAAGCTCATGCGTCGCATCAAGACGCTCTGCGAGGAGCTCCGCATCGAGTACTCGCTCCCGCCCCAGCCCATCTCGTTCCAGCCTCGCTCGGGCGCTCCGCCTTTTGGCTTGCAGACCGGCCGTGGCCTCGGCCAACAGTTGCACCAGCCCATCTCCCAGCCTCTGCAGCAGCAGCAGCAGCCGCAACAGCAGTCGTTCTTCTGATGTCGTCCTGCACTCCCCCGTTCGCATCGGTCCTGCTCTGCGCGCGAAAACAAAAGTCGCGCCTCAGGGACCACCTTCTCATCGCCGGACCAGTCTCTCTCTCTCTCTCTCTCTCTCTCTCTCTCTCTCTCTCTCTCTTGCATTTATCTCCCTCCGTCCTGTCTCGTCGTCTCTGGGCAGCCTCTCTCTCACTTGGCATTTTTAGAAAACCTCATTCTCCATCCACTGCAGATGCGCTGGAATCTTAATCATCCCCACGCAGTTTGGCAAACGTGCGCGCGGAAAGAATTGTTGAGCACGAAGATGAGGAAGAATCACGCCTTGAGACGGGAGCCAAAGGTCACGGGAAGTTTCAGGGATCGTAAGTACGGGGAAGCGAGGGAGGAGATTGCGGGGATGGTGTTGGGTGTTGGATGAAAGGGACGATTTTTTTTCGACGAGTCTTGAAGTGCATCCTTGTCCCGCATATTCGAGTCGGGTAAAGGTGTGCACAGAGAGTTGTTCAACCACGACGGTCAGGCAGATGCAGAGAGACTTGCACGCGGCAGCAAAAGGTCACACGGTGGGATTCAAGCATCGTAAGTACAGGTTCGAGAGAAAACGAATCCTTTTCATCCTTCCCCTTGACGGTCGAGCAAGCCTGCGCAAAGAGAACTTTTCAATACGTCGGTCAGGCTGAGGCAGATACTTTCACACGGCAGCAATGGTCACGCAGATTTTCAAGGATCGTAGTACAGGCGAGAGGGAGAAGAGTGAGGACAGGGAGGACATGCAGGACAGGGAGGCTAGGAGGGTAAGGCACGATTCTTTTTTGACGAGACTTGGAAGGCGAGTAGGGTGTTTCAGGTACGAGACGAGACTTTGAGTTTTGGTCATTGCTCGTCGGCGTACTGGACCGAGTCGTCGGCATATTCTTGTTGACCGTCCACCTCGTCCTGATATTCTTGTTCGTACAGCTCCTCGTCTACCTCGTCCACACCTGCCGATTCGTACTGTTGGTATTCGGCGATCAGGTCCATGAGGTTGGACTCGGCCTCTGTAAACTCCATCTCGTCCATGCCCTCGCCGGTGTACCAGTGCAAGAAGGCCTTGCGACGGAACATGAGACTGAACTGATCGTGCGTGCGCTTAAACAGCTCCTGGATCGACGTAGTGTTGGCAATAAACGTAGCCGACATCTTGAGCTGAGGCGGCGCAATATCGCAAAGCGATGTCAACACATTGTTGGGGATCCACTCGACAAACCCGGCGGGGTTCTTCTCGCGCAGGTTGTACATCTCGTTCTCAACATCGCGCGCATTGACGTTGCCTCGGAAGATTGCCGCAACCGTAAGGTACTTTCCGTGACGGGGGTCGATGGCAGCCATAATGTTCTTGGGATCATACCCCTGCGCAATCAACTCGGACGTCTTGAGCGACTGGTACGCCTTGCTACCCGGCGCCACCAGCGGCGCAAAACCCGTGGTGAAAAAGTGCAGTCGCGGGAACGGCACCAGGTTCACACCCATCTTGCGCAGATCCGAGTTGAGCTGACCCGGGAATCGCAGCGTCGTCGAGCATCCGCTCATCGCGAAAGAGATGATCGAGTTGAGGTCCGAGTACGTCGGGTTCTTGGTGCGCAGCGTGCGCTGGCAGATGTCGTACAGCGCCTCGTTGTCCAGGCAGAACGTCATGTCCGAGTTCTCCACCAGCTGGTGGAAACTCAGCGTCGCATTGTACGGCTCCACCACCGTGTCCGACACCTTGGGCGACGGCAGAACCGACCACGTCGCCAGCATGCGGTCCGGGAACTCTTCGCGCAGCTTCGTCAGCAGGTTGGTGCCGAGACCCGAACCTGTACCGCCGCCGAGCGAGTGCACGAGCTGGAAGCCCTGCAGCATGTCGGTCTTTTCGGCCTCCTTGCGCGCCACGTCGAGCACCTGGTCCAGCAGCTCGGCGCCCTCCGTGTAGTAACCCTTGGAGAAGTTGTTGCCCGCGCCAGACTCGCCGTTGATGTAGTTGTCCGGTCGGAACAGCTTGCCCAGTGGGCCAGAGCGGATCGTGTCCATGGTGCCGGGCTCAAGGTCGACCTGGATCGAGCTGTAAGTTGCGAGCGAGTCGTCATTATCGAGTCAGCACTGCTTCCATGTTGGCGTTGGTGATGAAGAAAGCCGAATACCTACCGAGGCACATACTTGCCCTCCTGGCCGGAGGGCTCGAAGAAGACGCCTACTTTGGCGAGCTGCTCGTCTTCATTGCTGCCGATGTATCGCTGTCGTGATGGGATCGCATGCAAAGCGTGAGTCGGGCATACTTTTCGGCATACATTCTGGATGCGTGTGTCACATCGTACTTACGCCATCGCCGTCGAGACCGTGCTCGTTGAGGATGCACTGCCAGAAAGCAGAGCTGATCTGGTTACCCGCTTGACCGCAGGCGAATCTATAACCAGCCCACACAACGACCAAGTGTCAGTCTTATCGCACTTGCCAGGACGAACTTCTGCCTGTACAGATCGAGCACTTACGTGATGAGCTCGCGCATGATTCAAATGTGGGAGCTAGATGGGTAGGGATGGAAGCGAGGGGAGAGGGGAGATGGTGTTCGAGATTCAAGGCCGGTGATCCAAGCGCGGCTTCAGAAGCTCTGGGCGGGGCAGCTGCGCCCAACCTGTGATGCGCAAGAGAGCCAGCTGAGCGCGATCCCGATTCGATGCGCGCTCAAGTGCCACGGCGCGTGCAATGCGACTGCTCACACGCGTCCCGATGCAAATTCAAGTTTCACCTCGCCGCAACGGCTCGACGAGATCAACACACACGCAACACCCCTCGCTCCCACGCGTGTCTGTCGAGATTCGAAGGGCCGCGCGCCCTATCGCCCGGGAGAAGGAGCGAATTCGGCAGAATGTTAAGCCGTGAAGATCTGAGTTTCTAGCACCGGGCCCTCCTCGGTCTGCCCCCCTGTCTTTGCCAGCCGAGTTGTCAGGCTTTGCGGGGAGACGACAGCTGTCAACAGAAGGAACACAGCCTGTTCCTCAAAGTGTGCGAAAGAGAAGGCTAAATTCAACGAATCGCAGGAACTTTGATTAGAGAGCAGGAGAAACAGGAACTGGAGGGTGTAGACGAATGCAGAGTAGGGGGGGGGGGGTTTCCCCATTGCGGAAGTAGCCTTCTCTATTTGAAAGCGGACTCCATCATCGATGAAAGCCGTAATATGGAGAAAGAACGCAGTCTGCAGATTGGACTCAGTGCAGCTGGCGCAGATCCTTGGTGATGTCTTCGAGAGGATGGACGCCGCTGCTTCCCATCCAGCCGCGAAGGAAGTAGAACGGATCGGTCTTGTCCTGCACACGCTCGACACCGAGCAGGCGGTACTGGAATCCGTTCCTTTCGGTGTCGCGGAAGATTTGGTACACCAGCATCGGGGGCCTCTTCATGGCCTCCGGCGTGTACTCGATCTGCATGAGCCTAAACCACTCCTTGTTGACGGGGGCAGGCGTCATCAGGTGGTACATGTTGGGCTTGACACGATCCATCGAGAACTTGACCCCGGGCTCGTGGAAGTACTTGTTCGCCTTTTCAGAGATGGCAGGCAGGCTCTGGCCGTAGACGGGCTCCAGGATTCGGTGCTGGACAAGGCCACCGATCTCGAATCCTGCCCCGTGCCTTTCTGCTGCGAGGCGCTGTGCAAGCTCTCGGTCACGCAGTCGGATGTCGTACCAGCCGCTCCTGTCGGCAGGTATGGGGGCAGGTGATGGCTGACGCCTCGGTCCAGACACACCAGACTGCGCATCCGAGACTTGACCGGCAGCGTGGGTAGCAAAGCAGATGATAAGCGCCATCCAACCCAGGAAGGCGCATCTCAGAACCTGCTGAGCTTTGGTACGACAGTGCTGCGTCATCTTGATCTTTGATGTTGAAAGTGTGAGAGGATCTCAATGTGGCCGACAGACGACTGAAGTGACACTGACCTCCGCTTTATATCCTCGTTTCGTCGCACGAGGTACCCGCCGGTGTGGGCTCGACAGAGAGCTATGTCCTCGTTCGGTGGGAAGAAACCCACAGCAGACTCCTCTGGAAGCGATTCAAGGGGCAAGACAGTGCATGCTGTTGTCATTGTCAGCAACCGTGACCTGCTTTGTCCATGGACCCCGGCATGAATAGGCAAACTAGCCCCTGCAAGCACGCAGCGTTCTAGTAGCTCGACTTGTCAGCCTCAATCCACCAGACGGTGCAATATCGTGGGCGGACGACACCAACTGTCCGCATGTCGCTCAATCGACCCCTGTACCCCTGCAAGCTGGGCAGTCGCACCTCATGCAGCCCGTGTCAGGGGCTCCTTGAAGCAGATCGTCTTTGGGTGCACTGCTTTCAGATCTGCACATCTTTCGACAATGAGGTAGCTGCGGATTGCGCTCCGTCGCTAAGTATAAAACTGATACGGCAACATCACAGAAACGCCATGAAACCACACGCCACGATTTACCTTCACCCTCATAGAAACTTGGAGTCGGAGTCGGAGGAACACTCTGCGAAACCCTTGAGCCGCTGTGGCTTGCATGACGCAGCTCATATGAGAGATACGGTAGCAGGACCCACATGATTTCTACGATGATCCGCCGCAAGCCCGGTGCATTGTTGCACAAAATCTCCTGACGCCAGGCAGCACGTCAGCTCGAGGTGGGTGTCTGCATCCCATCATCATGCAGATGAAGACATGAGTTTCTCAAGTGCCGACTTTTGAGGGTGAACGCGGTTGAAGGATACAATAAGAGTTTTCAGAAAACTGCCCACTCGCATATGAGAAAGAAAGAGAGATCAACCGCCTCACGAGTCCGACAACAGAGGACATCATCCCGGGCTTCTCTCGTTTAGCTTGAACATGAACTATTGCTAGATGATCACCAGCGTGGCACCTCGAGCAATGCTACTTAGAGGAGGTCAGTAAAGTGGACGAGGCGTCGAGACGATTCCAGCCTTGCCAGGAACTTTTCTCTCTCCGTCACCGTTGCAGGCGATCGAACGGCAAGGAGGTCGAACTCGTATCCCTGCGGATTGTTCTGCAGCACCTTTCCGATGAGGATCGGATGTAAGGCGTCATCGTGCAACTGAAAGGCAGGTCTAATCATGGTGCCCCATGCCGGATAGTTGCTCTCGTCCAGGCGGCGAGCTTGCGTGATAAAGAACGTATTGCCTTCATAGCCCATGCTAGTGACGGGTGTTCTGGGATGGAGCAGGAGTTCCCGGACCTTACCGTAGAAGGTCCTCTCCTGGCCGCCGATGATGTTGATCGGCACGTGATGGTCCACGCTGTACTGCTCTCCCAACAGGTGCGTCATTACGTCCATCGGAACGTGAGTACCGGGATAGAGGGCAAGGTTAGGAGCGCTGCTGGCATCATCGGTGATCTCCAAGTAGCGGCGTAGGGCCCGGCGGCCAGCTAGATCTGCAGGAGCCCTCAACTGTCGCCTCGGGACAGCCCCTTCCGAGCCCGGCGCCACCGCTTCTCCACAGAGACACAGCAAGGTCAAGGCAGAGAGAAGGGAGACTAAGCGAGGAAGCAAGCGGCTTGTCATGGTTGCTGACCAGGTAGAGATCGAGAGACGAACGTGTGGTACACGATGCTGCCGTTTACAGTCCAGTCCATTGTGGCGGTCTATTTATCCCTCTTTGTTTAGCGTTCCGGGCTTCATGTGTCACATGATCGATGTAAACAGGTGAATTAAGGTGATCTCACTTCCTGGCAATCGGTCGCCGGGCTTGGAGGAATATGCTACCGTCACAATGGACTCATATGTGGGCCCAACGCTCCCTAATAAAGACTAGCAAGCGCAAAGCTCTGGTGAATCATCACAACGGGCTTGCATATTTCTTGAGACGAGAAAGTGTGGTGGAGAAGACATGAAGCTCCAAAGTGAGCGGGGTATGACGGTGTTTATGCGGCGTCCTTTTCAGTGTCAGCTCGGGCCTGCTGATCCGCCGGCAGAATACGCTTGTTGAGCTCCATGCCAAACACTGCAAGGAAAGCGGCGACGCCGAGTGCGACCGAGGCGAGATAGGTCTTGTTGACTGCGAGGTTAGCTGCGAGCTCGACCTGGGGCAGGATCGAGGACGGGGTGAACGCGCGGAATGCCGACACGCCGTGTGCAACAATGGCCTCCGTCGGAGCGCCAGGGATGGCACCGAGGCTCTTGACGAACTCGTTCTGGAAGATGGCCTGGCAGACACTGACGAACAGAGTCCCACCCAGGGTCTGCCAGAAGGTGACGATGGCGGAACCGATCTCGATGTCGCTTGGATCGAGCGCTGCAGAGACGGCGCTGAAGGGGATCATGAAAGCGATGCCTGGTCCAACACCAGCAAGGAATTGGAGACCGACGTACATCGAAAGTGACGAGTCGGGACGGAGCAGGTACAGGCAGCCAGAACCCACTGCTGTGATGGCGGTACCAACGAGGAGGAGAGGAATGTAGTAGCCGAACTTGGTGATAAGACCTCCCGAGAGGGTGGTGGCGACGATGACAGCAACGACGAAGGGAAGAGTCTGAACGCCCGAGCGGATGGCACTCGAGCCGCGTACCGACTGGAAGTAGATCGGAACGAAGTACAGCAGGCCAAAGTAGGACGCCGCGATGCAGAAGTTGACCAGACTTCCGAAGCCGACAGTACGCTGTCGGTGGAGGCGGAAGGGGATGATGGCATTATCGCCAAGGTACCACTGCTCGACGGCAAAGGCCAAGGCGATGACGAAGAAGCCGACGAGCAGACCGATGACCTTGGAGTTGCTCCACTCGTATCGAATGCCGCCCCACTGAAGGGCAAGCAGGAGGCAGATGACGGAACACATCGAAAGCGCCACACCTAGCCAGTCGATGGTCACAAAACGGTTGATGATCGACTTGGTCTGGGGCCTGTTGGGAACCTTGAGGAACGCGAGGATGGCCACAGCGACAAAAGGGTAGAAGCAGAGGTTGATGTAGAAGCACCACCTCCACGTCGTCTGACTCGTGAAAGCTCCGCCGACGATAGGGCCGATGCACGCGCCGGTACCGTATGCGCCTCCCACAACGGACATGAGCACCGGCCTCATCTGGACCGGGCTGATGAGCGTCACGATGATCATAGTGCCCGAGTAGGCGCCTGACATGCCGACACCAGCGACAGCACGTCCGACGATGAACGTCGTCGAGTCCTGCGCCACGCCGCAGATGAGCGAGCCGAGCTCAAAGATGGTGAGAGCTGCGATGAAGACCCACTTGATCGGGAAGCGCGAGTAGAGGCGTCCGAAAAGCGGCTGGAAGCATGTCGAGGTGAGGAGATAAGCGGAGCCGTACCAGCCGACGTCGCTGAACGAGTTGAACTGGTTGCTGACCTCGGGAATTGCGGTGGACACGATCGTTTGGTCGAGACTGTATGACGCCGAGAGTGGAAGGGATGTCAGTCGGCTTCTTTGATCGTGCGACTGCCCACAGAGATTCGTGAGACTTACCTGACGAGCAGGATGGTGAGGACGATGGAGACCATGATGAGGTAGAATTTAGCGCCCTGTGGGTACTCCATCGTTGGAATGGCTTCGCCATCCTGGGAAGGAGCCTTGTCTGAGAAGGCATGTCCGAGCGACTTTTCCGAAGAAGGATGCTCAGCCGAGTGCCTATCGTCGAGGCTGCGGGCATCGACAGCGGGCGAAGGAGAGCGCGTGGTCGCGGCAGTGTGAACGGTATCCATGTCGGGAGAGAGGATGTTTGTACTGAGGCTGATGAGCTATGGTGGAGATCATTGGTGTGAGAAGCGGCTGCATTTATACACATGGAAAACATCTGCGCTCAGCCTGGGATGGCCTCGGGTGTCATATTGAACATCCGCTATGAAGGCGGCTGCGGATAGATTGAGGCCAGCAGAAGCGTTATCGATGGTCCGCTCACCCACGCCGTGGACGACTGACGCTGCCCGGAAGCGCTCATTGGAGCATTCGTAATCGCCGGTCTGGCGTGCAAAAGCCTGCGGGAGACCATGGCTCAGTCTTGACGCACGTGGGACGGGATAGCCAGCTGCCGCTGTCAGTTGCTTGGCAACTGTCAACGAGTGCCTGCAGCGCGAGTGGGATCGACGGGCGTAGCCGCCTCAGCTGCGGAGCTGCAGGTCGTCGCCGCGGAGGAGTCGCGCGCCTCGCCTGGATTTAACGAGCTGCGCTCGCAAACAGCTCGGCTCGCCATTCGGCGGGCCAGACTTCTCGCATGCCTGATCGCGACAAAATTCTCGGCTCCCTGTTCGGGACCAGTCTGAGCTACGCACTGTCACACTACTTGCGACCGCGGGTCAAACACATCCGCGGATGGTGCCCTTCTTTCCACACTGCAACGTCGTCGTCGCCCCGAGCAGGCTTCCGAGCAGGCATCCGTTCCGAAGGAGCCTCCGTCTTGGACCCTGATGCGCTCGTTCCACGTTGAAACTGCCTCCAACCTTTCTCTCGTTGACCATCCGACCACAAAGCGGTGCTGTGTCTTCCCAACCACTGGACAGCCTTTGCTCAGGCAAGCAGGAAGTCTTGGATAGAAGGGAGGGGTCGCGCGAAAGGATTCGTTGTGGATACCTTGCAGCCGGATCGACGGCTTGGGGTCTGAATCGACTGCGGCCGGAAACGCCATCTGCACGAAAACCTAGCATCCGCTGCAAGTCCCTGCACGAGCACAAGAAATCCACGGAGACCAGCCTGTCCCCCCTTGGGGATACGAACTTAACACTTTGTTTTTCGGCGAGCACCTCATCTCCGCGGCATCGACGCTCCAGCGAAGAGAGCTATACTCGGCCGTCGAGGATTCCACGGAGGAATGCTGGAGATACCCGAACAGCGCAGAAATGCACCTGCCCTATGTCCAACCTCCACTATCGCGTACGTCCGAAGTGGAAGCCCTCGAATCGCAAGCAGTGATTGGCTCAAAGCCACCAATGCGCATCTCTCCTCCTGACCGATCGGTGCGGCGCTGGAGCATGGCGGTATAAGGGGTCTCGCACAAAGTGCAGAAAGCTTTGTGGAGGCACGCACGCCTGAAGCATGCATACTGTAGGGGCTCTCTGGTGTCTGCCATGCCTCTAGAACCTCCACAATCGCTCGTTGCGATCACCTCGGCATACTAGCATGTACCGCGGCTAGGCATCAGCTAGCCAGCATCCACCTGCATCGTCATCCACATCACAGCACTCAAATTGCTCACCGGGGCATCGTCATTGCAAGTGTCTGACCATCAGTGGTGCTTGGGATCGAGCGAGACACAGCTATATGCGCTGCAGGACTGTGGCATTGGTCTTCAGCTTTGCGTGCATCGCTTCGGGAGTGGAGCGGCTCATGGAAGTGAGACAAGGTCATGGAGGCTGAAGCCCAGCTCTTTGACAATGTCAGGCAGACTATGAGAGGGTCCCCACTCCTGCAGAACCTTTCTCGCATCCTCCATATTCTTGACGACTTCAACCCCAGCGAGTCTGAGGGAGTTGCGTTGGTCCGGTTCGATGCCTGCCTTGTAGAAGACGATCGGGAGCCAGTCTGCAGTGTCACGAGTGAGTGGTACACCAAAGCTACTTCTCCAGTCGTGGTTGGCGATGGGCGCGGCGACGTATAGCTGCCGCTTGTACGTGAGATCGTGCTGGGGCTCGTCGACAACTGCGTAGAGCCAAGTCGGATGAGGGCTGTGGATATGGTCCGAGCCCATCCTTCGGGCGGCGAGACGTTCGACGGGGCTGAGCACGGCCTCAACAGGTTCGTTGGAGCTGATACCAAAGCGCAGAGAAAGGAGCGCTTTTGCAACGTCTCGCCTCACTACAGGAAGCGGGGCCAAAAATTGATCGGTGTTGTGGCGGAGAAGATCGGTAGAGGACGACGCAGCGGCGCCTCTGCTCAGCACAGACTCTGGGCCCGTGCTGTCCAAGACCCCAGCATCTGTCAGGTGGCCCAAGCTTGGCGAGGTGGGCGGAGCAATGTTCAGATCGAGGTCGATACCTTGTCCTGCAAGGACCGGATGATTGTCACCCGACCAGTCCGGCCCAACTGGAAAGGCTCCAGAGAAAGGCACTACTGCCGCCAGCAGTGCGAACAAGCTTAGCTTGATGATCAGCATCTTGTTCGGCTGGTGTGGAAGACGCTGAAGAGGGGTTCTGTATCCTTCTCCAGTCGAGAGGCCCGAAGAAATGATCGCAGGTCGTTGGGATACGTATTTTCGTTCTTCCAAGCCTCTTCCTATTTGTACCTTGTCAGACCTAAGCATTCCGTGTAGTGGCCGCTGTGAGCCGACACTTCCCGTCACCTCGCAGGACAGGGCAGACGGAGTCGACAGCTGCGACATGCTGGAAGGCACACTGCCGGCGATGAAAGAAAGCGGAGCTGATCGTACAACTTTGTACCGCGGCTCGCTTGAGTCGACGGTCAGCTCCGATCTGCTCCTCGACGTGCGGTTCCTGCACACAAAGTGGGTGTATCAAGCGCATGCCGCTGGTCCGTGTCAGTAAGATTATGGTTCTATCAACCTAGCAGTCAAGCATGGTCACATCACGAATGATCTGCGGAACGTGGCCCGCGCTGTTATGACTCGTTACAATGAGCCTGGCCCGGCCTACTGAGTCGCCGTTTTCGCGCGTCGGGATCGCTCAGACACCGGTCGGTGCAAGATCGGTGCATGCCATGCTGTTTGTTCTTCTGCTAGAGGGTCGAGTGCCGATTCGCGCCTTGCTCACCTGATGTATACGTTGATCGAGACAGCCACGTGACACGGCAACCTCCGGACGATGTGTCGTAAAGACTACCGGAGGGCGACCACAGGACCTTATATGGAGCGGAAGATGAGGCGACGAATACGGCGGTCGAGATCCATCTCATTTGTCAACGAAATGGACAGTACCCGCATTCCATCTCGGATTGTGCCGGTCTCGAATGAAATCGTGACAGCCTCCGTCGGGCTGAGCACGGTATCATGTTGTCACGTTTGGAAGCTTTGAAGCGGACGCGCGATTGCCGCTGACCCTCTGTTTGCATTCTACGTTCCTGTGACTTTGAATGGAGCAGAGACAGATTCGCACGAGATGTGGGACCGCTTGCCACAGGTGGCACCAACAGTAGGCAGGTTTCATGTTTACCAAGATTTGGAGCGTTCTTGATTCATCATGAGCGGCCTTCGCTCGGTCTGATGGTGTTTGAGTGATGATTGGAGCGAAGGTGAGCCTTTGCACAGTAATTGCCAGGTCTGCTCGAAGGACAAGCTTATATATGTCGACAACCAGCTTCGACTTGTTCCTTATCTCAGCAAACCTTTTGTGGTCTGACTTCCCGCCAAACCTTGATACCTCCGACCATGATGCCATCTATGGTGAACCTCATTGCTCTTACGGTGAGCCCTCTACGCTGAAATCCACTGAACATATCGCCAAGCAGCCATCTGACAATTTCGAGATCCGATTCAGCTTTTCGCCAGCTTCCTCATCTCTCCGGTGACTTGCTTTCCGCCTTTACCTTCCCATTTGTCCCAGCTCGATGCCGCCATGCGTATCGTTTACGAATCCGATCCTATCAGACTGGAAATTCCCGAAAGGCTGGCTATGAACATGCATCATTTAGCCTACCTCGAGGGCAACCCGGAGCAGCCGTACGGCATCCACCTTCAACTTGAGAGTCAAGCGTTTTACCGCATGATGATCCAGCAATACTACGAGTACAAGCTTGGCCCAGTCAACAAAGCTCTGAAAGAGGGTAAGCGTCAGATTTTGTTGCTCCCAATGATACAAGGAAGGCTACCCGACCACCTGTATGATATTGAGGCGGCTTATCGAACGTACGATCAGCTAGTCTCCGACTTCTGGCAGCGACATGCTCTGCTGTTCTTCGAAGGCCTGTACAAGCGCAAACCTGTGAACCCGAACGAAGCAAACCGCTTCAAAGATCTCCAATCCACCTTCTCTCAGCTGCCGTCGGACCGTAAATCTGTTTTCGCAAATACGATCCGGAGAAAAGACCAGACGTATGATCATCACTTTGATGCTGTTGCGCTGTCCTTCAAGCCAAACGCCCTCGACCAAATGCAGAGGGTACAGAACGGCGACACCGACTTTGAAAGGAAGATCAGCAATGCTCATGCATCGACCTCGGGAAGCGGCGCTTCCTCCCCTCGATAGGCGGGCAAACTGGCTCGATTACCTTCGAGAAGCACGAACACAGTCTTCTCGACGTCATCGCACGCAACCCAGATCCTTCAAGTATCTGCTTACCTCAGCCGAGCGACTGTGCCGTGTCCAAGCGCCCCTAGAACGAGTAGCAAAGCGTTGAAATGACATATGTTGTCACTCTACCTCTGAGCTCTGGGCTCCACCAGTTTGGGTACAAGCGTCGCATTCAGAGCTTGGGATAGGAGCAAGAACGAACACTATAGCTGACAAAAGAGGGTTGGTGATGAAATGAGCGAGGCCGGCTTTCTGACTGGAAGTGCTAGATCGGACAGTAGTCATTTCAGTAGACATTGAGGAGCATTCATGCTCTCGGCGGCAGCTTGGCTGCAGTCCGCGAGGTCTGCTCCGTCAAGACCAAATCTGTTGTGATAAAGCTGGCTTACAATGGACTGTCACCAAGGCTGCAGGAGGCATTTACGACAGCAAGCCTCATACCACCGGTATAGGCTTTAGCAGGTCCGCCAGAACTTTCACCTTGCCAGAGTCCTGGAGTTTTTTGATGAAAGAAGCCCGACCTCTGACGTCCAGGAGAGCATATCCGAGCCAAGCGACCGATGTTTGCCTTCCCGGCCAAATACCAAGCAAGGCCCATCCCACGTTATGGATGCTTTTCGATCCAATCAACGCCTCTTTCACCGAGTCGCGAATAATCGGTACCGCATAGACTCTGCCTCCGTGATCGATCGTTGGTGTCAGGTGGAGCGCGATCTTCAAGTCGACTTGAGCCTGAAGCTGATCTCTCAACATCGTGCGATGGTCCCCGACAAAATCCGCGCGAGGGTTGAGTAGAGCCAAGCTTCGGTGGTCGATGTCGAGCTGAGCGAGTCTGTACCTGAACTGGCGATACATGTGCCAGGGTTCGTGCTCCGGGATAGGAGCGACATCAATGAAGGGCGGAAATTGGACGGAAGAGGGTACGATTTCGACCTCGGGGACCGTTGGAGGAGGTGCAGCTGTGCCAACGTCAGATATGACAAGAGGATCTGACCACGTTCCAGGAGCTGAGGAGATGCCAGGAGCCATAGACGAGCCAGGAGACGAGGACGAGGCGGGGCTTGAGGACGAGCCAGGTTCCGAGAAAAGGCCTGGGTTCGAGGACGAGCCTGGAGTTGAGGGTGGTCCCATAACTGAAAGTCGGCTTCGCCTGCGAGGCACAGAAGAAGCTCCAGATTGTCGAGCTGGACCAGAAGACTCGAAGATGAAGCTTGATGGTTCGAGTCCTTTACCTTTCTCGTCATCACCTGCTGCGACAACTGATTCGTTGACCAGGTAACTCGCAACGAGCACGAGGCTCAGAAGGCGCGTCGTGGCCCACAGTAGACGCGCGCCGTTGATCCTCATGATGAGCCACCTCGACCGGTTGAGCCGTTCTGAGAGAAGTATCGACCAGCAGCTGTGATGCACCCATTCTTGCAGAGCTTTTGTAGGACTGAAGACCCACTCAGAGACGTCCTGAAGAAAGCTGCTCAAAGATGGTCAGACGCAGGTCAGTCGAAGTCGCTTTCAAGAAGCCTGGCGTGAGAAAGTTCAGCAAATGAGAAGTGTGGAAAAGCGCCTCCAGCTTGCGATCCTGGCCTGACTCCTGCTCCAGCATACGTCCATGAGTGGGTGGGCCGGGGTTAAATGCTTCAGACGGTCCGGTGGGAAGCTTCGGGAGTGAAAGTGCCGACCAAGACCGATGCTCAGACCCGATCCCGGTTCTGTACAGTAGATTACTTAGCGCCTCCGCCACATTCACAGTGATGAAAACCCACTGAAATCAGGCCAGCCACATTCCTGGTCTGCGAAGACCACACAGATGTTCTGCTTGAGGTGCCACTGAAAGCCAGACATATGTGATAATACGATACATCCTGCGACGGAATCTCAAACTTTCATGGACCGCATGTATCGACATCGCCAATCTGAAGCTTCTGAGAGTGGGACAGACGTGGGAAACATAGTGATGCGATTTCATACTGGAATGCCGGTGGTGTGACCTTATTCTGTAACAGTTCGATGCTTGGCTCGATCACGCACAACCGACTGTATCATCATACCGTACAGACAAGCTCGCACGGTACCCCACTCTGCGAACTGACAGGAGCCCCGAAACGAGAAAGTCTCAGGCATGCAAGCCATTGAGTGAAAACTCGATATAGACGGTAACAACCAGGCGATCGAAACTGTTGAGGACAACAATGCTACAGTGCACACACTATACGAGCACTACGTTATTGTAGTGAACTAACTGAAGGAGGATGAAAAATGGGGTTGAACTGAGACGGATGTGATTGCATTGGCGAGAGGGTCAAGACTGTGAGACGGTGGCCAGACCAGGACCGGCGGTCTGGGTTGCCTTCACGGGATGTGGGTTTCGACCGGTCGAAACCACAATGACTTTAATGTGCCGGACGCCACAATGAGGGCGATGCGTCGGGCCGTCGAGGCCGTTGAACAGCTGCACAGCAGCATATAGACCAGAATGAAGTAAAACGGGGAGGGGACGTGAAGGCGCGATCTACACGGTAGGACAGCCTCAACAGAGGTCAGGAGAAACAGAAGCAATTCTGTGGTGAACTCGAGCTAGCGAGAATGACTCGTCCTAGAGACGAGAACGGCGTCACTAGAAGCCATGGATGTGGCCGGCGAGCAGTCGGTCAAGATCGTGAGTGACCGGAGCGTCTCCGTACTGATAAGCGTTGGCTCCCATGAGGTTCTGGTACATGATGTTCTTGTTCGGAACCCAGGCACCAACAATGTCGTGGAGGTAGATCGAGCGCTCTCCTCGGCCGCGAGGAGAGACCGAAATCAAAGCCATCTGGCTGTAGCGATCAGAAGGACCGGTTGCAAGGCGAAGTCCATGCTCGGTTCTGGTCAGTGGGAAGGCGTACATGTGACCCCGGGAGGAAGGCCCAAGGTAGAGCAGATGACGATCGCTGGACCGCTCTCGAAGCTCGTTCCTGACACGGTCAGCCAGGCTCCTCATCTGGCCCAGTGGAACGGTTGCCACATCCATTCGGCTAGGAGGTGAGCCAAGGGCATTCATCTTACCCATGATCTGGCCCGACCATGCTGTGACCGTGCTACGGTCCATGGGATCCGGTTGAACTACCGGCACAGCATTGGCCCCCCAAGCCTTGTTCTGCACCATAGCCACGGCGATTACGCCAAAGCAGGTGAACAGCTTGATAAAGTTCGGGAAATGCATTGTTGCAGTGCTGATTTTGAGAGTTTAAGGTGCTTGAGAGTAGTTTATGGTGGCGATGGGGCTAGTAGTGTCAAGACTCAATGGAATGTATTGAGGAGACGATCTCAGACTCTAAAAGCAGTCCCTTTATATCCCATCTGACTTGACTGGCCCGGGCCATTCTTGCACCAATGTCCCAGCGAGATGGACTGCCCGAGGTCCGAGCTTTCCTGCTAAGTCACCGAATCCACCATGTATGGTGAGCAGGAAGTCGATGAAACGGTGCGGATCTCAACCTCAGTATCTTGGCGGTACTAGTAGCGGCAATCGCGCCAAAGCCGTTGATGGAGAATGTGGGCTGCAGTCGTCCCGCCATCCGTTGTCGCCAATACGAGATCTGGTTGCATGCTACCACACTGCTCCTCGTCTTCCGCCAAGAAAAGTTGTGAGGACAACGTAGAATGCCAGTGCCAAGCACCAACCTGCGTGCCGGTATCGTGGTACGGATCCTGGACATATGGTCGATGGAGTCGCCAGTCGGAACGGCAGTATCCTTGTAATTTATGAAATGCACATCGCACCCACCATCAATGAGTTGCAGATGCACGTCATTCGGATGCAGAGGGACCCCTACGGTCTCAAATCCCAGTTGCGCTCACTGCCGGCCCTCATCGACCATGCATACCCCCGTCACGATACCAGCGACATTGCTGTGCTGAGATCACGCTGCAGTCCCTGAATCCGCACAATTCATCAAGATCTTCGGCGAAAAACACCCATCTAGCCCGGCAGGACGGTGAATAATTGACCGAGTGGGCCCAAGACTCAGCTCGTGATTGCTTGAACCACAACAGTGGCGACTTCATTGCGGCGCCCGTTGAACATCGCGACACAAGATAGATCGGATGAGGGCTAAAAACGGTACCCTCCTTTTCAATTGTAGGCGCCGTGATGTTCGTCTACGATACACCGTGAGCAATGCTTTCATGTGTGGGCTCTTGAGACACCGCACCGTCCTTGTCAATCGCACGCGACATTTCTCTTGACCATATGCATCGCTTCCATTGAAGGACGCAGAGCTCCTCGTCGGAGCGTTTGAGCAAATCTGTAACGGTACTTGCCGCCAAGATTGGATTGCTTCGTAAGAGTGAATTGGTGATGATGACGAAGACGGGGTTCCACGGCGAGTCTCTGTGTGCACAAATCATATGTCAACAAAGCCATGCACACTGATGCGGCTTGAACTTCACATATGAAGACGCCGATGCGAGTTGGTCCCCGCGCCAATTCGTGCGAGTCGATGTTGCGGCCACCCATGCTTAGGTCTCGAGCTCTATGGCTACGACTTTCCCATCTCGAGGTCCAAGAGTCCTTCAATCTGTCGGTGCGAGATCGAAGCTCGCAGCGAACTCCCATAAAAAGGTTTGACCCAGGCTCGAATGCGACCCCGGTTTCTTACGGTGAGCGCAACTGTCGTCAGCTGCTCTAAGTCAGAGCTTTTTGTTTGACGAATGCTCGGCTACTTTCCCAGACTTTGTTTGCAGCTCACCTGTAAAGGCACGGTGGACACCTGCTGTATATAAGCTTGACGGTATCTATGGAAACGCCGTAAAGCCAAGGCTGAAGGTCAGGAAAGCATGCAGAGGCAAATTCCTGCATGCGAAGCTGATAGTCGCCCTGCACTCTCTGCGGCACTCAGGGTTACGGCTACGCAGTATTTGACTCGTGGCAAAGTGCCCAAGCATATAGCGCACTCCACCCTGGGCGAAGACATTTATCGCAAGAAAGAAAGCGGCGCACTGCAGATGTGACGTGGAAGAATGTGTCGCCATACAGAAGCTGGCTGGAAAGGACTTGAATTGAAAAGTAGGCGAGCGACAGACAGACAAGTAAAGCGTGAAGGAAAGAATGAGCGTGGACTGAGGAAAACTAAGGCACGATAGAAGCACCTGAAAGAGCCCGCTTCTCAAAAAGATGGTATGCCGAAGCGCAGGCCTGCTGGCTTCAAGCTGTCGCCGATCTGGATAGCTATTCGAGAGAAGCTAGAAGGCGGGTCGGTGACCGACGAGGGCCTCGAACCTGTCCTGCGCATCCATCGGCAGGAATCTGGAGGCGAGGCTGTTGAGCTTGCCTGTGTTGAAATGAGTGCTTACGGCCTCCTGGAGCGCGGAAGGCTGGTAAGAGTGGACTTCAGCGAAGGTGTGCAGCTGCATTTTGGCGCCCATGGAATTCCAGACCTTCGGAGTAGAAACGATGGCGACGTTTGGAGTTTCGCCACGTCCTCGTTCCAGCATCACATTGGCATAAACCTTCCGTTTGTTGTCGGGAGTCATGCCAAGATACATGAGCCTTCGGTTCTCTCGGTTCGAGAGCAAGTCGCTGTGGACCCAAGGCACGCTGTCATGGACGTACGATCCTCCTCGAGGTGCGGGCCAAGCTGTTGCAGCATGCTGCGGGCCTAGATCCCGCAGATGGCTGTTCAGGATGCGTGTATAGTACCTCGTTGAGTCGTGGCCCATCGGGCTTGCCTCCAGTTGAATGTCTGGACGTCCTTTCGAGCTGGAGGAGGACTCTGCGATGTCGGAGAAGCCACCAGCGGGGATAGCCAGGCAGCCCAGCGGCATGAACAGGGTGGCAAAGAGGAGAAAGAGGGGAGTTTGGACGAGCATTTTCATGTAAACAGAGGGTTTGGCTGCTGAAAGGTTTGAGAGCGGATGCTGGAACATGGTGAAAGCACCGCCTTGATCGAAGCTTATATGCCTTCAGATCTAGCTCAGCACGGATTCTGAAACCTTGAGTCCAAGACACACACGGCGTCTATAGCGAGCGAAGTCACACCCATCATACTTGCGATGTTCGGAGCGATGAAAGCCGAGTTGCAGCATTGTTGAGGAGGTTCATATCCGTGAGACTAGCGGACATGCACTCGCTTCCACAGAGCCGCCATGTCCGTCATCGGTGCGGGCTCGTGGCTGCTTTTTTGTTTCGCTGTCACGGTACCACACGTTTGGCAGATGCAGTGACGGTTCCGAGGCAAGAGTCGATAAAGCAACGCCCGCAAAGGGCGTGGGTAGTCAGTACGCCGATGAAGTTCTGCTCGGAACATTGCACCTCATTGTGCCAGCAGCGCAACACCGAGCGAGTCCCGTCTGTCCGGTAGGTGGCTCTCGCATCAAACACCAAATCTCGTCCCGAAGTCACATGCTGTTGGTTGGCAAATAGCATCGCTATCTTCACGACAATGAACGACATCAATGGCTAAAAGAGACAATAATGACTCGTCTCGGTGATGGTCAGATATATTGTCTGCATGTGCTTGGCAAGTGATTGCGCCCTTGTCCCACGCCGAAAGCGCCAGTCTCGTCCTTTCTCGGTCGCCGCTAGTTCACGACAGCTCATTTGGTCAGATACGTCGTGTCCGTCGGCCTCGCTCGACAGAGCGATTACAGTACGTCCGTACTCGGAACAGAGCGTGTTGGTTACCACATCTGTAAATGAAATGACAATGCTTCGGCGACTAACATGCTATCACCCTTTCTCAATTGAAATGTTTCGTCGCGCTAGAACATCTGCGATATCACGGGCCCTCTTTGTCGGTTGTCGGATGTGATGCTTGATGATGGCACTGAAGTCGAACATGGCATTCGGAGGTCACCATTGCGTATAGCGACGCATGGGCAGCGACGTTTGCACCCTACTTCATTCATGAGAGCAAAAGATATGAGACGAGGCCATCGGGTATCATACGAAGAGGTGGACGGCAAAAATAACAAAAGCTGTCACTGCTTATTTGACGAGAGGAAAGGCAAAGGTGTGACGAGGTCGCTGATGGCTAGATGTGCTGCAAGCACTGTAGCGAAGTTATGGCTCCCCGTGAGCAAAGCTGGCGCAGTACAGCCCATTCGGGACGTGAGATGTTGCGACGCTCAGTAGCCGGAAGGATTTCCTCTTCCGTCGGGCTTGACATGAATGTGAAGCCACTTTGTACAGAACCTTGTCTTGGAAGAGAGTCCATTTTGAGTGTCAAGGTCCCTGTCGTCTCCGATCTCATCCGAGACCCAGATTCGCCAACCTCGGACGTATGTAGAGATAGACACCTCGATGTCATAGCATCCATCCACGGGATTGTAGTTGGAGTAGAATAGTTGGGCGGTGTTGGTGTCGAGATACGTAAGCGAGAAAGGCTCGGATGCGTCCTTCATGCCAAAGTCTGTGCGCAGGAAGGGATTGACGTCAGAATGGTTCAGAGCAGTCGAGAAGCAGATAGAATGATCCTGAGATACGCACCAGTCCAGTGATCGTCTTTCACCATCACCTCCTTTCTGACATCGATAGCCTTGTTGTCGAATTCGACGACAGCACGGTCCAGGCCAATCCACCAATGGGTGAAGCAGGGATGCTTGCGGTCGCTATCTTTGCCACAAAGCGCTTCGTATCCATTCAAGTTGATGTCCAGATCGGAAGCGCCGGGGTAATGGGCGGACATGACGCTGGACATCAGCACAAGAGCGAGGCACACCGTGACAATGATGAACTTGGGCTTCGCGAGCATCTTGTCAGGTTTCGATCCTGGGATTTATGGGTAGAAGACGAGGTCAGGTTGAGGGTGCATGAGCAGTGCGACAAGACCTTGCGCTCCTTCTTCCTTATATCCTCCAGTACAAATGCCCGGGATCCACGAGCTCACAGCCTCCCTAGACTGTTCTGTGGCCACTGTTCCCAGAAGCAGGCTTGCCAAGTTCGATCTGCACTTCAACCCATCTTGGCATGGCACGCACCCATTCTTTTGGGGCAGACATCATAGTCCGATGGTGTGAGATAAAGGAGCTCTGTGCAGATGCTGGGCTGTGCGCATGTAGAGGAGTAGCTTCATCTGCGGGCTGTGCCACATTCCAGCTCGGCGATAGCTTTGACCCATCTCTCCTCATAAAGGTGGGCGTAAACGGAGCTTGACGCCCACAAACGTCGACGCCGCGCGCCCAACAGAGTCAAGTGAAGTCGAAAACGCCGAGAGTGGGGAAAAAAGCCTGTAATCTGCGGCGAGTCGAGGCGGGTCCAGCGACGACGATGTGCGAGAGACAATGACCAGGCTGAAGCTCATGCGAAAAAGCAGTCACCATTGACCGTGGCAAGGGAAGCCACGGCGGCACGGCCTTTCGGGATGTGTCCTTGGCATCCTTCCAACTAGAACGCCAGCAGAGCAAACTTGCGAGGGTCGAGCAGTCGCTTCTGTTCATCTGCATCGGCAAGATCGACAGCCGTGTAGCTCCTGCATTAGAGTTGCCGTTCTCGAGTTATGCAGTGACAGACGCTTGCTCAACGGTCGAGGAGAGCAACCCTCGGTTGACTCCGCAGCACATAATCTGGAGAGATGAGTGCTCGAGCCGTCACAAACAATATGCATAGCCTACAGTGTGATACTGCGCGGGGTGAACGTAAGTTAGCACGATAGCCTCGAGCTTCCACGTCAATTTTCGAGCAACAAGCTTGCTCGCGAGTACGATGCTTTCGGTTGCTCGTATTAATGTGACAGCTTTCGGCCGTTGTCATGTTTCACGACAGCATCATCAAATCACTTGCTTCGTCAAGAGCTGTGACTGGTTAGCGGTATGTCTTTGCTCGCTTCGGAGAAAGTACATAAACGGTCTATTTGGTCTGACATTCCTGGCAAGCCTGCAACCGGCAAGGTTCCCTCCTCTCTCGTCGATCGCTATGTGGAACAAAACCATCCTCATCGCAGCGCTTACTCTGGTTACTCTTCCGCTTCCCGGGGTCTGGGCTTACCGCGTCCCTGACAACAGCGTCCTGTGGAGTCAAGGTTCTACGCTCGAGTCAGCTGTCACTAACCTCAAGGGCCTGATCATGGACGGCATTCAGCGAAGCCAGTGTGAGTGACGAGTCTCACTTTGCATCGTGTCCTTATTTGAAGCACTTTTTGACCCTGCGTCGGACGCTATCTTCGCAGATGAATACCCGGTACCAGACAAAGATGCCGTCGAGCTTTTCTTCCACGACGTCTTTCGCCAGCGTCAGAGAGGTAATTTGCGTACGAATGGACGGCCTTCTTGTCTCACAGTACTGACTCTGTCGAGCTTTTGCCCTCTACTCGATCTTTGCATTCGGGTCCCGCTGCCTCACAGCTGGTACCAATCCCCAATTCGACATCACCGGATTGCAGTGGAACATGTGGTACAACCGGCGAGCTCGAGCCTTGCACCAAAAGTGGACGTCGGAGCTTCGGGCCGCAAGAACTACAGGAGGCCTGGGCGGCGCGCTCGCCACCTAGATTGGCTGACATTTAGCTCTTTATCGGCTTAGAGCCCGACGAGAGGTGTGGCATCAACCAGGCAGCGCCATGCAGGTCGTGCAGGTCATGATCCGTGGCTGCCTACGTTATGCAAGTCGGTTCATCATATGAAGCTCTGTACAGTAGTCTGTGGCCGATTGGCGTCTTTCGGAGCGACAGTCGGAGATGTGTACAAGAGAATGTCGCTTTCACTCAGCTATCGATAAGAGCTCGAGCGTCGGTTGAGCAAAGCCTGTTGTGACATGCAGAGTGAAGCTGCTAAGAGCCTCGCCCGCTTATTTACGCCTTGTGTCGGCCTTGCGCCCAAAAGATTCCGCCTATGTGAGTCTCCGGACCCAAGTGGGATCGTTGTGAATCTACAAACCTCACTGTCGTTGTCGTCGCCGAATTGGAACGGGAGCTGAAGTTGACGCAGTCGCTCAAGCTAGGTTCGATAGGGATCCCACATTCAATGAAGCGCCTCGGCATCGATGGCGCTAGTGTGGCGTACAGATGAAGGCAATTCAAGAAGAGGGCATTTGTACAGCATGTCGATTTGCTCGACGGTCAATGAAGCGTCCCTATCGAAAGCAAAGCACAGCGGAGGGACGCAAAGCAAGGAGATCTCTCGACGGCAGCAGATGAGTCTCAGACATTCATTTCTGAAGCAAATGAAGGCCATCGCATCAAGCGATACCATACAAGGAACGCTTTGCCAGAAAATGTGGGAGAGTGTGCCTGCGATCATGGCACCAAGAGGCCCTTTCAGCGGCGTGGAGGCCTTCCATTCCAGCCTGGCGGGAAGAGCATGGGGAGCTCATCGAGCATTTCTCCCAGCTTGAGCACATTGCCTTTTTCGAGCGCTAGTCCTTGAGTGCCGCGGGCATTGTCCATGTGCTGCATGAGGGGACCTGGATTCTCAACCTTGACGAAGCCATAAGCCTTGAGCTTGGCATGACCAGCTCTCTGGGGGTTCTTGTGAGCACTGAAGATCGAAAACAACTTGGAGCCGTCAGACGTACCTCCGCTGAGCGGGGAGGCGATGACCATGTCTGAGAGTTGGGGTTCCGTGTGACCGAGATAGATCAGTCGACGCTGGTGCTTGTCGAGGATCAGGTGGGAGGCCAGCTGGTCGGAAGTGACTGGAGCATCCCTCACGCTTCCCAGCCGCACTTGGGTAAGACCAAGATCGTTGTGTACGTGTTCACGGAATCTTCGCACATAGTCCTGGCGCTCGTAAGAAGGGTATCGCTCGATTTCGAACCTATGCTCCTCCTCCGCCGTTGAGGGATTCCCTCGCGCGGCTAAAACGACATGGAAGATCGAGGCAAAGAGGAAAAGTAGGACGAAGAAACCGCGCATAGTGGACATGACGGTTGAGAAGGACGAGAAAGGAGCCAAGGCTACCATAACGATGAGTCTGAGGAGCTGTAGCCAATCCACACTGTCTTATTTATGCTTGTCCAGGTCGAGAAAAAAAAATCGCGAAGACTCATTTTCGTTGTGACTCTCGAGATGTGGCTGTCCGAGTCTTCGTTGAGAGAGATCAGAGGCTCGCCTCAGACCAAGACTCATGAAGAGGGCAATCGACAACGACTACAAATTATTGCCACCAGCGGTGAAGCTCAATCGATCTCGAGACACGTCACTTCAGAGAGCGGGAAGGGCTCTTGTGCCGCGAGGGCTGCAACCACGCACCTCGGTGGCGTACAGTGCGTGCTTCATTCCGCGGAGCGTGGCAACGAGAGCCGACAACTTATATGAAAGGCCAAAGGAGAGTGGGTACAGCGGATTTACGGTGTCATGCATCCCGGCAATGGTGGGAGGTGGGCCGCGGTAGCGTCGACAGCAACCTGACTCGGCTTGCATTGCAGCCACCTATTGTTCGTGCAGCGCAAATCAGCAACAGCCCACAAGCATGTTGGTTGGAACAACATGCCTCTCTCTCCCACTGGCTCCGGCCATGCAAGGGAATGCATAAAACATAGTACAGCGAAGAGGAGCTAGGACGATGAACAAGGCAAAGCCGTGTTTGGCGCTCTGCAATTGTTTCAGCGGGGATCTTGAAAGCCACTTCATCGACACGCGGTCATTCACGAAAGACCCCACCATCTTTTCTATAAAAGATTTTATGTTTCGAGGGAAAGATGCTGAAAAAAAAAACGCAAAAAAGAATGTCGCTCAAACTGACGAAGACCCGAGCGTGTCTGATGTCTGACCTTCCTCGCGCCATCACAGCCATACGGCCGATCAGACGCCAGCGAAAGCCACCCACCGCGCCACAGAGCTCATGAGAAGCAGTCGAGCAGACAATCTTGCCTCCTTTGCCACACGGTGTGCAGCATGCATCCGCGGACTGACCAAGTAAAACTTTGCGGCACAGTGGCCGCGCTTGGACAGTCCCGTTCTGCATTGGTCGGGCGTTTGAAAAGCACACGCACAGTCCGGGGTGGCCAAAGCAGTGTCATTACATCGGAGGGGGGGGATTTTACTTGTTCTTCCTTCTTGTCTTTTGCTCTGTACCCGCGGAAGCCGAGGCGGAGGCAGGCAGGGCAAACGCGCGCTTGCGACGCTTACCCGCATCGAACCCTTTCGCGCTGGGTAGGTCTCGACCGAGCGCATCCGGTTTCTTCACCTGATAGATGCGCACGATCCAGTTCTCCGACGTAAACGCCTCGTCGAGGTAGTCCAACTCGGGGCTCTTGGTGGGTCCAGGACTCTGCCTCACCCTATCCATCCCCGGCCTACCGCCAAACAGATCGTTGAAGCGATAGTAGCTCATCTTGTACATGAGACTCTCGCGCATCGTCTTTGTCGCGCCATCGTCGATCTTGTACTGACCCTGGGGGGTGAAGAAGTCGGCCTCGCGCACTTCGTCGGGCCAAACGCCCTGTGCGATCCGGATCATCCAGAGGTACTTGTTGATATCGTCACCCGAAAAGCCCAGCAGACCACCAAAGATGATGAGGACGTAGTCGACGTCGTGCTTCTGCAGGATCGGGTACGATTTTTCCTCGGGCGAACACATGGCCTTGCCCACCGTGGCAATGTGCGTGTTGTTCCACGTGTTGTTGTCCACCAGCGTCGGACGATCCGCCATGCCCGAAATCTGGTAGCCATAGTCCCACCACGACATCACCTTGGCATCCGAGGGGGTGTTCTGGCGCAGCCAGTAGTACGCCTCGCGGAAGTCGTCGATGATGTGCTGCGAGCCGTCGGCATTGCGCGAGGCCAGCACCACCGACGGCGAAGAGTAGGCCGTCGACGTTACAAACGTACAGTGCAGCACAAACACCAGCAGCAACAGCAGCGAGTAGATCGTCACAAAGAAGCGCGAGTCCAGCCCAAACACGCCGAACTTAGAGCTGACGTACGAGGATGCGCCGAACTGCGGCGATGCGGGGCGCGACGCATCCAAGTCCGATCCCTCGACCGCCGCACTCACGCTCGCGGTCACGCTGGCCGCGGCCTTCTTGGCCGATCGTGTCGCCTTGGCAACCGGCTCGTCGTTGCTGTCCGAGTCGGGCTCGTTGGCAGCGTCGATGGGGGTGGGCTCCTTGGGGTCGAGGTAGGTCTGGAGCAGCGTGCTCATGGCGATGGCAGCGCTGACGCAGACCACGGGCGTGAGCGTGAGCATGAGACGCACCATGACGCCGGCGAAGTAGCTCGCCATGACGGCGTAGATGATGACAAAAACGTGCTCGTCGCGCAGCTCCTTGAAGAGCAAAAAGACGCCGACCGGGAAGAGGAAGATGAGCATCTCGAGGTCAAAGAAGAACGCGGGCCATGCGGGAGGCTGGTGTTCCGAGACCGATGCGATGATGGGGATGTGCTTCTTGGCGTAGGCCGTGTCCCAGAGCGAATAGAAGCGGCCGGTCCAAGGTGCGACGTAGCCGGCATAGGTCAGTGCCACCAGTGCACCAAAGGCGAGCGTGGCGACCACGATGACAAAGCCGACGAGCAACAGCCTGAACTGCTTGCCGGGCACGTGGGATCGGACGAGGTCGACAAAGGCGACGAGCTGGAGCAGACCAAAGACGCCGAGTGCAGCCATGTGCTCGCTGGTGCGCACGGGCTGGAAACCGACAAAGGGCACCTGCATTGAAGCAAGGGTGCCGAGCGCGTAGAAGCTCGAGTAGGACACGTAGAGGCGCGAGCTGAACCTGCCCATGAGGAGGAGCACGAGCACGTGCAGCGGGATCATATTGGTGATGAACACGTAGCCACCCCAGGCGGCCACCATGTAAAAGTAAAAGAGCGCCGTAGCCACGCCCCAGAGTGCGGAGCCGTCCTTGAGCGCCTTAATCCACAGGTAGAAGGTCATCATGAGCAGGAAGATGGCGATGGCCTCGTTATCGTACGATCCGGCGACCGAACGCGAGATGTATCCGGGCGCGATACCGATGAATGCGGCGGCGAGCAGACCGGCTGCATCGTCCTTCATGGCTGCGGTGAACATGTAAGTGGCCCACGCGGTCAAACCGGAGAAGGCGGGTGCGAGCAGCACGCAGATGTTTCGGATGTCGACGGGGATGTTGAGCGAGTGAAAGAGATTGTAGATGGCTCCGGAGGTGACCATGAGACCGGGATAGGCGGTTCCGCCGGCAGCACGGCCGAGCGGATACCAGGCGGTGGCATCGAACCAGTTCCAGAAGCGGTAGAAGCCGTCGGTGGTGAGCACCTTGGTGGCCCTAAAATTGAACCAGGGGTCGAACTCGTGGATGATGCTCTCGTGGCGGACCACGGCGAAGAGACGCGACGAGACGGCGGCACCGGCGATCAGGAAGATGATGATGAGACGCAGGAGCGAGAGCACGTTCTTGTTGGCTTCGGATGACAGCGTGGGCAGACGGTAGGCGGAGCGCGACGAGCCATGAACGGCTGTCGCCGCCCTGTTTGACGAGCCGGCCGACATGACGGAACCGAGAAGAGTCACGACCACGAGGCAGCAATCCTGAGAGACGCAGGATTCTTCGTGCGTGAGCAGAGGTTGTCGGTGATGAGGCGAGGGAGGGTGGTGGTAGCAGCGAAGGCGGTTACCGACTGGCGAGCCTGCGGTTGGCACGCTTTCTGCTGTTGCCAACGCCAGACCGCCGCTCTACTTGGGCCGTGCGTCTGGCCGTTCTTCCTGCCCATCTTCCACGTCTCGCCGCCGTCGAGCCGACGCGCTGCTGTCGTCCGAAAGGGGAGCAAATTTCAAATTTGCTTTTTGTACACTTGGTGCGGCGTAACACTATCAGCTTCGAAATTCCCAACCCCCTTCGATGCAACCTCTTTCTTCCCTCTCTCCCCCTCGCAAATGTGTCTCTCTCTTTCATACATCGGCTCGAATAATGGCCACTCGAATGCATAGTGCATTCCACAACGACTCGAGAGACTACGAACTACAGCGCCCACTCCTCGGCGGCCTCCTTGTCCGAGACAAACGGTCGGCCTATAGCGTTGGCGGTGCCATCGCACATGGGGCAGCTGCCTGCAATGAGTGCATCAAGCTGGTCGCGCAGCTGCTGAATCCTCTCCTGATCCTCGACGCTTCGGAACGTGCCCATGGCGGTCTTGGCTACATTTCCATCTGCACTGCTGCCGTTGGCCTCGCTCGAGTCGTTGGATGCGACCAGAGCGGCCGCCCTGCGCTGTGCGGCTGTACGCGAGCCAGCGACCCAGTCCGTCGTCGGGTTGGAAAACGGATCTAAGGGCGCAAGCACCCTGCGTCCGCCTGCGACGCTCACGCTGACGCCAGCCGAGATGGCACTGATCACCGCGTCCGGCACCACGAGTTCACGCAGCTTGTCCAGACCCACCGCTGCCGTCACATTGCCCAGGCCGCGCGCACCCGCTTGCAGACCGCTCAGCCCAGCCTTGCTCGCCCCCTGCGCCGCGCTCACCACGGCCTTGGAGGGGTCCTTGAGGAAGCCCATGTTGGCGAGCGCCGAGCTCGGCAGCGCCGGTACCAGTCCGCTCGTCAGCGCCGAGATCTGCTGCTGCAGCTCGAGCAGCTTGCGCAGGCTGCGCGTCGACATGGTCTTGGTCACCTGGCCGATCAGGCAGTCGGCGTGGAATCCATGTCGGCATGGGAAGATGTAGAACTGGCGCTGGACGAGCGTCTGGGTGCAGTGGTCGCACTTGTGGTCCGGCTCGATCGTGACAAATCGCTCGCTGAGCTTGGCGATATCCTGCTGGATCGCCGCCGCCGAGCGCGACGCCTCGTCCATCTCGTCCTTGAGCTCCTCGATGTGCGCCGCGTATCCCTCGAGCGCCTCGCAGATGTCGTCCTTGCAGTCGTCGATCACCGCAAAGTCCGGGAAGAACGGCAGCACGTCTTCAATCGCGATCAGATCGGTGCGTCGCAGGAATGCCATGGCCGACTTGATGTCCGACTCCTTGCGCACCACCTCCTTGGCCACCTTGAGCCAGAGCTTCTTGCGCAGCTCGCGCTCCATCGACTCGGCCATGTCGGCACAGCTGCACGCGAGCTCGATCTCGCCTTGCCGAATGGCCAGCTCAACGGCCGACTCAAACAGACCCATCTTGGCGTAGATGCGCACGCACGCCTCCATCTGCCCCTGCGACAGACATGTGCGCAGCGCATAGTCGAGGTCGAAGTACGGATGGCCCGTGAGCGGGTTCGCGCGCGCCTCGTCGATGAAGCGCAGCAGCTCCTGCTTGGTGTCCTGCCTGCTGGGATAGCGCGATGCGCGACGCGCGAGCAGCGTGAGCAGCAGATTGTGGATCGCCGTGTCCTTGCTGCCGTTCTTGCCGGTGACCAGTCCGGAGAGGTACTTGACCGCCTGGTCGGTCTCGCCGAGCTCCAGATCGGGCTTGTGCTGCAGCAGCGCCGGGATGAGCTTGCGCGCATCCAGCCTGGGCTGACGCGACCAGCAGTCGACGGTCTGGGCGGGTGCGTTCTGCATGAGCACCGACGCAAAGCGATAGTACAGCTCGAGCGAGTCTTGCCTGTTGATGGCATCGATGGCCTTGGTCCACTGGCGCTCCTGGACGTGGTGTCGCACGATGCGCTCGTGATCGCCAATGACCGAGGCGAACTGCAGGTAGACGTCGGAGCGGCCGTGCTTCTTGATGAGATCGAACGTCGTGCTTGCATCCAGGAGCGAGCGGTAGGTGGTGAGGAACTGGTAAAGCTCCTCGGTGATCATGGAGATCTCGAGGCGGTAGTTGTCGACGTCCTGACTGGCGGCTTCGGCGGCAGCGACGTCTTCGAGCTGGTTGATCTTGCTGAGGTAGATCTCGACGAGCCAGGTAGCGAGCATGACGCGCTGAGCGACATCGTGCGTCTTGTCGAGGCGCTCGAGGCGCATCACGAGGTAGTAGCGCAGGGCGTCGCGCTGATCGGCATCGGTGAAGCGCAGCACGATTTCCTCGAAGGCGCGCATAAATGTCTGCGCATAGCACTGGGCTGCCTGGATGTACTTGGCCTCGGCAAAGAAGCGGTCGCCCTGGAAGGACAGCACCGTGCCACGCTGGATGCCCGGCTTGGCATACTTGAGCGCGGCGTCGAACGAGCCGCGGTCGAGATAGACGCGCCAGACGTGACGCGCCTCGTCGCGCATGACGAGCTCAAAGATGCTGGCGTCGGTGTAGATCCAGTAGGTGCGCTTGGCGACATCGACGGCGGTGCCGATGACGCGCTCGTTGGACTTGAGCGGAAGCGCCTCCTCGAAGATGACCTGGTCGTCGAGCGAGCTGATGGCCATGACGCGGTCGTGGTAGAGCAGGATAAAGTGGAATTCGGTGAGGGCAATGCTGAGCGGGATCTCGGTGATGGGTGCGGCAGCTTGGCCAAATGCGCTCGTGTCGGCGGCAGACGCCGTGCTCAAGCGGCTGCGTCGCTTATTCGGGCTGCTGCCGAGGTCGTCCTCAATGGCAACGGCAGGATATGGCAGCAAGTTGGCTGATTCGACAACACTGTCGCCCGCGGTTGCATCCGAGGGGTACGAAAGCAGACCATGGTACACACCAGGCCCTGTGAGCCAAGCTAGGGCGGAAGCGTGCCTGGAGGAAGCCGAGGTCCAGGTATGCAGTTCCGAGTAAGGAAGATCGCCTGGCAGCTCGGACTTGAGGTTGGGCGATGCGTCGCCGAGGTAGGGGAGGAAGAGCTTGTCGTAGAGCGAATGGGCCTCGGACTCGTCGGAGCGGGATTTTGAGAGAACGCCTACGAATTCGTAGATGCGAGTGCTAGTGGTAGCGATAACGACGGCTCTGCGCAGCTCGCTGGATGTCGAGGCGGCTGGCGCATTGGCATTTGTTGTGCCAGCTGACCGTGGAAAGGACTCGGCATGCAGGCCTGTGACTGGCTGACGTTCGGGCAAGGCGATCATGTGGCGCACGACACGATCGACGTCGCCGCGCTCTGCGCCGTTGCCTGCTGTCCGACGGGCGATCTTGTCGAAAAAGTCGCCATCGTCTGGATCGGTGCCGAGAGGTGCTGTGATGAGAGCCTCGTAGATGTCGCCGGACCGTGTGCCGATGAGGATCTCGCGCGTCGACGAGAGCGACGATGCTCCACCTGCAGCACGTCTACGGGCGGCGGAAGAGCTAGAGTCGGATGCTGAACTTGTGCTGTCCTTGTTCCAAGCTACGCTCTCGATGATGTGGCCCTTGAGCTTGGGCAGCAGCCGAGCCTTTCTCCATCCAGAGGCCCAGTAGTAGTTGTCGCCGTTGCGCATGGCGAGGAGTAAGTGGAGGCCGGAGGGGTCGGCAAACATCTTGTGTGGGCCGATGGTGCTAGGATCCGAGGGCGGTGCGTTGCGTGCGGAGCGAGGGGCGGGTGGGATGGGAACGTCTGCTTCCTGGGTATGTTCGGGGTCGTCGAGATTGATGCGCACGAGCTTAGGCGGTGCGACGGGAAACGGGCTCGCAGCTTGAGACGGGCTGGGGTAGGTGTAGAGGCACATTGTAAGGATGTTGGAGGAGACCGTCATGAGGGCGAGCGGTGCGCTGAAAGCGTACTGGACGCGGCCGAGCTGAAAGATGGGATCCGAGTGCGAGGATGGACCGGCGTCGGACGAGATGAAGCCTGTCTCGAGGGAGGCGATGGGGTCAAGGAGCGCGGAGGTGGCGGTATCGAAGCCGCCTCCAGCTCCATCGCTGAGCTCGTTGGAGGAGCGACCGCCGCGCGGCTCAAACTCGTTCGCCTCGAAGCCGTCGTTCATTGCCAAGCCGCGACGTGCTCCGTGGCCGTTTGCGAGGTGACCATTGGTAACTGGACTGTCGGCATACTGATTGGGCGCCTTGTGCATTGGTGGGGTGCGTGGAGACGCGGAGCTCTGGACAAAGTCGTCAAACATGGTGCGTGTGGTTGCCAGGGCGCGTGCCGCGCTGGTCACCTGGGTAGCGTGGGTGACGGCGTCCGGTTGCGACCCAAGTTGAGCGAGTGGAAGGCGCAAGTAGGGAGGCGGGAAGGTGGAGTGGAGGAAGGAGTGCAAGTGGCCCAAGCGGATCGTGTCGAGAGGTCGGTGTCGGGTGACGGAAGAGAGGGGTCGCCTGTTGGGTGCATTGGCCGCCTCTCCCTTGAAACGCATCGCCGATTCCGGCGACGCGCTTTTTCTTGCAGCATGTTAAGCCTGTATTCAGACGTCACACGTGCCAAAAAGTGGAGGCACTTGAAGCACCGACGAAGCAACGAATCCGGCCCGGATGATTTCGCTTTGCTGCAGCGCCTCCGAAAGCTGAGCGGGGCGATAGGAATGCCAAGGCCATGCGGTGCGACGTCTTCGTGGCTCTTGCCGGCTTACCTCCATCTCATCCCTATACACCTACTTTGGCGCAATGCTGGACTTTACCACCATCGAGCCGCAGCGCTACATCCCGCTGATGGGCCTGGGTCCGCTCGGCTCCCAGCTGCAAGGCGTCTTGTCCAACGGACCCTTCAAGGCGTCCGCCTCGCTCCTCTCCAGCGGCAGTGCCAATGCTTCGGCACCCGCCAAGCCCGAGTCCGGCCTGGCCACGCCTACGCTCTCGGGATCTTCAACCTCGGACTCTACGCAGGAGCTGCTCGATCTCGAGAACGGGCCGTCGCGTTACGCCGCGTACGCGATGCGGCTCAAGACGGTGATTGTAGCGTCGTCGCGCTATGTGGCCTACTCGTCGGACATCGGCGAGGCATTCCGCCCGCTCACCAGTCCTGCGTTTGTGCGCGGTGCATACGCCGTCTCGTGGACGTACATCCTGGGCGATGTGGTGTATGCCGGCTACAAGGCAGCGCAGCAGTACGAAGCGCTTGCATCCACCACGTTCTCCAAGTCCGGTCCGGTACAGGAACTCGAGTCGGAAGCAGCCAAGCTTGCGGACAAGGCGCTCACGTCTGCGCGTGAGAATCTGCCGCTCGAAAAGCTGCTGGACGCAAAGACGCTCAACGCGCTTTCGCCCACGGAAAAGGTGGAGCTGCGAAAGCGCCACGTTGAGCGTCTGGCCGAACAGGGCGACCATGCCGGTGTGGACCCGAACCAGGTCTCGGAGGCAACGCACGTCGGACTCGTCATGGCAAGACGCGCTGTGTTCCAGAGTATCGCGTCGATGGCTCTGCCCGCGTTTACTATTCACAGCATCGTGCGTTATTCGGCACCCGTGTTCGCAAAGGCAAAGAGTCAGAGGATCCGTGCTGCAGGCCCCACCGTCGCAGGCCTCATGTTCGTCCCCGCCCTCCCCTTCCTCTTTGACGAACCCGTCGAGCATGTGATCGACTTTGCCTTTGACTGGATCCAGGAGCGTCTGCTCGGCGGTCCCAAGGCGGCTCACAAGGTCGTCGAGGCCGCCAAGGAGAAGGTGCTCTAGTTTTCGAGCCGTGTAGACTGCCGTGACACTGTAACATCCATCAACATGTCTGAAATCAATACAAAGTATAGATATCGTCTTCAGCCGCCCGTGTGACGATGTTGATTGGAAGCCATGCGCTTCCATGATGGAGAAAGGTTGGAGAAAGGCCGCCGTGTGGAGGCGGAGTCGGACTTTTGAGCCGCATCCGTTCGGAAAAAGCGCGCCCACGGGCCAACCCCACATTCTGTTGCTTTCAGAAGCTTTTCGACGCTTCCAAAACCTGCCGCCTGCCCCGACCACTCGTCCCCCACCATCCCTCACTTCCACCAGCTTTGCGGCTTGGCAAACACGAGCAAGATGTGGAAGCTGCAGCTCGTTTCCACGCGGCGGTCAGCTTGCTCTCCTGCCACGCTGCTGCTGACATGCCTGCTTGCCCTCGTTGGCGCGGTTGCAGCGTCGATGCAGACCATCGATGAGGACGAGTACATCCGCCTGCACAATGCTTCCCCCACTACCAGCAAAGACAGCTCGAATCGTACCGTGCTGGCGTACATCACGCCATGGAACTCTGAAGGCGCTGCGATGGTGGATGCGCATGCGCACAAGATCGACCTCGTCTCGCCCGTGTGGTACACGGTGCTGGTCGCGCCCACCAACTCCACCACACCCGACGCGACATACATCCTTAGCGGTGGGCCACCCGGTAAAACAGAAGAGGCGTGGCTTGCGAAAAGGCTGCGCCAGTCCTCGCCGCGTCCACACATTGTGCCTCGATTCTACCTCGATGGTTGGCAGCAAAAGGATTATGCAGACCTCCTCTCCGCCCCATCGAACTGGCATCGACTTGCGGAGCTCATTGCCACCGAAGTGCACGTGCGCAATTACGACGGCATCGTATTCGAATCCGCTGCGACGCATTTACTCTTCGAGCCGATCTCAACCCTCAATTCTGCACTGAAGCGGGAAGATAAGAGTTTGACAGTGGTGATGCAGCCCGTACGCACGCCGTACTCGATTGGAAGCAAGGTGGATCGCATGCAAGACAGTCAGAACCGCATGATCGTTCAGTCTATCCCACAGCTCGCTGGAGTGGTGGATTTCTTCTCGATCATGACGTACGATATGTCCTCGGCCAGTGGGCGCATCAGCTCGTTTGAGGGCAAGGATTTTGCCGACGACAGTCCTCTGCGCGGCGCGAAGAGGGGAAGCCTTCGACAGGCTGGACCCAACACCAGCCCACGGTGGATCAAGCAGAATGTCGATCTCGTCCTCACAGCCACTCGAACCGCTTTCAAGGCCGGTCTCAACCCAAAGAACGACGACGAGGAGGAGGAAGAGATGACACAGGCGAGGTTGAAAGATCCTAGCAATCCGTTTTTGTATTCGGATCTCGCAGCTGCCGAGGAGGTAGAGGACGAGGAGCGGGATGAATTGGCTGCTGTGCGCGGCAAGCTGTTGATGGGTATGCCGATGTACGGATACCGCTATCCAGTGTTTTGGATCGATTCGACAGGTCAAGGCATCCCCGTTCCTCCGCCCAGTACGCCACGCGAAGCGGAACAATTGCACGAGCGCAGTGCACCATCGGCCTCCAACAGGGTTGTCCCTTTCCTGCGCGGACCGGGAGAAGCAGTCACAATGCAAGGTATTGTCGATATCCTCTCCGACTACGATGGTGTCATCGTCAATCCAGACCAAACGCACGCAGAGGGATGGTTCGACTATACCCAAATCATCACCAAACAAGACACAATCCCCGGCGCCAAAGAGGGCGACCACGTTTACTGGCGTCTTTACCTTCCCCTCCCCCACACAACGCGCGCAAGGACAAACGCACTCAAAGAGCTCGAGGATGACAACCCAGGTCTAAACCTTGGTGTCTCGCTCTGGGAACTTGGTCAGGCCAGTCCACTCCTCCTCAACCCGCTCTAGATTCACTTTGCAGGCTAGAGTTCTCTGCCGATGGTCGAATGGGAATGCGAGGTAAAACGTGAGATGGGATTTCCAAAGTGTAGCTCAAAACGACGACAAGAACGCAACGGTAGAGAGGGGGGCAACTATGTGAGGAGCTGCCTAAAGTACGGGTGGACGAGGCTGCGTTTGGCCGAGGTGCGTCCGGCAGGGTCGTAGACGAGCATGCCTTCGAGCAGGTCGAGTCCGGTCTCGTCGAGGCCTGCCACGGCCTGGCGGAGGGGTTTGCCGGCCCATTTTGGGAAGCTGTCCTTGTAGTCCGGGAGCTGCTGGACTCCCGGCCAGATGTCGTCGGTGGGGGTGCCGAGCGTGCGGAAGATCTTGAAGATCTCGTCGATCTCCGAGTCGCCGGGGAAGAGCGGGTGGCGCATGGCCATCTCGGCAAAGATGCAGCCGACGGACCACATGTCGATGGCGGTCGAGTAGTGGCGCGAGCCGAGCAGCACCTCGGGCGCGCGGTACCATAGCGTGACCACCTCGTGTGTGTAGGTGCGCAGCGGGATGCCAAACGCGCGTGCGAGGCCAAAGTCGGCGAGCTTGAGGTTGCCCTCCTTGTCGATGAGCAGGTTCTGGGGCTTGAGGTCGCGGTGGAGGATGCGGTGGGCGTGGCAGTAGTAGAGACCGCGGATGAGCTGGTAGGTGAACTTCCGCACGATCTCGGGGCCCATGCCTTCGCTGTTGCGGTTCCGCGAGACGTTGTCCATGTATTTGCGCAGGTCGAGGTCGAGGAATTCAAACACGAGGTAGAGCTTGCTTTCCTGATGCACAATGTCGAACAGTCTTACGATGTTGTCGTCGCGGAGCTCCTTGAGTAACGAGATCTCGCGAATGGCTGTGGAGGGGACGCCCTCATCTTCTGCCTCGAGACGGATCTTTTTGAGCGCGACGATGCGGCCGTTGGCGCCTGGCGTGAGGTCCTTGGCCTTGTATACGACGCCGTACGTGCCTGCGAGTGAAGTTGGGCAGAAGTGAGTGAGTGCTGCAGTTCAAAAGCAAGGCCTGGAGCGACTCGAGCAAGACTTACCTTCGCCGACCTTTTCGATCCTCTGATAGTTGTCCATGGTGCGCGTCTATGTATGGCGGCGGGACTGATTCGATCCGATGCGAAATGTGTTGCGTTGCGATGCTGTGTGGAGCTTGCGCGTGCGAGCAAGATGTCGGTGGTGTTGAAAGTAGCCGTGGTCTGCCAAGCGAAAGCGAATGCGCAGAGGTGATGTCGGATGCGCCGTGCGAGCTGCGTGTGACGTGCGGCGAAGGGTGTGACGTTGTCGAGAGGCGGGTGACGGTGTCGAAGAGGTGACAGAGTGACGGTGACGAGTGAAGCTATTAGCTGCAGCCTCGCATTGAGCCAACACGCCGAGTTGGCAGGCTTGAGGACGTGTTGGTGCTGCTTTTGAGCCGAGAGCACGCTGAAATTGGCCGTTTCGCGCGAGTTGAGAGTGGGCCAACTCGCCGCGCTTGGCTGCCTAAAAAAGTGTTGGTCTCTCGCTTGAGTCGCGAGTGGCGGGCCAGCAGCAGCGACGCCCAGCAAAGCCTCGGAATTTCAGCCAGAGCGCGGCCGCCCCGACGCATTCGACGCGCCTCGATCGAAAAATCGGTCGCGCCAAACCGAACCAACACTTTTTGGCCACCGCCACAGGCAGCAGCAATTACTGCTGGCATCGCACGGCGCGTCGGTCGGCTGCCAGTCTGCCCATTCCTAGCCGCTTCCCCTTGCCTTCGCTATACCCTGCGCCGTACTCCCTCGACCACCGACAGCACTGTGCCTGTGGTCGATACAGTCCTGTAGGCTGAGGCTACACGGACTCGTTCCTGGAAGCATCATTACGGCTCTCGTCGAGACTTTACTCAGGCAGCCAAGGCTCGGTCGCGGATGAGAGAGCGCGCGATGCACCTCGGGAAAGAGGTAGCCCGCGACGCCGAACCCAAAGCCATGTGCGTCATCAGGGCGATTCCAGTTTTGCGCCCGATGAGATCGTCTGGCACGCAACGAAATGGCAGGGCTTAACAATTCTGACAAAATTTCAGTTCATGCCGCGGAGATTTGGATTCATGCCGCGAGAGACGCTCGGCTGGCTTCCGTCCGTCCGCACACAGCAGCAGGCAAGTGGCGGCAGCAGCGTGAGCTCCTCATTGAGGTGTCAGATCCAGTCAGCCGAGTGTGCGCATTTGCTTTGCCGGTGTCAAAAGGCTACTCAGCGCCGCCGACTCCGCCGCATGGACCGCTTTCCAACTCGTACCCTCCCCCACCCCACGGACCACGCCTCGCCGAACGCAAGCTTGGCTTCCACGTCGCAAAGCTAGCCCCACTCGCAGACATACAACACAACCTGCTTAAGCTTCACCTCCTCTCCATCTCTGCGCCCCTCCCATGTTGCGCACTCTCCCATCGCGATCCCTCGTACGTCGCATCTACACATCTTCCTCACCCGCACTGACATCTCTCCCTAGAAGCTTCCTTCCTTCCATCCGTCCAATACTGCGCTCCGGCTCAAACGCGCCTGCAAGAATGTCGTCGAGCACGTCCAACGCCCCTGGCTGGTCCACTCAGCCCAACCCCTATCCTACCGCACGCCGCGACGGATCGACTTCCTTGACGTACAAGTCGGCAGCCAAGGGCTCCGTCACCGTCCCCGAGCCGTACGCATGGCTCGAGCAGCCCCCTTCGCAGTCTGCAGAGACCAAGGACTGGGTCCTCGCCCAGGCCAAGCTCACCCAGAACTACCTCGACGGTTGCCAGCCCGATCTGGACATCCTCAAGTCGCGCATCCAAAAGAACTTTGACTTTGCTCGCTTCTCCTGCCCTTCTCTCAAGGGCGACGGCCGCTACTACTATTCATACAACTCGGGCCTCTCGCCTCAGTCGCTCATCTACACCGCCTCCAAGCAGCAGGTCGACGCCAATGCAGGCAAGAACCAGCGAGACCCCATCGGCGACATCTTCTTCGACTCCAACCTGCTCAGCGCAGACGGCACCGTCGCACTCAGCTTCACCACTTTCTCCAAGTCGGGCAAGTACATGGCGTACGGCATCAGCAAGAGCGGCAGCGACTGGACCGAGATCTTTGTGCGCGAGACCGCAAAGCCCTTCAAGCTCGATGACAAGCACTACAATTCCAACGGCACCATCAAGCTCTCCAAGGACGAGCTTGCACAGTACGTCGACGCCACCGGAGGCAAAGACAGGCTCGCAGACCGCATCGAAAACGTCAAGTTCTCCAGCGCCACCTTCACGCATGACGACAAGGGCCTGCTCTACCAGACCTTCCCCTCTGCCTCAGTCTCGGACAAGGGCACCGAGACCGACGCCAACAAGGACGCACAGCTCTGGTACCACCGCATCGGCACGCCCCAGAGCGACGACGTGCTCGTGGTCAGCAAGGACACCAAGGTGCCCGAGTCCATGTGGAGCACCAACGTCACCCACGACGGCAACTTCCTCGTCCTCTACAACAGCAAGGACACCGACACCAAGGAGCGCATCTTTGTGCTGCCCCTCCACGACAAGGGCGTCAATGCTGCCGATAAGCTCAAGTGGATCCCGCTCGCCCTATCGTTCAAGTACGTGCTCAACTACGTCACCAGCAAGGGCAACCGCTTCTACTTTATGACCAACAAGGACGCGCCCAACTACCGCCTCGTTTCGGTTGATCTCGACCCGGCCACGCAGGCGCACGAGACAAGCAACGTGTGGGAGCTCACGGGCAACGACGTCGAGCTGCGCGACGTGATTGCCGAAGACAAGGACGCGCTGCTCTCGTCGGTGCAGGTGATCGACTCGAACAAGCTGCTCGTCGTCTACTCGCGCGACGTCAAGGACGAGCTGTACCAGTACGAGCTCGAGACCGGCAAGCGCGTCGAGCGCCTCCTCCCGGATCTTGTCGGCACCATTGACCAGATCGCCGCTCGCCACGAGGACGACCATGCTTTCGTCAAGTTCGGCTCGTTTGTCAACCCAGGCCAGGTGGTGCGTCTCGACTGGCAGGCGGGTTCAGCCCCCGACGCACGCAAGGCGAAGCAGACCGCCTACTACGATACGCAGGTCGAGGGCATCAAGGCCGACGACTTTGTGTCCGAGCAGGTCTTTATCACCTCCAAGGATGGCACGCGAGTGCCCATGTTTGTCACGCACCCGAAGACGGTCAAGAAAGACGGCAGTGCGCCTGCGATCCTCTACTTCTACGGCGGCTTCAACATCCCGATCACGCCCGTGTTTTCGCCCTCGATGATGTCGTGGATCGCGTCGTACAACGGCGTGCTCGCCTTTGTCAACTGCCGTGGCGGCGGCGAGTACGGCGACAAGTGGCACGAGGCCGGCACGCTGCTCAACAAGCAGAACGTCTTTGACGACGCGCTCTCCGCCGCAAAGTACCTGCACGAGAGCGGCTACGCGGCCAAGGGCAAGATCATCCTCTCCGGCGGCTCCAACGGAGGCCTGGGTGTCGCAGCGTGCATCAACCAGCAGCAGCCCGAGCACGGTATCGGTGCCGGAATCGCCGATGTGGGCGTGATGGACATGCTCAAGTTCCACACCTGGACCATCGGCAAAGCCTGGTGTGCCGACTACGGCAATCCGAGCGAGGACCCAGAGATCTTTGACTATGTCTACAAGTACTCGCCGCTGCACAATGTGGATGCCAACAAGGTGTACCCGACCACCGTGCTCGCGTGTGCCGACCACGACGACCGCGTTGTGCCCGCGCACTCGTTCAAGCTCATGGCAGAGATGCAGCACAAGCTCGCCGCCAACCCGAACCCGCTGCTGCTGCGCGTCGAGATCGATGCCGGTCACGGCGCGGGTAAGAGCACGCAGAAGAGGATCCAGGAGGCCGCCGAGAAGTACGCCATCGTAGGCAGGGCGCTCGGCCTCAAGATCCGCGAGGACGGTAGTCGGCTTTAGATTTGCATACGCCGGACATGACAATTCAACACGAGATCTAATATGCTCGCCGCTGCCCGAGCGTATGGTTGTGTTCAATGCCAGAGGGGAACCGGGCGATGTCTTGAGAAGGGTCGCGGGAGACGCGCTCGACGCGTCCGACGCGTGTCGCGTAAAGTGGTCAATCCGCTTTTTTCTCGGCAGCCGGGCGAGGCGGGCATGTTTGCGAGAGACGGGAATGAATTTCTGCACGGGCGCACGAGCCAGATGTGCTGAACCCTTCGTGCACAAAGCATTCTTGCTTTCCATCCGCACCTTTCCATATCCCTTTCATCCTCCTACCTACTCGTCCCCTCATCTATCCACCTCTGCTCCATCTTTTAACCTTTTTAGAAACTATCACGATGGTTCTGGATATGCTTGGTGCCGACGATGACTACGAGGCGCAGCGCGCTGCCAACATCAAGGCGAACCTGGAGCTGATGATGTCGCTTGGCCTATACCAGACGTCGAAGCAGCTGAACCCCACCACTCCCAAGCCTAAATCCAAGCCTAAGCCCAAGCCTACCCCCTCCTCCGAGGCTGATTCGTCAAACGGAGAGGAGAAGCGGGAACGGCCTCGACGTATTACTCGCTCCGTGTCGCGTGCCGAGTCGCCACAGGTGCCGCGATGGGGGATGAAGCGCGCTGAATCGGACCAGGGCATATTTGCACGCAAGCGTCGCCTTGCCGACGACTACGATCCCGACACCTTCGATGTCGAGTCGGACGACGAGTACGCACCCAAACGACGCAGCACCCTCAATCCGGCACGCCACCACCGCGATGAAGGCGAGCTGCAGCGTCGGGCGGATCGCCTAGGTGTGCGCATCCACGACCCGAAAACCTTTGGCGCCATCCCGGGCATCCCCGTCGGAACGCTGTGGGAGAAGCGCATGGACTGTTCCACCGACGCGGTCCACGCTCCCACCGTTGCAGGCATCAGCGGCAACGAAGTCGAGGGTTGTTGGTCGATCTGTCTATCCGGCGGGTACGAAGACGATGTAGACCTGGGGGATACGTTCACTTACACCGGCTCCGGGGGCCGAGATCTCAAAGGCACCGTGAACAATCCGAAGAACCTGCGTACGGCACCGCAGAGCTCGGATCAAAAGTGGGAGGGCAAGAATGCGGCGCTGCGCAAGAGCGCTCAGACGGGCAGGCCGGTTAGGGTGGTGCGCGGATACAAGGCGATGAACAAGTACGCACCCGCGGAGGGCTACGTGTACAGCGGGCTGTACAGGGCGACGCATGCGTGGATGGAAACGGGCAAGGCCGGATTCAAGGTCTGCAAGTTCCGCTTCCAGAGGCTGCCGAATCAAGACCCCCTGCCCACCTTTGACCAGCAACAAGAAGGCGTCGAGTCGGCGCTGACATCGCCCGAGCCATCACCATCGCCTGAGCCCGAGGCCGAGGCCGAAGCATCGCCTGCTCCTTCGTGCGCATCGGTGGGGTCGGTGGGGTCGATAGGATCGGCAGCAAGTCGATCGCGCAACCCGCTGCTGAGCACTCCCGAGTTCGACCGTGCCCAGTACATCATCATCTCCGACTCGGAAGACGACGAGGACGAGGACGACGAAATCGAGGTGGTGCTCGAACTCACGGTCCCGCGCAACAGAGCGAAAGAACACATCTCGCCGCGCAAGAGGAGGAGTTCGCGTCTCCCGCCCATGCGCAAGAAGTATACCCGCTAAGACCCATGTACATACAGTAGCCTCACAGTCAGAATACCCACACATGCTTTCAAAGTAGGACTTGGCGGCGAATAAAGATTCCTGGTCAAAGGTGCTAAGCTTCGGTGGGCTGGGTTGGGTCTTCGGCAGCAGGGGAAGGCTCGTCTGCGGGTGCGTCGGCAATAGCAGGTGAAGACGCTTCGTTGACAGCCTCGGTTGCTTCCTCCGCGGTCGCAGATTGTGCTTCGCCGGCATTGGTGCCGCTGGCCGGCTCGGACGCGGTCGTTGGGATTACCGCGTCTACAGCAGCTGGTGCCTCCGTGGCCGACGACGGCGCCTCCGAAGACGCCTCCAGCGCATTGCCAGATGCCGCCGCCTCTTCCTGAGATTCGGCCTGAGCAGAGGCCAGCTGTGATGCGGGTTGCGGTTGCTGCTGCTGCTGCTGCTGATCTTGTTGCTGTGCCGTCGGTTGCTGCTGCTGTTGTTCACCACCTTGCGTCTCGGGCGCAGCCAGCACCTGGACGCCCGTCTGTCTTCCGAGCAGGTTGGTATACGCGATCCACTCGGCGACCACCTCCTCCTGCCGTGCAATCATATCCTTCAGCCACGCCGCGACCGCACGCTTAAAGTCGAGCACCCTCTCCAAATCGAGTCTCTCCATCTCGTCCTTGCACCTGGCCGAAACCGTATCGAAGAGCCTTTGAGCCTCGAGTGCGCGGCTCTCTGCTTCGGTGACCTCGGCCAGGAGGCTCTGGAACTGTGCGCCGCCAGCAGAAGGGTTGGTCGCCTTGTACTTGTCAAACCGCACACGTGTCTTGCGCAGCTCGTCTGCCTGGCGCGCCGACTTCGCCCACACCTCGGTACGAACCTTAAACGCCTTGCGCACGCTACCCACCACACGTTCGTACTCGTACATGGTGGTGCCCAGCTGTCGAACGTCCGCCTCCGCCTGTGCATCTTCCAGCTCCATGGCGCGGCGCTTGACTTCGGCGAGCCCGGCGAAACACGTGCTGAGCGAGCGGCTCAAACTGCTCCCCGACAGCGTCGTCAGCACGTTGGTCAGATCGTGCATCGACTGCACCATGTGCTTGCGCTGCGTACTCAGCGCCGACACCGCCTTGACCATCCCCTTGAGCGCATTCTCGAGCGAGTCGAGGTACATCTTCTGCTCGTTGAACCACTCGTCCGTCTCCTCGAAGCTGTACGCACTTAGCGCCCCCGACGAGAGCGACGAAGTGGACGGCACAACGCTACCCAGCAATGCGCTGCCCCAGCTCTTGTACGTCTTCTGCTCCGGCGTCACAATGGGCCCCTTGACCATGTCGCGCTGCTTGACGTCCGCCGCAAAGTTCTCCGACTCGAGGAAGAGCCGAAAGTCGTCGTCCTGCTGCAGCAGCGGGTGGTTGGCGATCTTATTGATGCACGTCTCGAGGCCGATCCTGCGCGCCTCGACGAGCTCGGCATTGAAGCGTCCGATCGACACCTTCTCGGGCACGGGCGGCACGATGATGCCCGGATTGTTCTGCACCAGCGCAGCGTGCAGCCAGCGAAAGTCGCGGTAGCGCCGCAGCGCCGAAAAGTGAGGCGAGCCAAAGTTCGGACAGTCGGTGTGCGTGCGTACGGTGTAGACGATGTGCGCCGTCATGGGGTCACCGATGCGCTGCGGGTCGCCCACCTTGATGGTGAACGTCCAGTTGCGCCGATGCAACCGCTCGTACGCTTCGCGGTCGCGTGCGTCTTGCAGCTGATCGAACGAGGGGCGGTGGTACAGACGCGGCTGCGTTGTCGATGCGGGCAAAGCACCGCTGCTGGTAGCTGGCTGAGCGCGCTCGGCGTCCGCAGAGATGCGCGAGGGGGCCGAGGAGCCGAGCGAGCCGATCGAGCCCGACATTCTCGCCGCATTGCCGTCCGCAGACGTGCGCCCTGCTGGCGTTGGGGAGCCGTTGACGATGGTATCCTGAAAGCTCGCCTGGTTGGTGCGCGGCGAGGGCTGGCCGTATCCGTCCTCGTCCGAGTCTTGTGGAGCGTGACGCGACGCTGCAGCGGCCGTGTCGAGGTGGGAAACGCCGGACACGCTCGACTTGCGCGCTGCGCCGCCAAACATGGTGCTCTCGTCGGTGAGAGAGGTGAGTCGCGCCGCACTGCTTGCACTGAGCGAGCGTTGCGGAAGCGTCGAGCCGAGCCGTTGCCTCTCGCGCGCGGCAGCGAGATTGAGCGGGCTCTCGTCGATGACGGATCCGGTGGGTGTGGCGTCGGTGGTGGAGATGGGGACCGCCGAGCGTGCCGGCGTGCCGTCGTGCGGATGCGGAGGCGTGTCGGGACGGTGTCCGCTTTTGATCGAGGAAGGAGGGTGCGTGCTGGTGGGCGATGGCAGGCCGGAGGTGGCTGGTGGCGTTGGCCGCGCCTTCAGTGAGTTGAACGACGGATGTGGGGAGCCTGGCTCGTGGTCGATGCTGTTCTGAACGTCTGCTGGCTCGGTGGAGGAGCTGGGTGCGGTGGCTTCGTTGACCTCTGAATCTGCTGCTTTGAATGCTTGCGAGTCGTTCGAGGCTTCCCCTTCTGTGGCCTGCGATGCTTGCTCTTCTTGCTGCCGTTTGCGCTCTGCCTCTTGCGCCTCCTTTTCTTGCTGGGCCTTCTGTTCAGCTTCTGCTCGTGCCTTGGCATCGGCCTCGGCCTTTTCGGCAGCAATGCGGCGCTCTTCTTTTGCTTGTCGCTCGCGCTCAGCCGCCTCCTCTGCTTCTCTCTTCTTGCGCTCCTCTTCGTCCTTGCGTCGTTTCTCCTCTGCCTCAGCGGCTATCCTTGCTTCCTCTTCTTGTTTTGTTTTGAACGTCTGCATGAGCAAAAAGCAGTCACAGGTCAGCCTAGTTCACACGCGAGCACGAAGCGTTGGGCATTTGCGACGTATTTGTGCTACATCACAATAGGCGAGATGCGAGCGCGGCTTGGCGGTTCACAGTGAGGTGCGCTGGGTACGTACTTCTGCAAGGTAAGGGCGCCACCAGTCCTCGAAAGAAGTGTAGGTAACTGGCACCCCATACTCCTCCAGCACCGAAGTGTCGAGCTTGCAGTGACGTGGGCGAGCGGTGGCGGCCATGGGATCCACCTCGTATTCTGGGTCGAGGAGGTCGGTGCGGGTTTCGAAGCCGACCGAGTTGGCGATTCGGCTGAGAACCATGCACATGTCGTACTTTGTCATGGCCTCCTTGGCGCTGAAGTGGGTGATGGGTGGCAGCTCCTTTGCGGACTCGGCGTGCACCTCGGCGAGCTTGAGGATGGCAGCTGCGACATCTGCGACGTTGGTGGGATACCTGACGGCGTATGCATCGCACTTTTTGGGCGAGGTTGAGCTTGCAGAAGGCTGGATAGCGTTGAGAAGCACATTGACGGCGGACTCGTCGTTGGTGATGGTCCTGCCGTAGAGGACAGGCACGCGGAGGTTGGTAAAGTGGCCGGGCTTTGCATGCTCGGCCACAGCGCGCTCGCCCTGGAGCTTGCTGACGCCGTAAGCATTCAGCGGGTTGGGGGCATCATCGACGCTGTACGGAGGTTTGGAGCCGTCAAAGACATAGTCGGTGGAGATGTTGATGAGGATGGGCGGCTTGTCGAGCTGCGAGGCGAGCGTTGCGATGGAGGCGGGGGCCTCAACATTGATGGCGTGCGAGGCGGCAGGGTCATTTTCGACAACATCAGGACGTCGCTCTGCAGCGGTATGGACAACGACGTCGGGCTGAAAGTCTTTGAGGCACGACTCGACTGCGGCAGGGTCGGTGAGGTCGAGCTTGACGAGGCCCTTGGAGGGATCGGAGCGGGTGAATGCGAGGGCCTTGGTGTCGTAGCTCTTTTCGGTGCAGAGCTGATGGACCGCGCGTCCCAGCAGACCAGACGCGCCGGTAATGAGCACCTTCATCGTGCGTCGTTGTCGCAGCAAAGCCGTTGGTAGCGAGTGGTCGTGAAGGAAGAGCGAGGGGTCCACGTCGAGAAATGCGAGCATCCGTGCACACTCGGCCCACGCTGCTTTCAAAAACACGCGTGGCTCCTCGGCCTCACCGACGACCTCAACACTCTCCACCCGCTGCTAGATCGCGCCCGATTCGAACCAGCCACCGCCCACCCGATGGTGATCTGAGCACTTCGGACCGCGGCCGACGCTTCTTCCGAACGCACGGCGACTCCACACTCTCCTTCCTTCTTGTCCTCCACCTCGTAGACCACATAGAGCAACAACCATGGCTGGATCCAACGAGCCCATCGCTCACATCAAGGCCGTCCTGTTCGACATGGACGGCCTGCTGATCGATTCGGAAGGCATCTACACCACTGTGGTCAACGACATCCTCCGCCCCTACGGCAAGGAGCAGACGTGGGAGATCAAGGCCAACCTTATGGGCAAGCCTGAGCGCGAAGCCACATGTAAGCTCGCCTCACCTTCCTATTCCCGCTGATTATATGCTGACTTGCTTCCTGCCATGTGTGATGTGTAGTAACGCTGCTATCTGCGCTTTGGCCTCCCACCAAGGAGGGTGAGCTGTACGGCTCGGATTGTCCGTTTGACATCGACACGTTCCTCAAGGACCGCAACGATGTGCTTCTGAAAGCGTTCGAGCAGGTTCCTCAGATGGCAGGGGCTACGCGTCTCGTACAGCACCTGCACAAGCACAAGATCCCCATCTGTGTTGCTACGGGCAGCAAGCGCCGGAATTACGAGATCAAGACCGCCAGCCACCCGGAACTCTTTGGACCCTTTGCCCAGCGCGTCATCTGTGGAGACGATGCAAGGCTCACACGCGGCAAGCCACATCCGGACATCTTCCTGCTCGCTGCGAGGGAAGGACTGCTGAGCGACCACCCCGACGAGCAAGAAACACTGCAGCAGCTTGGAGACAGTTGGACCGACACCCTGCGTGCGATGGGCGAGCAGTTCGACGGAGACCACAACCTCAAGGGCGCCGAAGCTAGCATCTTGGTGTTTGAAGATGCAAAGCCAGGCGTTCAGGCTGCAAAGGCCGCCGGCATGCATGGTACGTCCCCTCCACAGCCCCACCTCGGTCCTCCGCGAACCGATTTGACTGACCTACATACCCACGCTGCTGTTTCGCTGTGCCAGTTGTTTGGGTTCCCGATCCGAACCTGCGTGCACTCTTCCCCAACGAGGAACTCGGCGCTTCCCAAACCATCAACTCGTTGCTCGATTTCGATCCCACCACCTGGGGCCTGCCGCCGTTCCAAGATTCCTAGCCAGAACACTAGACTCCAGCTTTCCGGAATAGACAGATTTGGCTTCATTTATGCAGCATGGGCAACGTCCATACTCCGACTGAGACTCATCCAGACACAAGACCATCACAACGACAGGGGCAAACAGATGTCTATGATTGCACGAGTTTCTAGCCTTTTCTTCTCGGGAGATTACATGCCGAGCATGCCGTTCATCGCATTGCCGACGTACGCCATGGGCTTGATGTTCGGGTGGGGTTGGGCCTCGAACACGGTCCACCCGATGCTGCCCTGAGCGTCGATGCGCGCAAATGCACCGAGGTTGCCCGTCGAATCGCAGTAGTTGGGTGCGGAAAAGATGGTGCAGCAGCGACCCTCGTGCTCCTCCTCGTAGCCGCCCATGCGCACCTCGTGACTGCGTAGCACAGCGGTGACGCCATTGAGCTCACACCACGCCTTGGTGATGTCCGGTCCAAAGCCAAGTCCGACTCCACGCTTGGATGGGCCGCGTCCCGGCGCTGTCTGCGGATCGCTCCAGAGCAGCTCCATCATCAATCCGGCCTGACCGGGCTGTCCGATCGCAAAGCGGTCAATGGCGCGAATGTCGTCGAGCGTGACACCGTCCTTGGAGAAGAGGCCACCGTGCACGACAAAGAATCGCTTTCGCCCCGTGTCCTTGTCCGTGATGGGCTGGCGCTGCGCCACGGAGAACGACGCCGGCAGCTCATCGCCCGTGAGCGGAGCCTGGGTGGCACTGATGAGCGTCGCCAGCGGCAGCGCCACAAACACCTGGGTGAAGAGCTTGAACGTCAGGTCGCCGCCAAACTTGGCCTTGCACTCGCCCTCGAAGCCGTACACCTTGTTCATCTCGGACGTCTCGTGGTTGCCGCGGTTGATGAGCGTGGTCTTGGGGTAGAGCCACTTGTACGCAAACACGGTAAGCGCGATCTCGACCGACCACGAGCCACGGTCGACAAAGTCGCCGTTGAAGAGCAGCGCATGGTCGTTGCTCGGCGCGCCCGTCTTGTTAAGCAGGTGGATAAAGTCAAAGAACTGGCCGTGCGTGTCGCCGATCACGTCGATCGTCGTGCCGTCCGTCACTTGGTAGTCCACCAACGTCGGCTCCTGCTGCAGCGCGCGGAAGGCGCCCAGGATGATCTGCCAAGAGTAGCGGTTGTGCAGCTTGCCGCCGTTCTTAAAGTGCTCGATCATGTCCTTGATGAACTTTTCGTCGATCTTTCCAAGGTGCTTGGTTTCCTCGTCGTCGCCATCAGCGATGCGAGGGCCGTCGTAGGAGTCGGGCACAACGGTGCCGCCGCCGCCCTCCTTGAGGTTGGACTCGACCGTGTCGGCCGCCTTGACGCCTTCCGCGACCTTGATGGCCTTCTCGAACTCGAGACGGCGGATGAGCTTGACAGTTGCCTCGAGCTGCGCCTTGACCGAGGCGTTCTTGGGTTCGAGCTGCGCGACGATCTTGAGGTCGGGCAGAGCCGACTTGGGATCGAGGATGCTGAGATGTGCGCTGGCCCTGCGGAAGTATGCTTTGGAGAACTTGGAGTCGAGCTGGATGGCCTTTGTGGCGTCTTCGATGGCGAGGCCGTGCTGTTCGAGCTTGAGCTCGCACGCTGCACGGTTACTGTAGAAGGCGGGCACGGAAGGGTCGAGTGCGATGGCGAGGCCATACTGGTGCTTGGCGGCGTCGTACTGGCCGGCGACGAAGAGCTTGTTGCCCTCGTCCTTGAGCACCTTTGCCTTTGCCTGACGCTCCTCGACAGGCAGAGCAATGTCTTCCTTGGATGGCGAGGGCGGCACGTCAGCGGACGTTGCCGATGCCTGGTCGAGCTGCGTCACATCGGTGCCCAGCGAGGCCACCGACGAGGCGGCGGGAGACGAGGGCGCAGACGAGTTGCCCGAGGACGACGACTCTGCGTGTGTTGGGGTGGAGGAAGACATGGTCGGTGTGGCCGAATAGCGCGGATCACCAGCTTCGGCGCTCGATTGCAGGTGGTGATGTGTGAAGAAAGACCAGGAGATTTATGGAAAGATCGGCTGCTCCTGTATGCGTTCGGAACGGTTCCGAGCAGAAGAGTGCTTGGAGCAGATCGAGCTGCTGCCGCTGTGGTCTTCGTTCGGCAAGGTCAAGCTAAGCTGGCTTGTAAGCGGTGCTGCGTGGCTGCGATGGTCGAGGAGCAGAGGCGGAGCGATCAGCGGAGATTCCGACAAAGCAGTGGCCAGCAGCGGCCAGCAGAGGCCAATTCCAGCTCAGCCGTCTGCTCCTGCTACTAATTTACTGCACCGCTGCTGCTCAGAATTTCGCTCCACTTTTCCTCGCCGCTCGGCTTCTTCTTCGCCCGCACAGCGCCATCATCGGCCTGCCGCTGAAAAACGTCTTCTCGCGCCCAACGCCGCGAGCATTTTCAAGATTTCAATCTGTTCTTTCACGAGATCACACATTTCTCCCGCGTCGCGAAAATGTGGAGCGACGGGACCCTGAAGCTGTTGGTTGGGCCGGTGATGCGCGCCTGTCAAGAAGCTCATCATCATTACCAACTCGCTCTCGAGCGAACCTTCACCTTCCTCGTCACCCATCGACATCGGCTGAGCCGCGTGGCTCCACATTCGGGTCCGCATTCCTCAATCCGCCCATGCTCAGTCGACGTCTCCTGCTTCCTTTCCACTTCCATCCCCGTCGCAATGGCGCGAGAGACTGCATCGCAGCCGGGACCATCTCGAACGCAACCTAGCCAGCCTTCTTCCTCCCGCAACGGTAGCACCTCCACCAGAGCCACTGCTATGACCAACGAGGAGGATCAGGATGACCCTTCTGCTGCTGCGCGCAAACTTCGCCGACAAAGGCGCAGAGAAGAACAGGCCTACAAAGTCTACGGCTGGGAGAACTTGTATGGCGGAGGTGGTCGCCCTCCCGTCTTTGATATCCGCGACCTTCGCAGGTCCGAGCGCAATGCACCGTCCAACTCTCAATTCAATGGCTCTGCTTCTGCCAGGCATGAGAGCCACTCGCCTCGCCGCTCAAGTAGACTGCCACCTGCCTCGGCCCCGCAACCTTCAACCTCGGCTCCAACTCAATCACGCTCTGGCAAGCGCAAAGCCACATCACCCCCCACCGAGACTCGTCGAGAAAGACGTAGAACTCGATCTACATCGACCCAGCAGCCACCAGCCGCTCAGTCCGACTCCGACAACGATTTCGAGGTAGTGGGCTGGACCGGCCCAGCTGCCTCACAATCCCGAACCCAACCGGAAAGAACCACGCCTGTCGCCACCAAGCTCGAACAGAGTCCAGCAAAATCACCGCAGACCCTGCCGCATGTGCAGAATCGCGATCGACTCTTCTTGACCTCATCCTCATCATCCCCTGGCCGGCAAGTGTCGCTTCTTCCGGCTGAGAGCGCACCCACCGCAGCGAGCAGCAGGGAAACCTCCCTGTCGACCTCAACCCGCGCGGCATCCAACATGGAGTCCGAAGATACCATCATCGCCGCCTTCGCCCAAGGCTCATCTCTGATCGAACAGGTGCTGCGAGCCATCACCAGATACTCCGAATCACTCGACCAAGCCCATCGCCACCGCGAGACGGCCGACACCCTCTACAGGCAGCTCACGGCTCTCGGGCCCACGCCCACCATCAAGGACCTCCACGTCATCACCTGCTCGGTCCCCTGGCGGCTAGACAAGAGGCTTGCCGTCGTCTTTCGAGCGTGGAACACTCATCTCCTTCAACGCCATTCGATCACCAAGCGCACAGAATCCCCCAGCACCCATGCAGCACAGCCCGTCCGTTCATCACGATCGACAAGCAAAGAGGCTAGCCTAGCACCTGCAGCCGTAGCCGAAGACGACGCGGTAGCCCCCAGCAACGACATCTCAAGGTCTAAAACCCCGCATCCTCCTCCGGCTACGATCGAAACATCTGACGCTCAGGCCGACGTTCAGGAGCCATCGGACCCCACAGACGTGCAAATGGGCCAAATCGGCGCATCTGGTGATGCAGCCGCAGGACAAGAGGAAGTAGACCTACTCGCCGATCATGAGGCCGGCGATACCAGCGCAGGCCCCCCGGCCAGCATCGCCTCGGTCGACTCGCCACGAGCTTATGGAACGCCGCCTGAAGAGCCAGAAGAGCAAGAAGAGCAAGACGAGCTGCTCGAAGAGGTGGATGAGTTAGAAGACGATGATGCAGTCCCTGTCGCCAGTGGAGAGCAAGACGGAGCGCCAGCTCAGCCTGTGGATGCACGCGAGCCGAGCGTTCCTGCAGATCAAGAGGCGAAAGAGCCGGTCGCGGAACAAGCTTCTGCAGACGCTGCAGCTTCAATGACGACGGAAGCTGCACCTGTGCCGACGGGAGAGCCGAGTGCAGATCTAGCGGAGGAGAATCAAGAACCGATTCCTGACGATAGCACCACATCCACGCTTGTCACAGAGGGGGAGCCGCAAACAGAGGCAGCTGCGGCAAAGGGCGCTGACGCGGCCGACGGCGATGTCGTCATGGACGCGACAGAAGAGATTCGAGCATCATCAGCTCAACCAACTGCCGAGTCGCCTCCAGCATCAGACGAGCGACAAGACGGCTCATCAACGCCCGTTCCCGCACGTTCGGTTGATCCGGCCGACATCGAGATGGCCGCGGATTCACCGACTGCACCCATCGCAAATCCGTCTCGAGTACCAGACGAGGTACAGAGCAGCACGACGGAAACGGCACCCTCGCGTCGCGACGATACACATGAAGTCACGCCAACTCCAGTCATCCCGCCAGCGGACCATCCGACTGCTGATGCGACTGGAGAGGCGGCTCCGCTGCCAGCCACAACGCGGGCGACCGACCAAGCCGAAGCCGAGCCGAGCCAAGACGCGGTAGCATCCAGCGACTCTGCCATGACAGCCACGGTTGCAGCGCACGCTATGGCAGAACTGCCAGACGCAAACGCGCAAGTTGTCGCTGCAGCACCCGTCTTCCAACACGCTCATCAACGCAACACAATCGATGGCTCGGACAGTCAGGCGCAAGAGACCGCAAATGGCGCGCTCAATGTTGCCAGCTCCGTCTCGACTGAATTCAATGAGGCATCGCCTGCTAACCCGAACCCTCGTCAGGACCCGCAGAAGGACCAAGAGCAGGCGGCGATTGCGACTGAGCACACCTCAGACCCTTCTGCAGCTCGGCCCAGCATCGCGGTCGATAGCTCCGACGCTCAGCAGCAACCAGCCGCCCCCAGTATCGACGACGATCGTGCCTCGGTCGTCGTGCCCGAACCTGACATTGCGTCTGGTTCCGTATTGCTTCAAGAGCTCCGGCGCCTGGATCGAGCGCATAGCCAACCGTCTTCCGACACATCTGCGTCTGCACCTGTGTCTTCAGCGAGCAGGCCAAAGATGACGATGGCCGACCGCATGAAGTCGCTGCTCAAGGATCTGGCCAGCATCACAAACAGGCGCTCGTCGTACGAGATGCTGCAGCAGCTCAAGCCGCTTCGCGCGGGCAAAGCAACGAAACGTACGATTCCAGATCTGGTGGAGCGGTGGCAGGACCCGGCCAACATGATTCCATGGACATGCCTGCAGGACCTGTACCCGAGGATCTTCCATCCGAGGGCCGAGACGCACATGCATCTGTCGATGCACGAGCTCATGAACAAGGTCGCCAGCACGCGATCGGTGCAGCATCTGGCGCAGAAGATCCCGGAAAGGGTGATCGCGCGTGCGCTCATGGAGTTCCCCAGGATCCCGCACATGCTCGAATGCTGGAGCAAGGAGAAGGAGGGATACTTTGCTTCGAGACAATTGCCCCAGCCGACGGATACGTTGCCCGAATTCAGATTTGCGGATGCAGCGCCTGCGCCGCGGCCTGGTTCGGCTAGGTCTGCAGTCGATGCAAGAGCGTCGGCTCCGCCGTCATCGACGCTGGACGAGGCTCGAGAAGCCAAGCCCGTGCCGGTTGCGAGAGACATGGGTGGCCAGACGACGCAAGCTGTCCCGATGGCGCAATCTCACTCGAATCCACCTCCGCACACTTCCGTGGCGGGACAATGTGTGGACCCGTCGACGCTGCATGTGCCGCAGCACAATGCGCGTCCCAGCGTCCTTGAACCCATTGCACCGATGTCTGGGCAGTCACTGGCACCGCCGGTGGGTGGAGTTGCGACAGTCGCACCCGCGCCAGCTGCGCTTTCGTCGGTCGCTGCAACGATGCCCGCCACGCACGCGCGTCGCACTTTACAAGGACCGCAGACGTCGGCGCGATCGGCCGGACCTGGCAGACCCGTGTATATTCTTCCATCTCCCGAGGCTCAGAATCAAAGCACGAGAACCATGCAGCCGCCGGCGGTGCCTGCTCAGCAGGCCCAGCCGGTGCATGCCACGCGACCCATGGCAGGGCCAGCGTTCGCCACGACGGGGCCGACGATGCAGCCATCGAGGGACATGAACCAGTTCCTGCGGCAGCAGCAGCAGATTGCGTCGCAGGCGCGTGCGCGGCAGCAAGCGGCGACGGACATGCGGCGCGCGACGGAAGCGGTGTTCGCCGGGCTGGTGGGAGACTGCGTCTCGTTTGCCGAGCATGTGCTGGGATCGCGCGTGCCGAGCGAGGTGGCGGAGCGGCCGTACTTTAGCGAGGCGGATCTAACGCACGTGGTGGATTACGTGGTCAAAGTGTACGAGCTCGAGGTGGAAGCGGAGCGCGCGGCGGGTCGTCGGAACGCAGCGGCGGAGGAGAAGTACGCCAAGATCATGGTGGTCAAGCAGGCGGCGGAGGATGTGATGCGGACGACCAAGATCCTCATGGGCGTGCGTGTGTGCTTATCCGAGACGGCGAGCGAAGCACTGCGCAACGCATCGACGAATGCGGTGCCGCGAGACTGGCAGGAGGTGCTGGCGACTTCGCCACGCTACGCATCGGCGGTGGAGTATCTGATGCGCTTCCAGGACGTGCCTGCGGGCCTGCTGACGCGACAGGAGCGCAACATGATGCTGCACACCATGGTGGTGGCGACGAACAAGGATCTGGAAAGGACGCTGGAGAGGACGGTGGATGTGGATGCGCTCATCGGCCCCGTCCGGGGTGCCACGGGCGCCATCAGCGAATCAGAGGCCGAAATGATCCGCCGAGAGTGCTTCCTGATCGGCTGCATCTGCTGCAAGCACGTCGTTGGCATCCTGGGCCAAGGCGCCAAGCAGCAGAGCTGAACCTCTCGCTCTCCACTCCCACCGAACATGCAGGCCGAGTTCAAAGACAGTGACACGCATTGGCATACACATACAGGGCGTGGGAGTGTTATGCGATGGTTAGGCGGAGCAAAAGGGGAGTAGAACGAACAAAAAAATACAATGAGAGGCAGGGGGGGAAACGAAGAAGCCGGGTTGGATGGTGGGATCTATTGACCGATTCCGCAGATGGACAGTTCGCGCATCTCCTGGAGCACGGCTTCCACCTGGGCGTCCAGCTGACCGTCGGCGTACTCCTCGCGCACGCCGTCTGCAAAGAACCTCTGAACGCCACCCAACTTTTCGTAACCATCCTCTGCGAACTTTGCCTGCATCCTGACCATGGCCTCGAAGCTTGGATCGAGGTAAGGAATCCTGAGATCGACGAGTTGGGGCAATTCTCCTTTGACCTGGTCGTCGAGGGTTTCAAAGATGACTCTGGTGTCTTCGAGTTCCTTTTCCGCCTTGGGTAGTTTGGTGGGGTCGTCGGAGGGTTTGTCGACGAGTTTGCGGTGCTTGGATCGTGCAGCGTCGTAGTCGAGCAGCTTCTTGTTGCGCTTTTCGACGACCTTGTTGACTTCGGGGAAGTAGGATGCGAGTTTGCCGATGGGTTCCAGCACAGTGGCGCGGTAAGGGGCGTCGATCTCCTTGGCGGTTTTGGTGTCGAGTTCGTCGACGGCTCGACGGTAGGCGTTGGCCGACATGGCAGCATCAGACGAGTCGGTGTAGAAGCCATCGACGGCTTCGGCGATGCGCGATTGGGACGAGGCGAGCGATCGGATGGCATCGAGGTACGCCTTGGCCTCCTTCTGCAGCGACGTCACTTCGCGCTCGAGTGTACGGTACTGCTCTTCGGTCGAGTTGAACTCGCTGTCTACTGTGCGCTCCACCTGACCCGTCTTTTGCATGAGCGTCGTGCCGGCGCGGTTTATCGATTTCTTGAATCCACCCCACGACATGATTGCGACGTTTTGCTGCGAGGGCTACGTGGGTGTCCGAGTGGGTGCAAGTGAGAGAGCGAGAATCACGGAGCTGCCGATGCACAGGCGGGTCCAAGATCGGAAAGCGATGCGCGATGTGACGTGCCAGAGTCGGTCACTGTGATTGCGCAAGGTGATCTCAGAAGGCGGAGAGATGAGGTGAAGTAGGAGCGAGGAGCGTGAGAAGATGGGAAAGATGAGGAGCGATGCCAAGATGGTCGACGGAGAGATGCCGACAGGCAATTCGTCTGTGCGGCATCATGACGCCGCTGCCAAGCGACCAAGGGCGAGCGAGCGCTCAAGATGCTGGATCGGGGCAGCCGCGTTTCTATTTTCCGCCAATTACGGCTGCGCGGGCCGATTGACCTCCACCCTGCGCTCCAGCTGAGCCCCGGCGCCTGCAAACTGCTGGGCTTCAGGCAGGCTGTGCACGGATGCAGCCAGATCAGCTCGGCAACTGCCACGCCGCTCCACCACTCTCCCGATGGACCCTGATCATCATCATCCATCTATCTTTCCCAGAGCCTCCCTGCGCCATCCTCCGACCCTCCCATCCACCACGCATCCAAGCCTGTCAGTACAGCGCATACGCAGGCGTACCCTTCCTATCAGCTCGCCATGAACCGGCTGTTCGGCTCCAAGGCTGCCAAGCCCAAGCCGTCGCTCAACGATGCCATCGCCTCCACCGAGTCACGCGCCGACGGGGTCGAGGTCAAGATCCGCAAGCTCGATGCGGAGCTCGCGCGGTACCGCGACCAGATGAAGAAGATGCGCGACGGTCCGGGCAAGACGGCGATCCAGCAACGCGCCCTGCGCGTGCTCAAGCAAAAGAGACTCTACGAGAACCAGCTGGCGCAGCTGCAGCAGCAGTCGTACAACATGGAGCAGGCCACCATGACCACCGAGAACCTGCGCAACACCATGGCCACGTTTGACGCCATGCAGACCGCCAACAAGGAGATGCGCAAGACGTACGGCAAGATCGACCTCGACAAGATCGAGTCCATGCAGGACGAGATGGAGGACCTCATCGAGGCGGCCAACGAGGTGCAGGAGACGCTCGGTCGCAGCTACGGCGTGCCGGACGAGGTGGACGAGGAGGATCTCCAGGCCGAGCTCGATGCGCTCGCAGACGATCTGGATGCAGAGGATGTAGGTGCGGATGCGGTGCCCAGCTATCTGCAGTCCAACCAGGAACTGCCAGACTTTGTCGATGAGCTCCCCAACCACGCACAAGCAGAAGGCGCAAATGCAGAGCACGGAGAGGCGCTCCGTGCGGCGTGATGGCTCCATCCCGCTCTTCCATAATCTGAGCCCAAAGACGTGCCAACAACACGTCCGGCAGCTACTCAGGATTTCACGACTTGCATCCCTCTTCCATCTTGTACTTTTAGTCTTATATTGGCCAAGTGTATGTGTCCCAGCCCACTTGTCACCGACTGCATATGTTCGCCATCGACGGCCACAGCCACGCAAACCCTCACGGGCTTTTGAGGATCGCAGCTGGGGCGAGCCAACGCTAGCAAATCTGCAGTAAGTTACCTTGAACCATGATCCGCGAATTTCACCCGCTGAAAATCACGCAGGAAATGCGGTGCCAAAATCGAGCCTCAGAAATGACCTTCCAATCACGACTCGTTGCACACGCACACATCCTTCGTCTTGGTCGCTTTTCAGCATGGCTGGATATTACTAGCAGCAACCGGGGCATACATGTAGCTGTTCGTGAACGAAAGCGTCGCACTCTAGGCAAAAGTCGTGGTTGCATCTCGTGCACCTGTACCTCGACGAAGGCGACAGCCCCGCATCCTCGAGCGCCTTGTTTGCCGCCGGTGTTCGATTGTCGTCCTTTTTGGGGAATCGCAAGTTGCACGAGAAACAGGCGTCTTCGGCACGGTCTCCTACGGCCTCCCATGCAACAGCCTTCCAGTTGGGGACGGGGAAGAGGTGGTGGTACGAACGCGCCAAATGGGTGCTCATCACAATGGTGATGCCGCAGACGGGACAGTCGGTGGGTACATCGCATACCTTGACTCCACAGCGTGGACACAGGTACCCGCTGCCACGCGATCGAGAGTGACACGCACACAGCGTCGGTGCCGCATGCGCAGGTAGGCGCAGCGGAAATGCCATCTGCAAAAGATCAACGCCATTCTGAACTTCCTCCTCCTCTTCTGCTCCAGCACGACGCTTTCCTTTGCGTGGTCCGTCGACGGCAGGTGGTGGGACGAGGTCGAATAGTGCGTCGTGAAAATGTCCTTCGTTGAGCGCCACGCTGAACACCCCACCCGTGCGCGTACACACGTCTTTAAACACCTTGACCTCCGCCGCCAGATGCACCACCGACACGCGGATATTGTCCTTGACGAGCGTATTGATGGTATCGTGGATGTTGCCCGGATCGCACGTGGTGAGACTGCCAAAGATCGCCAGGATCTCGCGCGAGTTGGATGCCGGCAGATGCACCAAGCTGCTCCTCGCCATCTCGAGCGCGTTTTGCAGCGACGGTTCGCCCCTCGGCTCGAGCCGGCGCTTGTTCGACAGCGACGCCGTATGGTCGACCGTATTGCCACCCATCATGGCGAGTCGTTCGGCGATACCCTCCCGCGTGCCGATGACCGACAACTGCCCGATCGGATTCTGGTCAAAGTACTCGTTGACAAACTCGCGCGCATACTGCAGCGTCACATCGAACCGGTTCGGCCGCATGTCTTTTTCGAGCATACTCGCCGAGAGATCGATGAGAAGCGCGAGGTGGCGGATGATGCCGCGCTGCACGGGCGCCACGTCCTTGAGCGTACGTCGCCGCTTGGAGCCCTCGATCATCTGGCGCACCGCAGACTCGAGCGAGCCCGAATCGTCTTCGGCCACCGCATCCCACGAACGCTTGTACGTGGCTTCCCACGAGTAGCCCTGGTCCTTGGATTTCGATTTGGCCGACGCCGCCGCCTTGCCTTTGCCCGCAGCTGAGGACGACGAGCGCGCAGCCCCAGTGGCAGATTTGCCATTCGTTGCTGCGGACGCGGCCGACGAGCGCGCAGCCTGACCAGCGCGCAGCGTGCCTAGCCTTGGCAGCGAGGGTGCAGCGCGGTACTCGTCGCCACTGTCATCGTCGTCCAGAAAGTCCTCGGCATCGTATGCGTCCGCTCCATCATCGACGTACTCGTCGTCGGCTACGCGAGGCGGCATGGCCTGAAAGTACGCCTCGACTCGAGGCGGGCGTCGGACGAGTGGTAGGGCCGCAGCTCAGTGCTGGGCTTGAAAACGTGCTTGTTGCACTTCCCGAAGAGTTGTGATGGAGTTGTATGTGGTGGTAGGATCCATCGACGAGAGCGGCTGGGTGGTGTCGTCTGCGCAGTCGAAAGGGTGGTCGGAGCGTCTGTTCGAAATGTGGAGCTCTCAGTGGAAATATTTAGCGTTGGCAGTTCGAAAGGTCTAACAAATATGGAGAATTTCCATCTTGAGAGCGCGCCTTTGGCTCTAGGAATCCGAGGCGAGTCGAGTCGCGTCCACTCGGCTGCCAACACGCCGCCATCTGCGAGCCAGTTGCTCTTCTTGCTGCTCCATCATCACTTGCAAGCACGCTTTCATCCGCACCTCCTCTGTCTGCTCAACAACAGACTGTTCACCCACACAGCGCACTCAGCATGAACATGCCACCTCCGCATGGCCCTGGTGGGCATCCCGGCCATCCAGGCCACCCCGTCCATCCCGGTCATCCAGGGCATCCAGGCCACCCCGGTCAGCCGGCTCACTTTGGACATCCTGGACAACCTGGGCATCCGGGCCACCCGGGCCATCCAGGCTTTGGCGCCTCATCCTCTCCCTCACCAGGCATGATGAACCGCCAGCACCCGCATGCGCAGCAATTCTACCCGCCGCAAGCACACCAACAGCATCTCGACTCGCCCTCAGCGTCGGCGAACCGCGGTCGCAAGCGCAAGCTCACCGTGCACAACCACGCGCAGCCGCACATGCCGCGACGTCTCTCCATGCATGGTCCCGGGGGACCGCACGCACAACATCCCGGCCATCCGCAGCAGCTTGGACCCGGCGGCATGCACGGCCGTGCGCCCATGCCGCCGTTCCTCGGGCTCAACCTGCCGCCCACCATCGCCGACGAGCTGCCCGAGTCGATCTTTGACGATCTCGACCGCCTCGGCCCGCGCGACATCGCCGTCGCCCGGTATGCGCGCAACCACGAGCTGCTCAGCATGGTCTTTGACGCACGCCGCATCGACACGCTCACCCCGGCCCCATCACCGTATGCCGATGTGAAGCACGATGACCTCAAGGCCAAGGCGGCTGCGATTCACGACGAGATCGCACAGCTCACCAAGCAGCATGAAGGAAAGATGCGCGAGGTGCGCGAGAGCGCCGGAAGCAAGAAGGGCAGGAGCAGCAAGGCGGACGACGAGCTGGATAGCGAGGTGCCAGCGTGGGCCAACAACGCTTCGAGGGGCAGGATCGTCGGAGTCGGATTTGTGCGTGCCGAGACGCCCGAGGAGCTGCGTCCGCCCAAACCTGCTACTGCTCCAGCAGCGGATGGCATAGGTGAGCAGGCACAGGCGGCTGTGGCTGCGGGGACAGAGGCAGCCAAGGAGGAGAAGGCACAAGCAGAGCAGACAGCATCGCAGGCCGAACGCGAGGCAATTGAGCAGCTCAACGTCGAACTTGGCATCGCGCCCACGCAGTCGGAGACGCCTGCGCCCGCACCCGCACCCGCACCCACGCCCGCGCCCGCACCGGTCGCACCGGTCGCATCTGCTGAGGCGACAGCCATGGCCGAGGACAAGCCTGCAGAGGCTGCGCCTGCGTCCGTCGAGGCAGTAGCTGCACCGGCCGCAGACGCAGACGTGGCAGCGGCTGAAACAGGCACTTCGGACGTCGCATCCGCAGCCCAGCCCGTGGCTGAGGTGACGGCAGACGCAGCAGCGACGACGGGTTCAGAGGATGCGCCAGCTGCTGCGGTGGCCGAGACCGCGACCGAGGCCGTCGAGGCTGCACAGGGTGCGGCTTCTGTGCCGGCTGGCGCCGATGACAGCGCGACAGCACAGCCAGCTGCTGCTGCTGAGGCGGCCGATGTGACCATGGCGGATGCGGCCGCGCCGACCGTGCAGCCGGTGGTGGAGCAGTCGGACGCGCAGGTCGCCGACTCGGCTGCCCCGACACAAGAACAAGCCAGCACCGAAGTCGAGGCTGAACCCAAGCCCGACGAAGCGCCCGCCGCAGCCGAGCCATCGGATGCTCCTGCTTCGTAGACTCCCTCTCATTCGCGCAGACGTAATACCAGCCCACACACGGCGATTTTCGAACACACAATCGTATGGGATGACATTGGAGCAACGACCAAAACAGACAAGGGAGCGGGAGGGGTCTAGGAGAACTTTTTGTAGTCGTGCGTTTCGTACGCCTTGAGTTTGTGCGTTCGGCGTTTGGGCGTCTGCTTGACACGCGGTTCGATGACACCGCGCGACTGAAGGCGCGTGTAGCGGTCGCGGAACAGGTTGCCCTCGGGCTTGAGCGTGCGCAGGCTGTCGGCGAGCTCGTCGGGCGTCTGCACGTCGAGCTGCTGCTGCGGCACCTTGTGCTTGCCCACCTTATGGCCCGCCAGACCCTTGCGTTCCAGGAGCGCCGTCTTTTCCAGCTTGCGCGCCTCGGCAGCTTGCGCGCGTGCAGCAGCAAGGCGTGCTTGACGACGCTTGAGCGCAGGAAGCTGAAGGATCGCTGCGGCTTCGATGCGCGCTTGCTTGCGACGGGCGGCTTCGAGTTGCTGCATGCGTGCACGCTTGGCACGCACACGCTGCTGACGAGTTTTGCGCTTCGGCTCGGCGGATTCGGCTCCCTCGTCGTCGGAACTGGCGTCGTCGAGGTCGTCTTCTGCCGCGGCTTCGTCGTCAGAGCCGAGGCCGGGAACGTCAACGTCCATGCCGCGGTATCGCTTGAGGTCGTCATCCTTCTGCGCGCGCAGCTCGGCCTCGCGCGCGACGATAGTGGCAAGCTTCGACTGCCAGGCAGTGCGCTCCGCCTGGTCCATCTGCTCGTTCTCCTCGAGCCGCTTCTCGATCTCGTACGCCTCGTTGATGAGTGCCTCGTGCGACTCGAGGTCCGGGTTGTACGACGAGCCTGGGTGCGGCAGCTCGACGGCAGGCAACTTGCTAGCCACGTCAAAGTCGTCACGACGCAGTGTCTTGGGTACGTGCACGGCAGGCTTGGCCACTCCCGTCGGAATCCAGTCGTCGGCTTTGGCTTTGCCCTTGGCATCGCCCGACGAGCTTCCCCACACATCGTACACGTCGCCGAGCGTCTTGTTGACCACATTGGCGCTGCGGTCGACAATGGCAGATGCATCCCCCTGCGTGCCCACCTGCTGGCGGCCGACCATCTTGCGCAGTCGCTGCTCCATGCGCCTGTCAACGCCCGCAGCCTGCTTCTGCTTCTTGGCGGGCGCGACCGCGGCGTGGCCAAAGTTTCGCTGCAAGATCTCGAGGCTCTTCAGCGGGCGCTTGCCCCGCGCTTGGCGAGCAGTGAGCGTCTCTTGACCGGAGCGGTCCTCGACAAAGAGCGCGTCCGAAGCAGTCTGGCGCAGAGGATCGCGCTGCTCCTCCAGGAAAGCCTCGGTGGAGGTGAGGTCGATATTCTTGCGCCATGCCTTCTTGCCCTTGCGCGACGACTGCGCTGGCTGCGACGGCTGGCCAACGCTCGAAGCCTTGGTTCGTGTTGGAGCCATGGCTGCCGAAAATGTGATGGTCCCGTGAGAAGGAAGAGGCTGACAATACGTCCGGATGTTCCGTCCCTGCTCCTTCAGTTTGATAGTGGGGGCCTAATGTAAGGCCGTCCAGCTAGTGTAGAGGCCGAGTGCTCCGATAGAGATGCTGTGCGGAACGAGTCTCGACTGGAGAAAAGAAGCAGAGGGTGATGGTAGCACTGCAGGCCTTTGAGGCTGGGATAGTGGAGAGGACCCTGACGCTGCCAGACCGGCTCTGCCTTCTCAAATTGTGTGTGGCTGGGCTGGAAGAAAAAAAAAAAAAGGTGATGCCGGCTCGCGGGGTCGAAGGCGAAAAAATTCCCAAACCAAAATTTGCGACTGCGCTGCACCACCGGCTGCACCGACGGCGGCCACTTTGCTTTCTTCCTGCGCGCTGCTGCTCAGGCAGCTGTTGAGTCAAGTTCGCAGCCCTCCACGCTCTTTGAATCAAGAGGCACGGTCCGCAACTTTTAGCTCGTCACATCCTTTCCCTCCCTCGATCTATCGCATCTCCTCCGACGTTTCCCACGCCCATTCATACACGACAGCATGACGGACAAGGCACCCGCGCTCACGAGCGACCAGATCGACGAGCTGCTCCTCTCGGCTCGCTACGGCGATCTCGAGGACCTCGAATCCACGCTCGCCCCGCTCCTCTCCTCGGCCTCCTCGGCTTCTTCCGTGCTGGCCAGCATCAAGAACGAGTCGGCCAACACACTGCTGCACTACGCCTGCGCCAACGGCCACCTCAACGTTGTCACCTACCTGCTGCCCCACTCCGACCTCACGCTGCTGCTCGCCCAGAACGAGTCTGGCAACACGCCGCTTCACTGGGCCGCCCTCAACGGCCACCTCGACACGGTCAAGGCTCTCGTCGCACACATCGAGAAGCTCGAAGCCTCGCATCCGCAGGAAGCCAAGAAGCTCAACCTCATCTTCCACCCAAAGTCGAGCGCGCAGCCAGAGCAGCCCAACGAGGCACACGAGGGCGACGAAAACGACGGATCCGAGAGGAAGCTCTGGGACGTCCGCAACAGCGCCGGCAGAGGCCCCATGAGCGAGGCACAGATGAGGGAGCAGGAGGCCATCGTCAAGTTCCTTCTTGAGCGAATGATCGACGGCCCAGAGGGATCCAACTTGACACCCGCAGAGCCCCTTCCATCATCCAACACCACCGCAACATCAGAGGTGGAGGACAAGACCCAAAATCTCTCGCTCAACAACTGATTATCTTTGCCCGAGCAGAATCGCTCCATGTACTTGTATAACAATCTCATTTTAGACTTTCATGTCCTGCTTCCAGTGCTTCTCAGTGAGCACCGTCGGTGTTCGCAAGCTGGCCGTGGGATTCTCGATGGTTGCTTGTATTAGGAGCCGGAGAGCATTGCGATCTAGCTGCTCAGAAGCGAAACTTGATGGCGCCGGCGGTGCATCACACCGCCTCCACTACAGATCCGCCGGTGGTAAAGTGACAAAACCAGGCTAGAGGATCGACGCACCATCAGATCGATGGTGCACGTCTGATCCCTTGGCGACTGGGGACGAATGGTGTGATGGGGTTGCGGGTGGTTTAGATGGCCTTGGACTTGACGAGGCTCTCGATCTCGGCAACGGCGTTGTCGAGGATCTGCTTCTGCAGCTTGTCGTCCTTGAGCGAGTCCTGCACCTTCTGGATCACGCTGGCTGCGAGCTCGCGCTGCTCCTGCTCACGCTCGGTCGCCTCGAAGCGCACCCACGAGTCGAGCACCGCCTTGACCTCGGCCGCGAGCGCCGTCTTCTGTCGCAGCTCGAAAACCTCCTTCTCCGTCTGCGCCGTCTCCTTGGCCACAGAGTACAGTGCCTGCGTCAGGCCAACAACGTCCTTCTGCTGCTCCACAGAGTCAATGCGAGTCTGAACTGCCTCGGTGTGCTTGGCACGAGCGCCGTTGAGGATGTTCGAGATTTTCTGTAAACGCGGAAAGGGCAACAAGGCCGCAGGTCAGCATGAGTTCACATTCGAATCGGTCGCTGGGCTCGAACAGCAGACCAGCACAAGTCCGCAGCGTCAATGAGGGTCCGCCCAAGTCGATGCTGTGATGGAGGTGCCTGGTGGTCGTAGTCTCCAGTATGCGATCGAGCCTGCGATGTTGTGGTGGCGGAGGTGATAGCCTTATAGCTAGAGCAGAATTGAGGACAAAAGAAGCGAAGCTCGGGCGGCAAGGCTCTGTGCTGGCTGATCCACCGTCGTGACTCAGCCAGACCATCTGTCTAGGAAACCGCTTTGTGCTTCGTTGTCGACAGCAATACTGCATAGTGCATCCTGAGCAGAGCTTCATCTGTCGCGCGCCTTTCCGTGGCGATCCGGTCCTCCTCTCTGGCTGGCGTCCTATTGCTCCTACTGAATTTCCTCCATCTGCACATGCGTGTCGTGTCTGTGTGTCGGAGGCGGAGGGCCATAATTGCTGGCGGCTGTGTGGTCTGTGTCGGCGTGTTGTGATTCTTACCTCGATCTGGGAGTCGGCCCACTCCTTGTAGGGGCCGGTGATGGCGCGGCCGACGAGGACGGCAAAGATGAGCGAGCCGACAAGGATGACGGTCTCCTCGTTGGCGACGTAGATCTCCTTGCTGATGGCGACGGCAGTGAGACCGGTACCGAGGGTGACCCAGCCGGTCTTGCTGACGAGCGAGTTGCCGGGCAGAGAGTCGATGATGGAGCTAGCACGGGCCTCGGGCGAGGGCTTGTCGCTGTACAGTCGGATGGCAGCAACCGAGGTGGCAGCACGGGGGGCAACCGTGGGTCGGGCAAGGGCGAGGGTGGGCACCCGGCGAGCAGCAACGCGGAACGACATGACGTGAGGGTGGTGACGGATCAGCGGATGTAGGGGTGATGAAGAGAGGTGGTGGCAGGTGATCAGAAGTATCCACCAGATGCGCTACGCCCGCACCATTCGCAGCAGAACGAACTCGCCGCCGCCCAGCCTGGCTCTCTCGACTGGAAGAACGAACACACACGCGCTAGGCAGCTCTACAAGCCAAATCGATCCCAGCAGCCTTGCCTTCCCTGCCTGATCCGCGCTCTCTGCTCTGCTCTGCCCTCCGTGGCCACCAATTCGGCCAGCCAGCCAGCCAGCCAGCCGCCCGAGAGCCTGCTTGCTTTCTCTCGTCCGCAATTGTGAGGCTCTGCTGCCTGCGAGCTGTTCTATTCGGTCAGCGGCGAATTTCAAGTGAGGGCAACTTCAGAAGTTGAACTCACCCAAGGCTGGTTGAAAATCATCCAAAATCGATCACAATTCAACTCTGACCACGGAGCAGCCGTCCTGTTTGTTCCGTCTTCAAACGACTGCCGACGCGCTCCCGGATCCGAAAGCCGGCGTCAGTCGATCGGGTGTCTCCTCGATCCAGTCAAAAGGCATCGGTGATGGAAAGGCCGCCGCTGCGAACTGACATCAGGTCTGACTGTTCCAGACCCTGAGACAGCCCGCGGGCTCGACCTGCCCAACTCTGCCATTGTTGGAACGAAGCATGGCAACTCACCAGCGCCACCAGCGTGCAGCTCTCGTCAGTACCTGGCGCAGTGTGCACGCTGAGTGAAGATGATCCCTCGAAGATCAGCCGCCACTTTTCGACGTCCGGCGTGCCAGAGCGCCTTGAACGGCTGTCAGACGCGAGATGAGTGAGCGTATGATTCAGCTCGGATCAACTAAGACTTTCCGTTTGCCTGCACATGTCGACGAGTGCTCTCACTCTCATAGGACGGCCGAACTCTCGTTGATGTTAGTTGAGGTCACAGGGCGTGAAGAGGGTCAGCTCTGATGCTTCCGCCTTCTGCGGATTGAGCTGAAGGACGTTGGAGTGCAACGCTCTCTCCATCTCAGAAAGGCTTATAAGACGTCGGACTTGCTCGTGCTCCCCTCTTCTCACATCTTCACCATCAAGCATACTCACCACAGTTCCATCGCAAACATGTCGGAAGCGTACGCAGGCAAGTCTGATCAGCAGATCATCAACGAGCAGGTATGTCCAAAGTCCCTTGTCATAACAGCAGAGTAATGTCATCTGCTCAATTAGGCGAGGGAAGGGATACTAAAAGTATCTGCCATCTCATTGCCCGATCACGCCGAACAGTTCCAGGATTTGGACAGCAAGTCGGACAACCGTCTGAAGGACTCGTTCAATCCCAAGACGACCGTGACCTCGGAGGAGTCCGGTGTCAATGAGTCGGGTCTGGAAAAGTTCCCTGGCGCCTCGGTCAGTGTCGGTCGCACCGGACAGACGGGCGGCGGTACCAACCCGCAGAACATCCCTCCCGAGGAAGGTGGCGACGGTCGCAGCCAGCGCACGGGCGAGTCGAGCATTCGCTTCGAGGGCACGGGCGGTCCGGAAGACAAGAAGTTCGAGGCGCTGCGAGACAACCCTGGTGGATTCGATGCCAAGCCTCGTGGCATCGACGAGATGCGACAGGCCCAGCTTAACGAGCCTGTCCCTAGGACCGAGCCGCAGAGGCTCGAGGCTGACCAGGAGGCCACGGCCCGCAGCCACGTGATCAACTCGTGATGTACGTTTGAGTACGAGGAAATGCAGTCCAGACATTCATCTCTGCCATGATTTGCGATCGCTCGTTCTAAACTTTGCTTGAGATGGTGATGGCTTGAGCGATGGGACGAGAGTGCGAGCTAGTCCCAGGGTTGATCGAGACGGACGATACTGCCAATGAAGCCTAACATTCAAATTCTAAAAAATCCATGCGACCTTTCACGTCCGAGCTGAAATGCTGCCTGACAGCTGCTGTCCGAGACTAGCCTGCGAGCCTCGATTTCCGGCATCGTGTCGCCTCGACGGACGGCTGGAATCGGCAAGCTCCGCGCAGCCTCCGCACCGGTCGGGCGCAAATTCGCGGACCGGCTGTCGCAGGCAGTCCCTGGCAACTGACTTGTGACTGCTCTTGTGACTGGCGCACGAGCGCATTCGATTTTGCCCCGGTTATTCCCAGCCTGGCTGGCGGCAGCCTAGCGTCGGTCTCGCCGGGTGGAGAGCGAGACAGGCTTCGCTCGCCTAGCTCGAGCGGGCTTGGGATGGAGTCACGCCCGCTGACTTCCCCGCAGGCCGCCCGCATTCGCCTCGCTTGTCGCCGGTCCAAGCTGCAGTATTGTGATAGCGTCCGCGACCTCACTCCCTTCCCTGCTTACCCCATCGCCCACGCAAGCATCCCACACCGCTTCCTGCTTCCACCTGATCATTGGCCTGTCCATCCGCGGTATATCTCGCTCAACACAAGACTCGTCTCAGCACACTTGGGTCCTTGCACGCAAAGCAACCACCGGACGCGCAACATTGCAGCAAGCACCCTGGCTGAATCGAGGTCTGCAAGCAACAGCTTTGCCTGACGACCGCTGTCTTCGCCAGACACGACACTCCGAAACTTGGCAGGCGTAGAAGAAGCTTCTTCTCGAACCGGAGGCGATCACGAACGTCATTGGCATTCTTCCGACTCTGCTGCAAGACTGGCGTCGGTAAAGCCAGCATCTGCTTCGTGGTCTGCGCATCCAGTCGCGCCAGGCTATCGGAGCAAGACCGATCTCTTCTGCCACTCGGCACCCGCAACCTTACCACAGCGACTCTACGGCGGACGCGCCCGCACAATCACTCAAGATGAACTACCAAATCTCGCAAAGGCTGTGGCAGCAGCTGCATCACTTTGCCAGCTTCCCACAGACTGGCATCTCGCTGCGACAGATGGTGCAGTTCGGACGCAATCCCAACCCAGGGACCATTCTCCAGGCCGGCAGCTTCCTCCACGAGGAGTTGCCCATCCGCCTGGCACATCGTGTCAAGGAGCTAGACGAGCTACCCCACGACCTCTCCAAGATGCCTTCGATCGTCAAGGTCAAGAACTGGTATGCGCAGTCGTTCGAGGAGCTCGTCAACTTTCCCAAACCCACAATGTCGGGAGCGGTGCAAAAGCTGCTTCAGAGCGCATCAAAAACGGCAGAGCCCTTACCTGAATCCAAACCCAATCCGAGTCTGCTCGAGTCGGCCTCGATCGGCGACGGCGAAGCGGGCATGGCAAAGGCGCTTGCACCCAGGAATGGCAACGGCAAAAACGGCAACGGCTCCAAGTCGCGCGCACTCCTCGAACATCGCTACTACGCCAACCTTCCCGACCAGCAGTGGCCCGTCGAGATCGACCAGTACAACGAGGACTTTACCAAGGCGCTCGAGAAGATCAAAAAGAGGCACGATGCCGTCGTCACCACCATCGCACAGGGCGTGCTCGAATACAAGCGTTCAAGAAAGGCCAACACGCTCCAGGCCGACGTGCAGGCGTTCTTGGATCGTTTCTACCTTTCGCGTATCGGCATCCGTATTCTCATCGGGCAGCACATTGCGCTCAGCCGAAGCTCGCAGCGCCCCGCCGCCAATCTCATCGGCGGCGGCGGCAGCGGCAGCACCGTCAGCAGCAGCGGCGACTACTCGCTGTCGGACCAAATCGCCCGCGTCAAGGTCGACGGCAACCAGGAGCACGAACAGTACGTCGGCATAATCTGCACCAACACCAACGTAGGCGCCATGGCGCACGAGGCCATCGAAAACGCGCGCTTCGTCTGCGAGGAGCACTACGGCCTCTTCAAGGGCCCACCCGTCCAGCTCGTATGTCCTCCGGACCTCACGTTCATGTACGTGCCGAGCCACTTGAACCACATGCTCTTTGAGCTGCTCAAGAATTCGCTGCGTGCAGTCGTCGAGCGCTACGGCGTGGACCAGGAGGACAACTTCCCGCCCATCAAGGTCATCGTCGTCGAGGGCAAGGAGGACATCACCATCAAGATCAGCGACGAGGGCGGAGGAATCCCGCGCAGCGAGATGCCGCTGGTCTGGACATACATGTACACCACGGCTCAGTCCGAGGATCTGGACCCCGAGTTCAACGCGTCCGACTTCAAGGCGCCCATGGCTGGATTCGGATACGGACTGCCGCTCGCGCGGCTGTATGCGCGCTACTTTGGCGGCGACCTCAAGCTCATCTCGATGGAGGGCTACGGCACGGATGTGTATCTGCACCTCAACCGACTCTCTTCGAGCAGCGAGCCTCTCCCGTAGGAATACCTCAGGTCCAAATACGGCTGGAAGCGCAACCGCACCATCAGCGAGATCGAAGCCCAGGCGCGTGCCAGCAGCGACGGCCGCGGACGAGACGAAGCTTCGTCCAAGACGCGCAAGCAGCAGCCGTCGCTGCTGGAGCTGCCGGCGTTTGGCTTTGCGGATCCTGTACCGCCGCCGTACTCACAACAGCCCGGTCTCGACGATCAACACCGTTTTGGACCTGCCCCTCCGCACGCTGCTGGCGCGGCAGCCTCGACGGGAGGGGGACTCGCATTCCTACGGGCACTCTTGCCCAAAAGCTGGCAGCGGAGATGGGCTCCGCACAGCGACTCGACCGAGGATAGCCGGCTCAGGGACGATGGCACCGGGGCGCACCCTGGAACTCGACCTCCGCCGCCTCCGCCACCCTCCAGTGGGAGCGAAGCCCAGATTGGCCGAGGGCCCTAGGCCGGCCCGCTTATGGTCCTGGCTGTATCGCACCCATCCCCCGACACGACCAAAAGCTCACGCATTCCCGTATCCTTGTACAATAGATCAGCAGCCTGAACACATCACTTTTGCATCTGCATATGCACTTGGTATTGCATGACCCTTGCAACGCCAAGCATGGTGTCGGTGTACGAAATGGCCGAGGTTAGCCGTGGCGTAGAGAGCAGTCGGGAATAGGCACGCAGCCTGGGCGGATCTGCGGGAGCTTGAAGGCCTAAGCGAGCTGCCGGCGCCCATTGCTTCTAGCGTGCGGCCTAGACGTGCCGGTGCGGGCAAGGCGAGCACGGCATATCCGTTCTGAAAGCTGTCGAAAGTAGCACCGCGGGGATCCCGTTGGCTAAATGGGGGAAGGGGCGGGGAGACTGCACCAGCGCGTTCCGTGGGCGATGTTAAGGGGCGGTTGGGAGAGGCTAAAGCCGTCTGGACGCTGCATAGGCCCACTCGCGAGGGTGTGGGGAGGACGTGTGGGGCCGTGCTGCTCCGCCTTCGCTCCTTCCTAGCCTAAGCTGGATGGTCCCTCTTCCTGTTCTTGCATCTTGACTCGAGCCACGCAAGCAAGTCCACTCTTATGCACAAGGCAAGTCTCGTCAAGCTAGCTTTGGCCGACGACAGGCACGCCAAACAATGAGCTTCAACGGACCAGCTCGTATGCGCATTTCTCGCTTCTCGGTTCTTGTTAACAAAGCCTCGACGAAGCGAAGGAATACGTGCACGGTCTCCCGGCTGCAACAAAAAAAAAGAGATCCACATGCCCAGCCTCGCATCCCCGACGCAGGCATGCGCGTGCGGACAGAGGCACTGGAGCCGCACTCTCTGCGTGGCTAACTTATTTGACTATCACACCGGAAGGCCCGACAGAGCGCGACCCGGTCCAAGATGCGACACTGAGACACGCAGCGCATTTCGAGGCGGCGCCAACTCACAGCCGAACGCGCCTTGAAAGGAGTTCCTCCTGGCTGGCAGGCTACCTGGACTTTTTGCGATGTGCAGACGCTCGGCTCTCGCAGGTGCGCTGCTAACTTGCCGCCAGCACAAGCGAGCAGGTCCAGTCTTCTGCGGCCAACGCTCACTGCTCTCTGCCTCTGCTCCTGCCTCTCCCTCCGCCTCTGGTGCAAAGCTGGCGTCCAAGCTCGGCCCATTTTTGCACAGTCAGGCTAGAGTGCGTGGCACGCCCCGGCTGTCAAGCCCTTCTCCGCTCAGACAGCGCTGCGCCGGCCCTGCCGCTGCGGGCGCCATGCGCTTCCGCCCAAGTTACAGTAGCTGGCTGACCGGCTTAACTGGCGACACGCTCTGCGTCGGCGGGTCGGTCTGGCTCCGCTCTGGCCCTGCCCCTTTGCCCCAGCTCTGCTCCTGAGGTTTCGGCCACCCCGTCGCGCCGCGCTCGCCTGTGCGTTCGCCCTCCTCCGCTCAAAGCGTTGCGCGCCTGCCTTCGCGGGTCTGTTGTTCTCTCGCGCTGCCCTGTCCGCTCTGCTCAAGATTCTCGGAAGCGACATCGCAAGCCCCTTGGAGGTTGCTCCGACGATATCCTTTGCCTTTCCACCTTCCTCCCATTCCATTCGACAAACTCGACATCGCGCTGCGACGCTCCGGTCGACGCAACGCACCGCTACAAACGCATTCTCGAGTCCACCTGTGCTCACCTCGGTCGTTCCCACACCGACTCGGTCGACTCGTCAATGTGCGCGGCTTTGGCCAGCATTCGCTCTTTTCACCTCTCGTGAGCTTCGGCATTAGCCCAGCATCATATCGCTCCTTCTTTGCAACGCAACCAAATCCTTCCATCGGCTACGTCCGGTCAACGTCTGCTCGCGCACGAGGTGCGGCACAGCTGCAATTCAGCCTTCGCCTCGTCCGGTCCTCGGCAAGTCCGAACCAAGAATCGGCTCGATTCCGCACAGGTGCTTCCGCCTACATCGCTTCGCCTTGCTCCATCCTTACGCCTAGTAAGCTTCTCTTCGCCCTCTTCCGTGCGTGTCGAAGACGAGTGTCGATTGCTCGCTCGAACTCGTCTGCACCCATCCTTTTCCAACGTGACAATCGCCCGGCAAGACCGAACGACAATCTCACGCACAACGCCGAAAAGATCGCTGTCGACAGCTCCTGCACCCGCACTTGCCCTCTGCGCAGCATCTTCTGGCCTGTTGTCGGAGCAGGAACGTAGCGCTCAAGCAGGCCGTCACGCCCATCATTGATACCCTTGGTGCGCCACCGACGCTCGCCACTCGCAGCTCCAGGACGCCGTTCGGTTGCCTCTGTGGTCCGCCTTTGCTCAACATGAACGGCATGGAACACGGTCAAAGCTTTGACCCCGCGTTTGATGCCTTCTTTCAGGCTCCGTCCTCATCCTCTCCACATCACCAACTTCAGCATTCCGCCGCCGGCTCGCCTGCGTCCATCCAGCAGATCGGCAACATGAGCGCAGCCGACTCCTCGCTCAGTCTGTACGCTCAAGACACCTCGGCGATGCGCCCGAGCTCCTCGTCGGGCGGCAATCTCCATCTCAACATCTCCAACCTCTCGGTCACGGGCGGTGAAGCCGACGCCTCACACGCACAGGCACACCAGCAGCAGGGCGTCGCCAACTCGCTCAGTTTCCCGCCTAACAACACGGCCTCACCTCAGTCCACCCTCGCGTCACCGGCCGATGCCACTGCTTCATTCAACATGCCCAGCACCACATCAACCTCGCCGCTCTTGCATCCTGATGCGCCGGTGGGCACAGCCACAGAAGCCCACCTCGGCGTTCCTACCGCATCGTCTCCTCTCAAGACCGAGTACAACCTCGGAAACGAGTCGGCTGGCCTGACGTCGACGATGCGCTCCTACAGCTCTACTTCGATCAAAAGCGCCGCGGGATCACAGAATGCCGACAGCCCAAGCTCCGGCTTCGGTGCCGGCGGCGCGGCAAATCAGAGCATGGGTGACGTCTCGATCGATGATGCCAATGTCGCTAGCCAGTCGGAAGCCGAGCTGGCGGCAGAGAAACGCCAAAGCAGCAAATTTGTCTACAAGCTCTTCCGCATGGTCAGCGACCCCGACTACCAGCATCTCATCAGCTGGAATCGCAACGGCACCAGCGTCATGGTGTGCAACTTTGACGAGTTCGCCAAGGAGGTGCTGGGCAAGCACTTTAAGCACAGCAACTTTTCCAGCTTTATCCGACAGCTGAACATGTACGGCTTCTACAAGGTGAACAAGACGCCCCGCGGCCATCGACAGTCGGTGGACGCGCAGATCTGGGAGTTCTCGCATCCCAAGTTCCTGCGCGGCCGTTCGGATTTGCTCGATGACATCCGTAGGAAGGCCCTGGACTCTGAACACGCGCGGGTCGAAGCTCGCGATCTGCAGTACAGCGTCAGTGTGGGGCAGATGCAGCTGCGTCAGCAGGTCGACGAGATGCAATTCCGGCTCGAGGAGCTCACAGAGCAGAACATGGCGCTGCGAACCTTTACAACCCAACTCCGAGACGTGCTTGGCCTGGTGCTCGAGCACGTCAAAAAGACGAGCGGCGGCAACATTGGTTTCGACGTGCGCATCCCCACGCTGGACCTGCCCTCGCCCATGCCGCCGCAAGGCCTGTGGACGCCGCAGGGTCACGATGGCCCGCCTATCTTTGTCACCGAGCCCGAGTTCGGCGCTGGTGTCGGACCGGGTGGGCTGAGGATGGGCCCGACGCCTGGCATGGTGCCTGGGCCGGGCCACGCTCCGCCACCGATGCATGCACCCCAACACCACTTTGGCGGTGCGCCGGATGGGTTCGCCATGACGGGCACGCCCATCTCGCGTCGCGTGTCGGCGAGCTCGGCGCATAGCGAGAGCATGCTTGCCATGAACGGCTCGCCCATGCACGGATCGATGCAGGGTGAGATGGGCATGCTGCCTGCTGGTCTGCCGCAGCGCTCGGCTTCTTTCGGCGAGGGACAGATGCCTGCACCCCACTTCAATATCGGCCGCGGCGGCGTCAACCGACCGGGCCTGGCGGGGCTCGCAATTGACACTTCGGCTGCATCTGGCATGTTTGGCGGCATGCATCCGAGCGTGAGCCCGACATCAGCAGGGCTATCGGCAAGCAATGCAGGGCTGGGCGTGATGAGCATGCCGCCGTCGCCGCTGACGCCACAGCATCAAGCGATGATGGCAGCGATCAACACTCCGCTGCCTCCGTCGCCGGCGCCGGGGTCATTGGCGGGTGGCCAGTTCAAGCCGTTCGATGGCTCGCCGTTCGTGACCAATAACGGATTCCCCTCGTACGGCCATGGTCTTTCTCTTGCCGACCAGAGCTTCTTTGGGCCGGAGGCCGATGGTCCCAATGCCAAGGCGATGCGCACGCCCATGAAGCGCACGGCGTCCAATTCTGGGCCTAGCGCGCAGGGCACGCCAGTGCTCATGCAGTCAACGTCGCCCGGGCTTGCCAAGCGCAAGTCGCCAATCTGAACGCGATGTCTTCTTTGATACCCGGGTGGCTGGCGCACGTCGTCGCCATCCCAGTGATTCTCCCCTTCGTTTGTCTCCACAATCCTTTCCCCTCAAGGACATCCCCTGAACCCAACTTCTCTTCTTCCCTCTCCACGATTGTGCCTACGCTGGCATTTCCCCCCATCTTGGCCGACTGTGGCTTTCCCCTCAGCATTGCTGGCACAGTGTGCAGCGGGGCTAGTGTCGGGAGAGTCTGACCACGCTCGTTTTTTCGATTTGATCCCCCCTCTGTCTCTCCGCCTTGCGGCCTGTACAAGCTCGGACTCTCGTCGTCGTTTAATGCCCGAAGTCACCTTCTGTACCTTTTTTACCTGGAAGCCTCGAGCGATGTGCTGTGGATTTGTGTGGAATCAGATGATTTCGGTGCCTGGTGGGGCTGGAAAGCGCGTGCGTGTCACGGGGAATGCGGGGAGGCAGCCGACATGCATGGCGGGCGCGTCGGCGATTACATTTCGCCAGCCGAACAGGGATGTGGAATTCCGATTTGCGGCCACGCTCAAGCCCACCTGAGGTGTTGGACTCTAACCACCATCTGCGGCTGCCTCGACTTAGAGTAGTAGCAGGCGCAACCATCCGACGTTTTACAGGCACACTCAAGAGGGCATTAGTCTCGGATCACGCCAGGAAAGAAGTGCACTTCCCGCGATGGTGGACCCACGAGTGGTGCCACGGACGTCGTACGACTCGCAGGCAACAGCGTCGGATGCTACGGTGGAGGAGCGAGATGAGAAGCCTTATCGCGACGACGCCTCGTCCGACGATGCTCCTCTATACCCGCCAACCCGAGTCTCATCGCGCTACCATGCACACGACGAGCTGGAGGACGGCCTTGGCGGGGTGCGGCTTGACGATGACGAGGAGGTCGGACTCATGCAGGCTGACCGTGACGCACGCAAACCGCACCAAGGCTCGCGCATCTGGAGTCAGCTACGCTCCTCGCCGCACCGCTCGGGCAAGCGTAGACTTACTGCGTTCTCAGGCTGTTTGATATTCTCCGGCGTCGTGATCGGCTTCATGCTCGCTTTGCCACTCCTGCAGTGGCTCTCGTCCAACACAGCCTCTGCAGCCCCAGCGAGCACCTCCGTGGGAACAGCAAAGCCAAGCAACAACATTTCGGCGGATGCATCGATGGAATCATCGCAGAGCTGGAAGCAGCCTGCCTCGCCCAACACGCCAGCGGGTCACTACGCGCTCGCCAACACACAGCTATTCAAAGTCGACTTCCAAGACCCTGGCTGGGAAACTGTGGCTCAGGCTGCTGCGGGTACGGGTCTGACTGAGGCCGAAGTGACCTCGTTCAAGACGCACGATGGGCACGATCTGATGCCGCTCGATATGGACACGGTGTTCAGCGGTACGCTTGCACCGCAAACGAGCGACCTGACGTGGAGCGAAGAGGATCCGGACGAGGGTGTGTTCAGCCATGTCGACTGGACCAAGCGCGACATCTGGCTCGAGGACGTCACGCACGCACGCCACCAAAAGACGGGCAGCGGTAAAGTGGCGCCGTTCGCAGGGAAGGTGCTGGTGGTCGAGGGCAAAAACGTGCTGGATGCCAACGGCAGGATGCTCACCTGGACGAGCTTCAAGCTATCACCCGATCTGCGCTGGGTGCTCTTCTTCACCGAGGAGACCGACCAGTGGCGATACAGCAAGAAGAGCCATCTGTGGCTACACGAAATTGCGGCCAAGAGGACCACACAGCTAGGATCGGGACCCAAGGCTCCGCCAAAGGTGACCTATGCCGCCTGGGCGCCGCGTCCAGCGGGGGCGAACAAGGACGAGGCGCCGACGATCGCGTTTGTCGAGGAGAACAACCTGTACGTCGTGCCGCGCGCGGGCGAGAGTGCGGTCAAGGTGACCGACGACGGGGCGGCGACGATCTTCAACGCGGTGCCGGACTGGGTGTACGAGGAGGAGGTGTTCGGCACCGACTCGGTCATGTGGTTCAGTCCGGCCGGCTCGAAGCTCGTCTTCCTGCGCCTCGACGAGACGGCGGTTTCCGTGTACGAGTTCCCGGTCTACAATCCGGACCTGTACCGCGCGGGGATGACGCAGGCGTACCAGAAGATGACACGCATGAAGTACCCCAAGCCGGGCTTTGCGAATCCGACGGTGAGCGTCAAGATGATCGATCTGGACGAGATCCGTTCTGCGACGCGCCAGGGCGGCGCGGTGCGGCCGACGCAGTATACGCTGCACAGTCCGATGTCGAGCAAGGGCAAGGCGGCGGACGAGGTGGATCGGCTGCTGTCGACGGACGCGGGCGTCAAGGAGCGGCTGGTGACTGAGGTCAAATGGGTGTCGGACAGCGCACTGCTGGTCAAGGAGACGGATCGGTACAGCGACGTGATGCGCATCGTGCATTTTGACGTTGCGCGCGGCATGCTGCCGACGATCAAGGCGGGAAGTGCCGGTGCGGATGTAGAGGGTGAAGTGGTGCGGAAGCAGGATGCACGTGCGGACAAGAGCGGCTGGATCCGTGCCGCACAGACCATTGAGCCGCTCTCCCACCACAATCTCTCGGTCGGCTCCACAGCCTACCTCGATATTGTCGTTTCGCCACAGGGCTTCCGCCACCTGGCGTATTACGACTCTGCGACGTCGGATCAGCCGGTCTTCCTCACCGACGGCGCGTGGGAGATCGCTGCGCTCAAGCACGTGGATGCGCGGCGCAGGCGGGCGTACTTTGTAGCCGCACGCCCGACGCCCGCGCTGCGCAATGCGTACTATGTCGAGCTGCCGGACTGGCAGGCTTCGGCATCGTCGCGCACGCCGGCGACCTACACGCTCAAAGAGCCCGTGCCGCTCACGGATGTGTCCAAGCCCGGCTCGTACGACGTGCGCTTCGACCCCAAGGGTGCGTACTACGTGCTCGACTACCAAGGCCCCGACGTTCCGTACCAGAAGGTGGTGGGAGTGGACGATGCGTCATTCGAGCTGATGCTCGAGGAGAACGTGCTGCTGCGCCAGATGTCGAGCCAGTACGTCAAGCCGAGCAGCACGTTCTACCAGCTCGTGCTCAACAGCACGCTGGCGGATGGCAGCCGCGCGGTGGCGAGTGTGCAGGAGATCCGGCCGCATGACTTTGATGCGTCTGGCGCAACAAAGTACCCCGTGCTGGTGCGCGTGTATGGCGGGCCGGACTCGCAGCTCGTGGATGCGCGGTGGGCGCGTGCTGACTGGCACCAGTACGTCGCCTCTACACTGGGCTACATTGTGGTCGTTGTCGATGCACGCGGCACTGGCTTCCGCGGGCAGGCGTACCGTGCCACTGTTGCGGGAAAGCTGGGTGATGCCGAGGCGCACGATGTCAACGAGGCTGCTGCAGCCATCGCCACGCTGCCGTACGTCGACGAAAAGCGGGTGGGCGTATGGGGCTGGTCTTACGGCGGCTACCTGACGGCCAAGAGTGTCGAGCTGGACCAAAAGGTGTTTTCGCTCGCCGTGTCGGTGGCGCCGGTGACGAGCTGGGCGTTCTACGACTCGGTGTACACGGAGCGCTACATGAAATCGCCGCACACCAACCGCAAAGGCTACGACGCCTCGGCGGTACACGTCAACAGCGCATTTGGCAAGACCAAGTACCTGCTCATGCAGGGCTCGGCAGACGACAACGTGCATTTCAGCAATTCGGCGCATCTGTTGGACATGCTCACCAAGGCCAAGCTCCGCGGCTTCCGCTTCAGGATGTTCACCGATAGCGCACACAGCATCAGCGTGCGCGGAGCGTACCGAGAGCTGTTTGAGGAGATGACCAGCTTTATCGCCGAGCTGTGGGGCGCTGGTGGGCGCAGGGAGCCCAAGGGCGCAAAGGCCAAGAACCGACCCGCACTGCACAATTCAGTGGAGCGCCGGGCGTAGACATTTGTCCCCACATGTATTGCCGAATGGACAGATGCTTTGCCATTGATCATCGCCTTCCTACGGAGCGGATGTTTTCTTGATGCAGGGTTTGTGGGGTTTGTGGGATTGGCGCGTGTTCGGTGAGTGCTCGGTGCGTGATTTTGGTTGACGTGGCCCGCGGATCACGCGGAGGTCGGTTTCGGGCATAACCGACAGCAGACCCCTGCTGACCGCGCCTTGGCAACGAGTCACGCCGGCCACTCGTCGGCTCGTCTCCGGCGACTCAGCCCGCCTTCCTCTCCGCTTGGACGGCTGTCAAGGGCAAGGTTCCGACGTGGCCGAGTTTTGAAGACCGGCACGCCCGAGCAGCTGCCATACTGCCGGCGCGTCGGTCAATTTCATAAAGCTTTTTTGACCGGGGTTCACAGTCCCGCGTTTCGTATAAAGCCCTCGCCTTTTCCGCGCGGCGGGTTCAGATAGTCCCCAGCGTCAGACTTTCCTGCTTATCGGTGCCCATCCCCGTTTGACATTGCCGTCATGTCGCTGCGCGAGGCTTCCGTCGATCTGCCCGCTGCGTCCAGAGTGCGTTCCCGCACAGCTGCTACTGCATCGGCGCCTGCATCTGCCTCTGCCTCGCTGCGTACGCGCAACCATGGTCCGATTCGTCAGGCGTTCAAGAGCGCGTTCAGCCGCTTCGCCGCAGCCCCCGAGGGCTCGGATGCCCAGGCGAGCAAGAGCACCTTCCTCAAGGAGGCCTCGCTGTACACGTGCTTCTTGCTCGCAGGCTGGGTGGATGCCACGCCCGGTGCCCTGTTGCCCGCCATCCGCGAGCACTGGAATCTGAGCTTCGTGCTCGTATCCATGCTCTTTGTCGGCACCTTCGTCGGCTGCATCATCGCAGCCGCATTCGTCTCGCCGCTCATGGACAGGTTCGGATTCGGCAAGATCATCAGCGTTGCCGCCGCGCTCGGCCTCGTCTTCCCCGTGGTCTTCCTCACCATGCCGCCCTTCCCAGTGCTCATCGTCGCCATGATGTTCTCCGGCATGAGTAACTCTTCACTCGATGCGCTCGTCAACGTGTGGATCTCGCAGCGCCCAAGGTCGGATGTCAGGCTCGGTGTCGTGCACTTTCTGTATGGCCTCGGCGCGCTCTCGTCACCGCTGGCAGCCATCCCGTTCCTGCACGAGGGCAGAAAGGGCATCGCGTTCCAGTACTTTTTCTGCGTCAGTCTGGCGCTCGCGCTTGCCGTTCTCACGATGGTCACTGTAGCATTCAAGCTGCAGCGCGATGAACTTGTCGAGGGCCCAGCCCAGCAGCTCGCCACCGACGAAGCGTCGATCGAGCTGCAGCCTCGCACCGCTACCCAGGCCTCCGACTCCGCCGACGACAAGGACAAGGCCATTCCGCCCACGCCCGGCTCCAGCTCGCATGCGCCGCTCGACCTCATGCCGATCCCCGCGCCCGTGGAAGACACGCGCTCGGGCATGTACAAGCTGCGCGCGGTGGTCAAGCAGCAAAAGGTGCAGCTGCTGGCGCTGTTCACCATGATCTACGTCGGGTGCGAAGTCACAGTGGGCGGCTGGACCTCGACGTTCCTCATCGAGGTGCGCAACCAGGAGACGAGCGCCAACGTGCTCGTCTCGGGCTTCTGGGCGGGCATTGCGTTCGGTCGCATCCTGCTCATTCCGCTCACTGCGTGGCTGGGCGACGAACTTGCCAGCCTCATCTACCTCGTGTGCGCCGTCGGCCTTCAGCTGCTTGTCTGGCTCGTCCCCAACATCATCGCCAACGCCGTCGCGCTCGCGCTGCTCGGTATCTTCCTCGGACCGGCATTCCCCATCATGATCCGCGTGGCGAGCAAGACCATTCGTCCGCGCGCGCACCTCACGGCAGCCATCAGCTTCATTTCCTCATTCGCCGCGGCCGGTATGGCGCTGCTGCCTCTCCTTGTCGGTCTGGCCTCCCAGGCGGCACCGCAGGGAATCAAGGTTCTGCCGCCCATCCTCGTCGGCTTGCTCGCCGCCCAGGTCGGCCTCTGGACCCTCACCAACCGCAGCCACTTTAAGCAGCGCTTCTTCAGCCGCGGCGCCGATGGTGGTGCTGCGGAGCACGACGAGGACAGGCTCGACTGATCCATCCATGTGCAGTATTTCTTGCTGCCTCTGTAAAATATCGCCGTTCGGCTTGGTTGGTTCGAATGGATTTTTTTATACCTCGTGACCCTTTGTGTTTGCCGCCGGATGTGGATGCGGGGTGGGAGCTGCAGAGTATCACAGCAGATGGCGTGCGCCGAAATGCGGTCCAGAGGGTTGTGGCGTGCTGCCGCTGCATCTTTCACCTGCCGAGCCGCCACCAAATTTCGCCCCACACGGCGTCAGCCGCAGATGGCCGGCTTAAACCCCGTGCCTGAAATCCAAAAAAGTCAGAGTCACATTTGGATGAACTCAGCAGCAGCTCGCATCCGTTGGCCGAGTCGCACGACATCCTATTCATCCTTCCCAACCACCACCCTCTTTCTTCCTTGAACCGGAATCGCATGTTATAGCGAGCACTCTGAACCTTTCGTCGCGACCATGGCTGATCTGGAGAAAGGTGCGCCGTTGCCGGGCGATGCGCCTGCGCACCTCAGCAACACCACGACCACCGAGTCGAGTCCAGCCTCGGCCACGGATTCCATCGCCCCGCCACCGACCGCATCCACTTCCACACCCAGCCGCGCACAACGCTTCCGCAAGGAGATCCGTCGCATCACCATGCACTTCACCCCAAGCTGGTTCAGCGTGACCATGGGCACGGGCATCACATCGATCCTGCTCCACCAGCTGCCCTACCAGTTCAACGGACTGGGCATCATCAGCAACGTCATCTTTGGCTTCAACGTGCTTCTCTTCCTGCTCTTCCTTGGCATCAGCATCGCACGCTACATCATCTGGCCACAGCTCTTCTGGATCATGCTCTTCCATCCGGCTCAGTCGCTCTTCCTCGGCACGTTCAGCATGGGCATGTGCACGCTCATCTCCATGTGTGCCATCTCGGCCGCTCCCGCCTGGGGACCTGGATTTGCCACATTCACGTGGGTGCTTTGGTGGATCAACGCGGTGCTCAGCCTGGCGATTTGCATCGGCCTCCCGTTCATCCAGTTTACAAGGCACGTGCAGTCGTTCGACAAGATCACGGGCGTGTGGTTCCTGCCCGTGGTGACGACGATCGTGTGCGCAGCAACGGGCGGGTTGGTGGCGGACATCTTGCCGCCGGCTCATGCAAGGCTGACGCTGATCGTCTGCTGGGTGCTCTGGGGCACCGGGTTTGGGATGGCGTTCCTGCTCATGTCGCTCTACTACGCGCGCCAGGCGATCTACAAGATTCCGCCAGCCCAGCTCATCGTGTCCACCTTTCTTCCGCTCGGACCGTGCGGGCAGGGCGCATTTGGGCTGCTTCAGCTCTCCTCCGTGCTGTACAAGATCTCGCTCTCGGAGCACACGGCGCTTCCCAGCCCCAACGCCACCGATGCAGAGACAGCACGCATCATGGCCACTGCCATTTATGCCGTCTCGGTGCCCGTTGCGCTCGTCATCTGGGGCCTCGGCCTGGTCTGGCTCGTACTTGCCGTATCGAGCCTAGTCGATCTGTGGTTAGTGTCCGAGCTGAGCTTCAATCTCGGGTTCTGGGCGACTACCTTCCCCCTCGGCGTCTTTGCCACCGCAGCGATCAAGTTCAGCGTGGTGCTCGATTCGGGTGCGTTCCGCGTGATCGGCACGGTGCTCGCACTCGCCGAGGTCATCCTCTGGATTGGTGTTGCGAGCATGACCATGAAGAAGGCGGTACGTGGCGAGATCTTCTTCTCGCCGTGTCTCGCCGAGATGTGCGACGAGAGCGGCGAGCCGCCCAAGTACGTGCCTCCAGCGAGGAAGTATACCTATCAGCCACGGCCTGCGTTCGACGAAGGCGAGGATGGAGACGAGCACAGCAGGAGCAGGAGCAGACACGATGGCTCGCTCAGCAGAGCAAAGATGTGGCTCGGTCGGTCCAGGAGTAGAGGTAGACCAGCCCAACGCACAAATTGAGTCGCATGCTGTAATTTAAGTTTGCTAGACAGGACAGGTGCATTGTAGTCCACGGAGTTGAAGACATGTGATGTGGCTGATGAGTCGACAATGCGCTGAGCAATGCCAAGACCGGCAAGCGGCGTTGCGTCGGGTCGGTATGACTAGATTGCCGAGCTGGACCTCCACGTGAACACGTCCGTGCGGCCTGACCGTGCGGGGTACAAATACCTCTTGCTCCGTGCTCCGCTCTCTTCTTGAACTCATCCATCTCGCAACAATGTCCGGGTTTACATTCGACGATCCTACGGGTACTTCTTCGTACAGCCAATCTGGCTCTACGATCCGGATCAGTTCGGGGCCAAAGACCGACTACTGGACTACGGCGCCTGGTTCCGTGCCCGAGTCTTCCGCACACCGAGCCTCGGCACCCGTGCTGTACCAGCTGCACAAGCTTTCGCCGACTGCCAATTGGAGGCTCAAGGGAACCTTGCATCAGCCAGGCACCGAGCGCTTCCAGCAGGCAACACTCTTTCTCAGACGAGTCAACCCCAATGAGGGCGCCAACGGCGAGGGCCAGAAATGGCTCAAGTCAGGCATCGAAATCGAACAAGGACGCCAGTTCATCGGGTAAGCCTCCTTCCCTTCACAAACAAACCTCTTTTCTCAGCACGCTGACCAGCTTGTATTGTCGGGGATGCAGCGTGGTGGTGAGCGATCCGTTCTCGGACTGGAACGTGGCGCCGCTCGCTAATGCGCCCGGTAAGGACGCAGCCAAGGTCGACGTCGAGATCGAAAAGGTCGGCCCGGACGTCCACGTCTACTACACCCCGGCGGGCGAGAAGAGCCGCATCCTGCTGCGCGAAAAGAAGGGCTTTGCACCGCCCACCGACGCCGAGCACGAGACCTGGTGGCTCGGCGCTATGGTCTGCGGCCCACTCTCCGAATCCACCGAGGGTACCGTCGAAAACTGGACCTTCGAACCCATCACCGACGCTCAACATTGATCCGAAACACAACCCGCTGTTCACTCGCACTCTGGATCTTGTCGTTTGAAATTGCAGAAAGAATTTGTCTTCCAGGTTTCCACAGCTCAGTACGGCCCTGTGCGCGCACTGAACACACTGAGTGTCAGCACGCCAAAGTCGACGGCCAAGAACTGGCCGTCGCCCAGCGAGCCACCAAACGAATACAGAAGCAACACCGAGCAGAACTGCAGCAGCGACGTGAGGCAAATGTAGCTGAAACAGCCGAAGCTCGTCACCAGCGCCGCCCTACCCTCCTTGATCGTGTCAATGACACAGCCAATATCGCCGCGATTGGACGTAAACGGCGCGGCGACCGACGCTTCGGCCTCGCTGAGCGAAATGCCGATATCGGCAGCCTTGAGTGCACCGCAGTCGTTGGCACCGTCACCGCACATGCCCACCGTGTAGCCGAGCGCCTGGAGGCGTTCGATAAGCTCGTGCTTTTCGTCGGGCGACATGCGTGCAAAGATGGTGCCCTTGATGAGCATGCGTCGCAGCGTCTCGACGGGCGCAAAGTCGACCATCCAGCGGAACACGTCGCCGGTCAGCGCGAGCTGGTAGTCGTGGAAGTCAAACTCCTCCAGATCGAGCACGTGCGGATCCACCTCGCGCGGCTGCAGCCGGTACGCGTCGAGCTTGATGCGGTCGTCGTCGACGCTCGACCAGTCGATCACCGCGCGCGCATCCCGCTCGCCACCGTGCACAAACGTCGGCATAAACACGTGCGCCGACGGTCCCACCATGCCGCACTCGCGCGCCACACTGATCGCCGTACGCGGATTGTCACCCGTGACCATCTTGGTGATGATGTTGGCCTGGCGCAGCACGTCGATCGCCGGCGCCGTGCCCTCCTTGAGCTTGTTCTCAAAGATGATGAGGCCCAGGAAGCGCAGTCCGCTCTCGGCGTGCTCGCGGCGCATGCGCTGCGCCTTGATCCAGCTCATGCCCGCCATCGACTTGCCGGCACACGCAATCACGCGGTAGCCGTGCTTGGTGTAGTACGAGAGCAGGTCGTCGTAGTCGGCCGGGAACGTGTCCTTGTCGCAGATGTCCGCCATCACCTCGGGCGCGCCCTTGACAAACACCTCCATCGACGGCGACTTGAGCCGCTTTACGATCACGCTCATGCGGCGCAGCGACGAGACAAACTCGAACGTGCGCAGCACACCTAGCTCGAGGAAGTGCGCATGCCTGCCCGACTTGATCGCGTCCTCCACCTCAAACGCCTGCCCGCCCGGCGGACGCACAACGGTCTGGACGAGCGCAGGCGGGCGCTCGGTGAGCTTGGACTTGCCGTTCTTGGCGGTGCCACTCTTGGTGGTCGCCTTGGCCGCGCGCTCCTTGCCCTCGTCGAGCGTCCAGCCGGTGTACTCGAACATCTTGACATCGAGCGGGTCGCCGATCACCTCGCCGTCGACCACCTTGAGCGAGTGGCACGTGGCGAGCGCATACAGCAGCGGCATCTTGCGCGCATCGGCGTCGCTCTTGGCGCCCGCGCCCACGGGCATCTCGTCGACCGTCTCGTGCAGCTCGCTGAAACGGCCGGCCTTGACGTCGATGGTGCGCGTGCCGAGCACGTCGAGTCCATCCGCCGTGAGCGTGCCCGTCTTGTCGAAGCAGAAGACGTTGACCTTGCCGCCGATGATGACGCGGTTGGGCGAGATGCAGAAGATGCCGAGCTTGCGCAGCCGATTGATAGCAAACGAAATACCGATGGACATGGTCGCGGGCAGCGCAGGCGGCACCACCACCGTCACCAGATCGAGCGCGCGGATGACGATCGTATGCCACGCAATGCCGATCTTGACAAAGTTGACCGCAGCGAAGGTGAAGCCGATGCCGGCAGTGGCAGCGAGGAAGCCGATGAAGCGGAACGAGTCGCGGTAGAACTTGAAGCCCATGGGTTTGGGGAAGAGCATGCTGCGCACGAGTGCACCCTTGGTGGTGTTGAAGCCCGTGCGCACCACCATAGCCTTGGCGCCCGCGTCGCCCTTGTCCGTCGCGACGCTGCCACGGATGCGGATGATGCGCGTGCCCGAGAACAAGAAGTGCTTGGCGAGGTCGGGCGTCACTTCGGTGCCTGCAGCGTGGAGACCGACCATGCTCTGCGTGGTGAGCGGGACCTTGCTGACGGGCACACTCTCGCCGGTGAGCATGCTTTCGTTGACAATCGCATCGCCGCTGAGCAGCACGCTGTCCGCTGGGAAGAGGAGCAGCCCGGACTCGGCCACGTCGTACACGTCACCGGGGACAAGCGCGCTCGAGTCGAGCACCTGCCAGCTGTCCTCGCGGAGCACGCGCACGTCGCAGGTGAAGCGGCTCATCTCGCGCATCCGGTTGACCGTCTGGCGCGTCTCGAGGAGCGTGGTGAAGATGGAGGCGAGCGAGATGACGGCGATGCAGAAGGCGTAGTAGTAATAGTTGTCAAACGACCACAGGATGATCGACACGATCTGGAACATGTAGAACGGATGCAGCACCTCGTCGACCAGCAGCTGCCATGTGGACTTGGCCTTGATCTCGATGACGTTCTGACCAAAGATGGTGGTGCGGTCCTTCTCAGCGTCGTGGCTGATGCCATTGTTGATGGCGCCGAGCGAGGTCCAGAGCGGGTCGCGCCAGTCCTTGACCATGCGCAGTCGCCCGGTCGGCGGATGCAGTGCAAAGCGTGTGTAACGGTAGTCGAAGAAGGTGAGTTCCATGAGCTGTTCGGTCTGCACGCCGGACAACATGGGCAGACCTCCTGTTTCCTGTGCGGATGTGCCGTTGCCATTCAGGTTGGGCGTGGCAGTGCCGCCGTTGACGATGCTGCTCTTTGCCGACGCGTTCTTGGAGGGTGCGTTGCTCTTGCTGACGAGCTCGGGAGGGAGGTTGATGGTGGGTGCCGACTGGGACTCGGCCTGGGTGGCGGGAGGCTCGCGCGACGAGTGTGGGAAGACAGTGGCAAGCGGGCGCGCAAAGGGGATGGTGGAGAGTCGTTCCTTGTGCAGGTCGCCCCACTGATTCTCGATCATGATGAATTCGGCGCTTTCAAAGTCGGTCTCCTTGCAGACGTACTTAAGGCGGAAGCGGGGCAGCCAGCGACCGATGAGATAGACGATACCGATGGTGAGGAAGCAAACGACCGAGTACATGATCTGGTTGACCACCACGGTGCGGTATCCAGTGAAGCGGATGGTGGTATCTTCTTCCGCGAGGTAGACCTGCTGGCGGCTCCTGGACGACTTGTCTAAGAAGCTGATCTCCCTCTTGGCCTCGGCTGCGCTGACGCTGCGACCTTGGTCGCGGGCACTGGGCCTGACATCGGCATCGGATCGACCAAAGCCGGAGGCGTCGCCGGTCTCAAGGTCGCGCCCGGCGAGTTCGGCATCCAACTCGTCTTCGGGCGGGTGGTCGGTGGAGAAGCGCGTGTCGCCAAAGACCGGGTCGACGGCACCGCTGAGCGTGCCGAAAGCAGAAGGGAGCAGACCGCTGCGATCGGGAGTCTCGTCCTCATCCGAGGTGTTGAAGGACTCGTCGTCTTCCTCCTCATCGTCGAATCCATAGTCGTCGTCGCTCCAGCCTCTATCGTCGCGATCATCGTCGTCCTCGTCATCGTCATCGTGGCCAGCGTCCGATCTGCCACCTCGGCTCGAGACGACCGAACCTGATGAACGTCTGCGCGAGAGGAGTGGGCGGGAGAAGGAGCGACGGCTTCGGGCGTCTTCGTTGTCGTCATCGGCGCGGTCGCCGCGGATGGAGGCGAGGATGGAGCCGAGCATGCCCTTTGGCTGGCTCGAAGAGGAGAGGTCGGCATCTACGGAAAGACGCTTTCTACGGCCGAAGCGGTAGGCGCTACCGCTGCGCTGGCTGGCGGGCTTGCGTCGACCCGCGACCGAGTCGGGAGAGACGCTGCGCTCGCTCGAGGTGGTCACGGCATCGCTCTGGGCAGAGGCGGAGGAGAGCTTGCGGGTGCGACGCGGCGATCGACCTTCCATGGAGATACGACGGCGGGAGCTGCGCGAGGTACGACGGCCGAGCTCGGGCCTGGCCATTTCGTGGCGCATGCTGCTCACGGAGCTGGGCACGGCGCCGGCGCCAGGGCCGTCAAAGATGCTGCCGCCCTCGTCGTAGCTGCCTACCTGACTATCGCGACGGCGTCTACGGCCGATCTCGACGCCGCCCGAGGCTGCAGTGCCAGCATCTGCGCCAGCGTCTCCATCAATGCCAGCCTCGCGCTGGGCCTGAGCCCATTCGAAAGCCTCGCGCGCCTCCTGCTCATCGAAGTACGGAGAGGAGGCGAAAGCTTCGGCGGCGGTGTGCTGAGCATCAGCATTGTCGGTCGGCTGCGCTGCTATCTTCTTGGCAGGAAGCTGGAAGGGCGCCTGGTACTCGTCGGCGGCCACTTCGAACTGACGAGACTTGGCAGATGACTGGCCACGCCGGTCGGCCGCGCTGGAGCGGTCGGGTTCCGACATGGCGCCTGCTCGCAAGGAGTGAAAAGCGGTGGTGGCGATGCGGTCCGTCGAGATGCGTCTGCGGACGTCGGATGGACCGATGGTGCGTGTGAAGTCGAGATGAGAAGGGCCGAGATGAAGTTGACGGCGGTTGCAGCGCTTCAGCCAAGAGGGGAATTCGGCAGCTCCGATCGAGAGCAACGCGGGTGGGCCCCAACTGCCTGCCTCGTGCGATCTGCCGCATTTTTCTCCCACCGTTCCCACGCGCCTTTGACCGGACGCAGCCTCCACACTCGGAATCGCCGATTGGAGATTCACCGCGCATTCATCCACTCTCCTCTTCAAAAGCAAGTGGTCGACGAAGAAGCAGGCAGTTGAAGCCAAGCCTCGCAAGGTAAATTGAAGCCCATAAATCAGAGAGAGTCCCTATCGAGAGGTTGAGATGCAGCGGTACAGCACAGTACATGGTGCAGATAAGACGAAGCAAAGGAAGGGGGTATACTGTGGTTGCGGTTGACGCTGTGAGGATCCGTTGGTCTAGGAGGATAGTGTTGTGGTGACAAGCTCAGTCCCAGATCCAGCTGATGTACTTGAGCCATCGGTGTCGGTTGCCCTTGAGCGCATCTTCGGCCTGCTGCTCCATCTCGGCCTGGTGGGCGCGCTCCTTGGCCTGCTCGATGATCGCCCGGAGCGGCAGCTCGTCCAGACGCACCCATCGTGTCTTCTTGATGAGCTTCCATCCGAGGAAGAAGACGATGACGAGCGGGATGTCGAGGTAGCTCGAGACAAAGCTGTTGGCGTCCCAGTTGCCCTTTGTGAACACGCGGAATCCGCCGGTGAACAGGATGATCAGGCACATGACCAGGCCGGCATAGCTCGAGTAGAGCGTCCAGCCGTTGTTCCACGGCAGCTCCGACGCAGGGATGCCCTGCCTTCGCAGTGCGGTCTTGAGGCGGATGTGGTTGAAGAGCACCGTGCACCACGATACCAGCACGCCCGCCGAGGTGAGCGCGACAAACCAGTAGAATACGGTGAGTGCGCCCGAACTGAGCGTCATGAAGCTGAGGAACATGAATGCAGTGAAAAAGAGCACGCAGTAGATCGGGATGCCCCAGCTCGTCGTGCGCAGGAACAGGCTTGGCGCCTGGCGCTTCAGAGCAAGACCGTAGAGCACACGCGTGCCGGCGAGCAGGGCCTGATTCGACGACGACCACGCGGACGTGATGACGATCGCATTGACCACCGAGCCCACCGCCGAGTATCCAGCCGTGGAGACTGCAATCACAAACGGCGACTGTGCCGCCGTTCCGGACTCGTCGTTGAGGCGCGGATCGTCCGACGCCACAAGCATGCCCACGACGAGCACGGCGAGCAGGTAGAAGAGCACGATTCGGAAGAACACGCGCTTGCACGCGCGCGGGATGGTGCGGCCCGGATTGCGAGTCTCAGCCGCCGCCATGGCGAGCGACTCGATGCCGGCAAAGCTGAACACGGCGTTGGTCATGACCGACCAAAAGCCCAGGAACCTACCCCAGGCGCCCGTGCCGATGAACTCGACAAACGGACCGGGCGTCTTCCAGTATCGGAATCCGACGCGCTCGACACCAGGCACGCCGCCCAGGTTGACCACCAGACCAAAGATGATCAGGAACACCACCGTGAGCAGCTTGAGTGATGCGAACGCAAACTCGACCTCGCCGAACACGCGCACGAATGCGACGCCGACGATGAACGTGAGCAGGATGAACACCATGATCCACAACGACGAGTTGATATCCGTCCAGTACTGGAACAGCACGCAGATTGCCGAGATCTCGCTGGGGATGGAAAGCACGTTGCCGTACACCAGGTTCCAGCCCGCTGCGAAGCCCCACGCGGGGTCGTTGAGGAAAGCGGCATGGCGCACGAACGAGCCGCTGACAGGCAGCAGCGCCGAGACCTCGCCGAGCGCAAATTGTACCGAGCAGACGATGGCGCCCACCACGGCGTATCCGAGCAGTGCACCCAGCGGACCGCCCGTCTGGATCGAGCCCGACAACGACAAGAACAGACCCGTACCGATCGAGCCGGCAAGCGCGATCATCGACAGATGGCGCTGCTCCAGCCCGCGCTTGAGATGCGCCTGCTCGGTCGTCGTCACACCGAGCTCGTCGCCATCGTCGGCGTACGCAGCGTGCACCGTCTTGTCGACCGAGCCGCCATCCTCCTCGCTGCGGAGCTTGCCGTTGTGCACCGCGTCGTCCGAGCGGCCCGTGTGGCCCATTGCGTCTTGCAAGCCGGACATGGTTGAGTATACCTCCCAGCGACAACAGGGATGGTTATGGTCAAAAGGAGAATCCCGCAACCAATCCTACAACACACTAACGCAGGAACAAGTTGGGAACGCGATAAGGACGCCACAGCCTAGACCACAAGCGAGAGAACACGACCCAATCACGCGGTCGGCAAGTTTGAACCCTATTGCTTGAGCTGCCCAGCTGCTCCAGACTGGGTCGTACTACCCCCACCCCACCACTCTTGATACCCTCCGAACAATTCGACGCTCCGCTTGCGTGCTATCTGCATCAGCCGCGGAGCGCAGTTCGAGCGCGGTTCAAACTGCAGCACAGTCCGCCCGCATGGCGAAGGAAATTTTCATTTTGTTTGTTTTTGGTCCTCCGCAGGACACCGCTACTAACCGAGAAGTCGAACTCCTGCCGCTTCCCGCGCGCGCTTATTCCGCCGGCCAATTTCACCACCCCCCTCCGCAACACGTGGAGCCAAGACGGTTCCTGAGCATCGGCACAATCTCTTTCAGTCGCAGTCTTTCAGAAGAGCCAGCGATATGCACGTCAGATAGATGGTGAGGAAAACTACGACGAGGCGATGGCAGGTGCGGCTGCGCTGGCATGATCCTGAGCCGAACCAGCCGAAGGGTCGTACGACGGCGACCCGATGCCACGGTCGGCATTCAGCTGCGCCGCGCGCAGATCCATGTTGCTGCCGTTGCCGGTGGCCGATGGAGACAGCGCATTGTTCGAGCCGACCTTGGACAGAGCATCGCGGCCGCCACTTGCCGACGTCGCACTGGCGCTGGCGCTGGGCGAAAGCTTTCCGATGTACCAGCTGGGCACCCAGCCGCGCGCATGGCCGTCGCGTTCCTGCACGCAGTACGACCAGTGGTTGTAGCGCTTGAACACGCGCAATCGCTCGTCCTTCCTCAGATCCAGGTCGCCTTCGGCGCTCTGGTAGTCCATCAGCATCACACCGGGCGTGCTCGTGCTCGTGATGAGCGCCGGCGGAATCGCAGCCCGCTTGGCATCCATGCGTGTGCCGTCGCCGCCCATGGTCAATACCGTCGGCGTGCTCGGATTCGAGATGGTGCTCGGCCCGGAGCGCGACCGCGACGAGATGACCTCAGCGTCCACAATGCTGCCCAGTGGTCGGCTCGTCTCGAGCAGACATCCGGCAGGCACCCAGCCTGACGCGTACTCTGCGCGGTAGTTGGAGTACGTCGTCGTGCTATCGTCATCGGTCGGCCCGCCCTCGCCCACCGGAACGCTGTACACGACGTCGCCCGATCCATCGCCTCCGGCGTCTCTCTGAACGATCCACCATCCCTTGGCCTTGTTGATCACGATGAACGTGTCGCCCACATTGACATCAAACTCGTCATCGCGCTCGGGCATGTACGGGTAGATGGCCACGGCGTACGTCCTCGCCGTCTTGTTGCGTTCCGGAAGCTCCGCTGCAGGGCCCACTTCGACGGGATTCGAGGTATTGCCAACGAGCGCACCAGGCGGCGGCGTGCCTGCGATGATGCGACGTCGATCGGTCCTGGCCGCCGTGCGCTTCTTGACGTTGGCTGCAGCATCGCCATCGCGCTCTTGCAGCTTGGACGCCGCCTTGGCCTCGGCGATGGCGATGGGCGACTTGACATCGCGGATGTGGCGAAGCATGAACACGGGGCTCTGCTCGTTCTCCTTGAGCTTCTGGAAGAGCAGCAGCGGCTTCTCGTCGTAGCTGAGGCATCGCTCCGTCTTGCCGTAGCAGATGAAGAGCGCATACTTGCGCCAGTCGTCGTTGATCTTGTACTTTTTGAGCGCTGCAGGCAGCACCTTATAGCAGGGGTCGTCCAGCGTGACGCGGAACGACTTGTACGGGTTGCTGTCGGACGAACTCGAGGTAGCCGAGGCCGAGACTGGTGCGCTGGCTGCGGTGGATGACCCAGCTGACGTGGTCGCTTTCGGCTTGGGCTCGTTCGAATCTGCCAGCGCAGCATCCTTGCGATCCTCGCGGTCTGTCGAGGAGACCGGAGCGCCATTTGTGCTGAGGCCGTTGGTGCTTGCAGGAGCAAAAGGAGAGGCCGCAGCAGACGAAAGCGCATTCGAAGCACCCAAGGAGCCGGCGCGCGGTCTCGATGGACCCGCAGCGTCGGACTGCGAGATGGCATGCTGATGGGCCAAACGACGCGTGGGGCTGACCATGGAGCCGGCACCGGCACTCGAAGGGAGTTGCTGCTGATGGGTTTGCGAACCCTGCTGAGGGAAACCCGAGTAAGAGCCGAGCGAGGTCGGGGTGGCTGATGGCGTAGACTGTGTGGGCGAGAGGTCCGAAGCACCTGCTGGTGCGCCAGTGCTAGTCGGCGGATGGGGATGCACGGTGGTCGTGGGAGTCATGGGCGAGTTGGCACCGATGCTGTCGGACCTGGCCGAGGTGACGGTGGCGGGCTTGAATCCGCTCATAGCGTGACCAGCGGGATAGGTGAAGCCGGAGCGGGTTGGCGAGACGAGGCCGGTGAAGTTGCGCGAGGTGGGCGACTCTAGCGGGAGGCTGGATGAAGCAGTGGATCCCAGGTCGGGATTGGAAGCATATGCCGACATTCCACTGACGCCGGAATCGGATGTATGCTGCGAGTGGAGCGAGTTGGAGACGAGCGTGATGGGGGTGTCGATGGAGTGCGCCTTGACGCCGACTTGCCTTGCGACCGAGGCCATGTCCTGCTGAAAGCGTGCCAGGTAGTCTGCGAGACGGAGGATCTGCGACTCGAGAAGACGGATGCGATCGTCACGTTGACGTAGCGCTGACGCCATGTGGGCTGTGCTGAGTGTGTCGGATGCGTGCTCTTGGGCCTCTACAGCTTTGGGAAGCCAGTCTCCGTCGTGGATGGGGATGCCGAACTGGGTCTTGAGACGGTAGATGGCGGAGAGCATAGCCAGACGCTGGCCGATGGTGACGACGCCGATGTCCTTGAGTGCTTCATCGTCGAGGAGCACGAGGACATCGCCGGTGATGCCATTGGAGATAAAGTCACGACCATACTTGGCGAGGCCGATGGTGGAGAGCCAGTCGGCAACCTGCTGCTCGGACCACTTGTTGATGTGGAGAGTCGGCGACGACTTTGGGCTGTGCGAGGTCATGTTGCGAGGTTAAGCACCGGCTGTATAGCGGGAAAGCGTGCTCAACCGTGTACAGTGATTTGGGCCGAGAGGCTGGGCTGGAGTTACTGATGCGATAGAGGTATCCGATCACGCGAGATTGTGGTCGACGGTGTATTCCATGTTGACGCAAAGAGATCGCGAGGTGGGCGGTGAAAGCGACGATGAGCTTGGATCCGAGACTAGGGGATGCTGTGGTGCCAAGAGAGAGATCCAGCGAGCACCTTTTGAGCAGGACAACGCGTGAAGGTAGCGGAGGTGCGCCAGGGGTGGCGTTGCAGCGGCCAGTACTGTGCCTCCTGCGTCGGTTTGTGTGGTGCTGCCAGGTGGAGCCAGGTGGAGACAGACCGGCAGTGATGCTGCTGCTGATGCGATTCGATGCAATGCGACGTGGTGGGATGAAAGAGAACGGGTGGGGCACAGACCCAGTTGGCTGAACCCTGGATTGGCAGACGGCCGCCTCAGCACGAGCCGCGCTGAGCCAACACGCGCTCTCAAGCCGAGCCAAAAGTCGGATTCGCCTCGCGTCTCGACTCGGCGTCTCTCGCTCAATTCGGCTTTCAGCTGCTGCGCGCGTCTCCCCAGGCGCCATCCTGACAGAGCGCATCCCTCTCCAAACACACACAAAACTCACTCCTCTTGGGATCAGAACAACGAGCCGAGCCGAGACGACCGCATGTCCTAATCGCAGAAGACAGCGACAAGCACATGACAAGCGCTTTGAGGGGTTCCTTTGTTGAACGTTGGCACATGCCTTCGCGGCTCTACAATGACAGACTCGGGTCCACTCGACCTACCAAGGACGCCGACGTCGACGCCTTGGAGCTCGCCACCGAATTGGCCGGCCTGCGACGCAGCTCCATGAGCGTCTCGTTGATGTACGAAGACAGAATGTCGTTTTCGCTCGCATGGTGCATCAGCTCCTCTTCCACGCTCTCCACCGCATCCAGCACGCGGTTCGCACTCTCCACCGCCCAGCTTGCGGTCGTCTCGTAGTCCTCTTCGTCTCCACCGAGCGCTGAGCCATTGGCGCCCTCGTCGGCCGCATCGCCTGATTCTCCCGCCTCCGATTGCTTTCCGCGTTCCGACGCTCCAAAATTGGCCGGTAGCGGCAGTCCAAACTTTTCGTCGCCGAATCCTCGCATCGCCGCCGCGTCGGCCTGCTCTTCACCCTCGCCGTCCTCCTTCGTTCCGGCCTTCTGCAGTAACGACGCCGCTCGTCGAGTCAGCATGCGCAGGACGAGCACCGACGTGAAAGCGGGCCCCATCGGCGACAGCGCATCGTCGTTGCCCGTCGTCGGCGTTCGCGTCACGTCAAACACGTACATGCCCGGATTGTCCACCGTGCCGTCCGAACGGGCCGCACTGTGGCTGATCTTGGCCTCACGAACGTTGCCGCCCGCTTGGGCCGAATCAGCCTTGTCCAAGGTGAAGGAAACCTCGCCGCCGTCCGACTTCCTTCGCGCTCGTAGCGCCCGCGCGCCGTTGACACCCTTGCCGGTGACGATCGGAGCGGCCTCACCCGTGTGCGTGGCACCCGAGACCACATTCAAGTCGTCATCGACCACAATGCCAAGCTTTCGCGCCTTCTTTGCAGCCGCGGAACCATCGGTCTTGAGATGGGTGAGCACATGCGCCATAAGCACTTGCTGCACTTCCGCCACAGCGCCAGCGCCCGGGCTGTTCTTGACATCAAAGCTGCAATTCTTCCATCGGCAGCGTCCGTCAACAGCATGCTCGACGTGCAGCTTGGCGTGCTTCTTTTGAGCCTCGAGCGTGTTGGTCTCCGGTGCCGGACACGTCGACCAGCAACACCGACAAGGTTCGAGCTGGTCGCGCTGCCTCTCCTTAACGTCGATGCCCCGGATCACGAACCGCTGCGGCTGATTCTCCTGAGCCGGGATCACCATGGCTGCCGCTTGCGGGAACACGGTGCTGACTGCGCGGATCAGCTCGGCTGCCGCCTGTAATGGCACGCCGTCGTTGTTCACCTGGAACTCCTCCTTGTACGCCGTCCAGAACTCCATCTGCGTCACTTCACGCTCCGGGTTGCGTTGGAAGACCATCTGCATCCACGCGATGCCGCGCTCGGGCTCCTTGAGGCCTGCGATCTCGCGTCGTTCTCGGCGCGTGAGCTTCTTGCGTTGAGCACGCTCCTCGGGCGTCTCGCGCGCCAGGCGCATCTGCACTTCACGTGAGCGGCGCATCGCTTCGAGCTGGCGGTTCGGAATGCTCACGATCCAGTCCTGCGGCACTCGGAGCGGCATGACGCGCTCCCACATGGTGCGACCGAGCTGCAGATTGCGCGACAGGAAGCGCACGAGCGCGGCTGTTCGGGCTGTGGCACGAGTACCGAGGCGCGGGTCCGACCTCGAAGCGCCGCTGCGACCATTGCTTGCCGAAAGTTGGCCGGATGAGGGCGAAAGAGGACGACGAGAATCCAAAGAGAGCGCGGAAGCAATCTTGATGGCGTTGTTGCCGATGCATACGAGCTGATACAGCAGATCGAGAAGCGGTTCGAGCAGCTCGACGTCCTGCGTGACGGGCAGCAACTCGACGCAGCGCTGCAAAAGGCCCGGAGACTGCTGACCATCTGGTTGCGTAGATTCGACAAAGGCAGCTTCGTTGCGTTCGTTGGCTGCCATGGTACCGAGGCATCGCAGCGAGCCCAACAGGAAAGCGCGGTCCTTGGAATGCAGGGCAAACGAGAGCAGCAATGCAAAGATGTCGTCGCCAGGGGAGTCTGCACTGGTCGGCGGCCTGGCCTCGGCCGAGTGCGAGAGGGAGCCGTTGGCGGATGGAGGATTGGATGAGGCGTTGGGCGCTCGACGCGTGAGTACGACCCTGGATGCGAGGGATTCCAGAATGTCGAGGAAGTACAAGCGAAGCTCGGCGATCCCATCCATCTCGAGCCATCCGTCTTCGTGCGAGGATTCCGTATCGTGCGAGGACGTGCAACTGACGCCGTTGTGGACCGCTGTGATTGGAAGCGAGAGGATATCGCGGATGAGGGCGAAAATGCCTTTGACGGCGGCCAAGCTGCGGACGTTGGCGCTGTGTGTGGCAAAGTTGCGCAGCGCCAGAGCCGCCTCGAGCGTGCGCCGCATGAGGATGGCGTGGTCTGCGTGAATGGCCGGGTTGAATGACCCGGTCTGGATGTGCGAAGAGGACGCGTTCCTGGCGAGAGTCAGTGAAAGCGAGGAGCTCGTGGTGCCCGAGTGGCCTGTGTCGCCGGGAGCGCCGACACCCACGTCGATGGTGTCTGCGGGCTGCTCGAAGTAGGATGCTGCCCATCGCGAGGCGGGCTGACCTGTGAGAGCAGCGTGGATTCTGCGCACGTAGGAGATGAGGGCGTCGGCGAGGCCGGGGACGCTGTCCAAGGTGAACTCGCGTGCCGCTGGATCGCGATTGTTGGCGGTGATGTGGACCAGGCGGGAGAGCGCCCAGTCGATCTGGACGGGCAAACCCGACTTGAGCGATAGGAGGATGCGGTTGCTGGGGCCGGGCACGAGATAGGACGCTTCGTAGCCGTCGCCCACCAGTTTGGGCCGCTTGAAGGATGCGCTCGGATCAGCCGATGGGTGGGGCATCCGCGCGGCACCAAGATGCTGCTGTGTCGGAAGGCGTCCGCCAGGCATGAGCGGACGTGCCGAAGGTGTCTGAGGAGGCTGCATGTGACGGGCGTGCGAAGGTAGCGAGGCGATTGGGCGGTGCAGGTTGGGATGGCCAGGCATCGGATGGTGCTGCTGTTGCGGAGGAAAGTGTGGCTGCTGCATGCCCATGCCTGGGATCATCTGCGGCTGAGAAGGAACAGAGGGAAGAGGCTGGCTGCGAATGACGCTGGGGCTCGCAGCAGCGAAGGCGCCGCCCGCAGGCGACGGATGCTGCGGATACGACATATGAGGCGTTGGGCAGCCCAGGTGCGAGTGCTGCCAGATTAAATGTGGGGGCGAGATGCGGCGAGCCAAGTGTCGTCAACTTGACGAGAGAAGATTTGCAGCGAGCACCGATGCTCCTTGCGATTGTGTCCAGCAACAATGGTCGTGACCTTGTGTCAGAGAGAGTGGGGGCCGCACCTTAGCTTGACCGGGCCAGGATGATGCGAGCTGGTGGGCGTGCAAGTGGTGGGGTTGACGATTGTTTGGGCGCCGATTCGACCGTCAATATGGACAGGACGGATAACTTATGCAACGGCGTGGGCGGGGATGTGCGGGTAATGACCGTGGGTGAAAGGCCGTCTGCGCGGGTGCGCAAGCTGTGGGAAGCGTCACGAAGAGGCAGAGGCGGGCACAGAGGCGAGTCGGCCGAGGCAAGCTTGCAGACGCGCCAGGAAAGACTGGAAGGGCGAGCGTCGGAACGGCCGGACACCGGACAAGCCAATGCGCGCGAACGTGATGGATGGTGTGTGCTGTTGGAGGTTGCAGAAGCGTTGGAGAGTCTGGCATATGCGCAAGAGCCTCGACCCGAGCGGAGACGCGCAGTGGGTCCGAGCCTCGTCTGTTCCGCAGTTCTGTCCGCACGCCGTTTCTTCTTTTTCCGCACAGGCGTGGCTCGCGTGTCGTGTTTGTGGACTTTCGAAGTGGAAACTTGTTAGCTGCTCGGCGTAACACATTCTATCAAAAAATCGACTCGTTTGCGGAACAGCGGGATTTTTGGGACAGGGTCCACCGTTCGTTCGCCGGTCCGGCTGAGTTGAGCAGCTTGCTCTTGCAGCTCCATCACACCTCACCTCCACCATCCACCTCTTCGAATCGGTAAAGCGAGGATGTTTGACTGCTAGACAACGACATAGTCATATCCGGTCTCAGCTTCACAAGTCTCAGCCCATTAGATCCACCGACGGTCACGCTTTAGCGGCTCCACGCACGCGAGATCCCATCTGGCGGCGATGTCAACCAAGCGCCACTCTCCGCCGGAGTGACACGCAGAATATCGCGAGAAAGCCATGCCGTCCACATGTCCTGAGTGCGGCTCGCAAGAAACCCTCAGCTTCATCGCCGAGGTGGGCCAAGACGTCTGCTCCGACTGCGGCACCGTCCTGCAGGATCTCCACCTGTACGAGCCCACCAACCGCTACGAGATCGCATACGCCCTTGGCGGGCCCTCTATAGAGCGCACCGCATGGAATTCTCTCGACCCGCACTACAATCCTCTCGTTCTACAGCGATGGCACTCTAGCATCGACGAGGCGCGCGTCCGCACCCGCTACCATCGAAAGCCCGAAGTAGATGCACGCATCACGGGAATCTTGACAGCTCTGGGGCACCCGTCTCTGTTCCACCAGGTCGACTTTCTGTTTCAACGGGCACGCGAGATCTCGTGGAACAACAAGGACAAATCGCAAGTCGCATTTCCGGACGATGCAGAAGCTGCCGAGGGCGCAGCCACGGGCTATCAGGATCTACTGGCTCGATTCGTGCCTCCTCCAATCAGTTGGGGCTCCCTGTCGCTCTACCTTGCTACTGCATGCTGTTATGCTGTCCTCCGTCTTCAAGGCGTCCGCATCGACCTCGAGAGCGTCGCAGACGCCGCTCAGATCCCCTTTGCCCACTTGCGCCGCGCCTTCCACTGGCTCCGTCTGCTCGTCAGCGATGCTGTGAACGACGTCAGACTCTTTGACCCGGATGCCTACGTGCGCAGAGTGCTCGCCTTCTTTCGCTGCCAGCTTGCATCCGCACAGCCCAGCCTCAACGCCACCATCCTCAACTATCTCAAGCCTCTCCAGACCCCCGCTGGTCCAGGCCGAGCCAAAGACATCCCCCAAGACCCAGCTCGCATTCTTCATCGCACGCCTTTCGAGGCCGTCGAGGGAACGGCGCTCCAGGTATGCTCCTTCTGGTGGCGGCAGCGCCGAGAAGGTGCATCCAAAACTCGTTACGCTGCATTTGCAGCGGCCGTCTTGGCCATGGAAGCGCACCTCAAGATGCCCGCGCCGAGGACCGAGATCTTTCGCCACACGCTCCGGGCACTCAACTTTGACGTGGCTCGAGCTCATCGGCCCGACGAAGATACGAGCTGGGACGACCTTGGCAAGAGGCAAGCCATGGCGCTCCATGCCGAGATTTACGCCGCACTCCGGCTGGAAGCTCTCAAAATCCCCTGGCTCACCGGTCTCGCTCCGATCTCTCAAAAGGTGCGCTACGAGAACCGCTGCAAAGCCTCCAAGGAGGCCCAGGAGGACGGCGAGCTTGCACCCGCAGGTATGACGGAACTCGTGCGTCGTGATCTCATCGTACACGCAATCGACGTGCTGCAAGTATGGCAGGCTGTGCAGGGAAAAGTCGCAACGAAGCTTCCGACAGCGACCGCAGACAAACGAGTCTCTCCGCGTGCCAACGGTACAAGCCGAAAGAGTCGCTCGAAGGACAAGGCGCCTGCGTCGGACGAGGCTTCTGAGCTCGAAGCTGACTGGGACGAGCTCGAATGCTTCGTGTCGACGACTCGACGTGCCGACGAGCGCGACGCCGCGGAAGCTGTGAAAGCTGAGGAGGCTGACGACGACGATGCGGAAGTCTGGCCGCGAATCGAGAAGCGCCTGGAAGCGGAGGGAATCCAGAGTGCCGTCGACCGCACGCACGGCGACTCGGCCGATGCTGTCGATGCCAAGCCGCATCCGATCGACTTGCTGACCGACGAGCAGGTGGACCGCCTGCTCTTTGAGCACGACGAGCTCCAGTCCATCTTGCGCGCCGACCCTGCCGAGCGTGCTGCGGTCGAGCGCGCCAAAGTCGCCCTGGGCGCATGGACGCAGGAATCCGAGTACCAGCGCAATGCTGAGATTGCGGCGCTCGCCCGCCGCGCCCAGGAGGAGCGCGAGGCGCAACACCAGCGACACAGTGCAATGAAGCGAGAGAGCCTCGACTCCCTTGTGGCGGATCGTGCCGGGCCAAAGCGTCGCAAAAAGCCATCAAGCAGCCGCCACGACCGACAGACGAAGCAGACGAGCAAGAAGAGGCGCACCCGCTCGCAAGCTGCGGTGTCGCTGAGCGATCAGCGGGATGAGTCCGACTGGAGCGACTGACGCAGCAAGAGCACATGTTGTGGCGTGCAAGTGCATAGTCACACGCCATTTTTGATACCCTAGATATCCCGTTGATTTTTCGGCAGCGCCGGAATTGCAATTTTTTCATGCCCGCGACTGCTGTCTTTTGCCAGTCCAAGTCGCTTGGAGGTGAAAGTGGCTCGGAGGAGACCGTGGGAACTGTCAGTCAGCGCCGAGCGTCACCAGCTGAAGCTCAGGCGCCCGACGGGACGCCACGGTAATCAGCAGTTCGTATGAGGCTGGAGATGAGTAGCGCTGGCTTTCGGACGGACCACCCTCAAGCCAGGTCTGAGTCAGGAAACACGCGACGCCCTACTCGACAGGTTCGGTCTGCCACGACACCCCGTCGCCCCACGCGTGCATCTGCCAGCCTCGAGAGACTGCGCTGCGGATTCCGATAGACAGCTTCATCCCGTTCGGGCCAGCTCGAACACTCACACCGATTGCGGCGACGTGTGCAGATGCGCGGGAGGATGCGCCGGCCCTGAGTCACACCCCTCCTGCTGCTGGAGCAATAGATGTCGTGTGCGGCTGTCGAGCTGGTCAACAGCGCGGAGAGGCGAGGGAGCAGAGGGAGGCGCTTCGGCGGCTGGCTCAGTCGACCCGTGGTCAGCCCACGCAAGACGATATATATACGGTCGCCTCCCTCCGACGTTGCATCTCTCCCTCCTCCCCCCTCAACTTTCTGCACCCTTTCGCGCCGATATCGACTGCAGAACAACGACAAAACTNCCCACTGCTACGAACAACGGTACCAAGCCCACTGCGACAGCTTCGGGCTACAAGCCTGGCGAGGCGGATATGCACGCGCTCACGTGGCAGGGCAAGCGCGACGTGCGCGTCGTCAATGTGCCTCGACCCACCATCACCGACCCCACCGACATCATTGTGCGCGCTACGGGCGTCACGGTGTGCGGTAGCGACCTGCACCTCTACCATGGCGATGTTCCCGACGTGCACGAAGGCGAGATCCTCGGCCACGAAGGTGTCGGTGTGGTCGACCAGGTCGGCGCTCAGGTGACCAAGTTCAAGCAGGGCGACCGCGTGGTCGCCTCGTTCTCGGTGGCGTGCGGTAGCTGCGACTACTGCAAGAAGGAGGAGTTCACCATGTGCGACCGCACCAACAAGAGCGGCAGGATGGAACAGCTCTACGGCAGCAAGATCGGCGGCATCCTCGGATACTCGCACCTGCTCGGCGGATACGCGGGCACCCAGGCCGAGTACTTCCGTGTGCCGTTTGGCGACGTCAACCTTTTCCACATTCCCGACGAGGTTCCCGACGAGAAGGCCATTCTGCTCGCCGACGTGGCACTCACGGCCTACCACAGCGTCGTGGATATCGACTTCAAGGAGGGCGAGACGGCGGCGATCTGGGGCGCCGGCCCCATTGGCCAGCTCATTGCGCAGTGGCTCTGCAAGGTGTTTGGCGCAAGCAAGGTGATCATCATCGACAACGTCGCCCCGCGTCTCAACTGGGTCAAGGACCGTCTGAACGTGGAGACGATCAACTTTGACCACACCGCCAACGTGGCCGACGAGATCCTGTCGAGGGTGCCGGGCGGTGTGGATGTGGCGTTTGACGCCGCTGGCTTCCGCTACTCCAAGTCGTTCCTGCACCGTGCCATGCAGACTCTCTCGCTCGAGACGGACACGCCCGAGACGCTCAATGAGGCCATCCGCGCCACTCGCAAGCGCGGCCGCATCAGCGTCATCGCCGATTACGTGGGCCGCTGCAGCGGCTTCCTGATTGGCGCGCTCATGGAGAAGGGCATCACGCTCAAGGGCAACGGCCAGGCTCCCGTGCAGAAGTACATGGAGAAAGTGCTCAAAGACTTTGTCGTGACGGGCAAGTTTGACCCTACGCTCATCTTGACCCACCGCTTTGCCCTCGATGACGTTGCCAAGGCCTACAAGGCTTTTGACCAGAAGCGCACCGACGATTCAACGGGTCTGCCTTACATCAAGGCCTTCGTCGAGACCAAGTATTCGAAGCCGCGCGCCGAGGGTACCCCCGAGCTCGGCCGCGTCCCTGGCGCTTGATGCATCTCCCCAGCGTCGCCGTGTGCGCCGCCGTGCGTGTCGCCGTGCACGCTGACTTGTAGCTCGCATTGCAATTTTCGGAATGCAAGTTTTGGCTCTTGCACTGCGCAACGATTGCCGCTGTCGTAAGAGCTGCGAATGTGAACGCGAGCCGAGGATCGCCAATGCCATGTCGGAAGATCCATCCGAAGCGCTGACTGAGGCGGACAGTTCTGCCGGTGCGGTGGTGGCGCGCGTGGTGACTCAGGGTGCAGTCGCATATTTCCAGGTGGAGGATCATTCATCAACTCCGAAACGACTCCTGTTGCACTATAAAGCTCACCCATATCGCCACCGCCGACCACCCATCACAGCAAGCTCAACTAGCTCTATCACCTCCGATCACAATGTCGAACCTCAACATGTCGTCGGGACCGCAGCAGGAAGTGGCGGGCACGCTGCCGAACAACTACTCGCTTGGAGGCGGCAACATGAAGGCCGACCCCAAGGTACCGACCAACACGAATCCCAACCCAGAGGCGGGTCGGGACGATGTCAACACCGGCGGCCGCGGAGGCGATGTTTTTCGCCAGCCTGTTCATGCCCATGTAAGTACGCCGTGCTCTGCCCCGGTGCCCTTTTAATTGTGACAATGTTGACACTCCAGATTGCGTTCGATAGGACATCGACATTCCCGCAAACAAGCCGCACCTGCACGCGGGTGCCAACGAGACGCATAAGCAGATCCACTCGTCGCACTCTGGCCCCGGCAAGCCCTGATGTCTCCACAGTCATGCTTTCTTGCAATTCGCAGACTGTCTATCTTCCAACGATGTCGGACTTACAGGCGCCAGCGCATTCCCACTTCGAGTCCGTCCTCGAGGTTCCGTGGCGGCTGCGATGACGCATCGCTCTTGCTACCTGCCACCTGCGGGTCGAGTGCCATATCGCTGCTGTTGCCAGCAGGCAAGCCGAGTCCACGGCCGTTGTGATCGACTTCCATAAAGTTGGGACGCAGGCGCGTGACGCTAATGTAGCCATTGAGGATGGCCCACACATCGGTGCCCTCCGGAAGCTGCTTGGGCCCAAGCAGCGACGCCATGTTGGGCGCAAAGTGAAGCAGGTTCTGAGGCGTAGGTGCCGTGGCGGGTTGAGGTGCAGGTGGCGCAGGGTAGTTGGCGGTGGTCTCGGCGGCGAAAAGCGGACCGTAGCGGTTCTCCCAAATGCGGGTCCACACGACCTGGGGCTTGGTCACGGTCTCGCAGAGCGGCACGTTGATGCTGTAGCAGCCCACCTGGGGCTCGTTGTGCCAGTTGTCGTAGAGACGCTTGATGAGGCCGGCGCTGAAGCGGTTGGCCTCGGCGGCTACCTTTCGCAGCTCGCTGGCCTCCAGCCCCGGTCCGCGCGCCTTGGAACGGTCGGCAAACGTGGGTGGGTTGGTCATAAAGTGACCAAAGGAGACGGCGATGCTGCGCACACCCGCGAGCGAGGCCGCAAGCGCTGCACCAAGCGTTCCCGACGAGAGCGCAAAGGCGGTGCCCGTGTTGCGGCCAAAGTTGGGCCCCGAGACGACGAGGTCGAAAGGAGTCGAGGTACTGGCGGGCGCCTCGCGCTCGGCGGCAGTGTCGCCAAAGAAGGCGTCCTGGTTGAAGAGGCCCGAGTTGGAAGCCGTGGTGGGCGAGCCATCGATGAGGATCCATTCGGCAATCTCGCCACGCTCACGATCGATGGGTCGACGAGTCGCCGACCAGGACTGGGCGGTCCCGGCGTGCTTGCCGTCGAAATTGTCGTCGATCGGATAGTAGTACCAGTAGGCGACGGGACCTTGGAGCGAGAACTGCATCGATCCCCACGACTTTTGGAACGAAGGCAGCACCACGCTCACATCCCAGCCGAGCGCACAGAGCTCCTTGTAGAGGCCCAAGACGTGGGGCGACGATGTGGAGGGCGGGCCATCGTCGTTGACCAGGAGCACCTTGGGGCGTGCGCTACCAGAGGCGTTGGAGGGTGCAGACATGGTGTTGTCCTTGCGGAGGAGCGTATCGGGGCTGGTGTCTGACAGTTGACCGTCTAAGAGGATTCCGCGTGCTTCTTCTATGCCGCGGATTGGATCCAGAGTAGAGATGCGGGAGCGACTGTAGTCCCGGTGGAGAAGCACAGCAATACAGAGCAGAAGAACAGAAGTGAGAAGGTTGTGCAGCCAAGCGGCGCGCGACATCCACCGTGTGCTGTATGAGAGGTCGAGCAAGAGGACGAGGACGAGGTCGAAGTCGAGGCGAGGATGGTGGTGAGACGAGCAGCAGCGGGCGATGTATTCGCTTTGCCAAGCATCGCAGCCTCGTACCGCACTGCGTCCTCGGCGAATGAATAGCCGTGCGCCGATCCGTGCGGCACATGGAGCATTGTTAGCCCGGCATTCCAGACATTCTCAAAAGGTCGCAAATCCTGAGTCTCGTTTTGGCTTTCGACCTCCACCATCATCGCGCCTCGTCTCCTCCTCATCTCGGCATACTCTCCACTATTCCGGTCTGCTGAACCGCCAGTATCGCCTCGTCCGTCAACACTGCTCGCTAGCTCGTCTGCGTTCGGCCTTCAGCATCGCATCGTTCGACGAGTTTGAGCTGCAGCCTCTCGGTAGCAGCTCGTCTCCGCCTGGTTCGCCCGCCATGGCCAACGACTACTCGCACATCCACACGCCCATCCACCCGCGCGCACCCACGGCCAACCTCGTCTCATGTAAGGTGCTCGTTAGCCTCATCGGACAGGTCGCCATCTGTGGTGGCTTTCAGCTGTGGGCCTTCTGCTACACGCGTCGCCAGGACTGGTACGAGCCTCCGGAGATCAACCCGGACGAACTCAACACCACCAACCCGGAGAACTCGGCGGTGTTCCTCATCTCGTCGTTCCAGTACATCGTCGGATCGCTCGTCTACAGCACAGGGTATCCGTACCGCAAAGCGGTGTACACCAATGTGTGGCTCATGGCCACGGTTGTGCTGCTGCTCTTCTTCTCCATCTGGGCGCTCTTTACGCCTTCGGGCTTCCTGTTTGACCTGCTCGGCCTCGTCCCCTTCCCGCGCTCCTTCCACATTGCACTCTTTATCGCCGTCGTGCTCAACACGCTCCTCTGCTTCCTCTTCGAGACGGTGTTTGCAAAGTACGTCGTCCGATGCGTCAAGGCCATCCAGCGTGTCGCGCGCCGCTCTCGCCGCTCAAAGACCCGCAAGCACAACTCCAAGATGTACAAGGCGGTGGAACGCAGCATGCAGCTCGACGGAGACGTATAAGACACACGGCTTCTTCCTTCCGATCCCACCTTTACACACGGCACACAGTAATACCAGCCAAACAATTTGGAGAGTGTGGCAATACCCGGGGTCTTGATTAATGCGTGCCACAATGCTACACGAAGAGAAAATGCTCAATGCTGATGCCACGTCAAGGAAGGCGAGGTGACGAAGGTAGGAGGCGGGGGAATCTAGGTTAACAGAAGGGAACGTGTTCCAGACGAGACGGCCGTCGTAGGAGATTACAAGCGCTTCTCGATCTCGGCGAGCTTGGACGGATGCTTGGCCGACGAGTTGGCTGGTGTCTGCAGCTTCTTGCCCGCGGCATGGCTGTCGGCGAGCGACTGGAAGTAGAGCTGAAGGTCCTCCTCGAGCATCTCGCTCTCCACTTCGTCCTCGGCAGCGCCCTTTTCGGCCTTGCTCGAGTTGAACAGCGCCTCGAGCTCCTGCAGCTTCTGCTGGCGGTCGAGCTCGGGGTCGTAGTGGCGATGACGCTTGAGCACCACGCGCTCGTACAGCGACAGGTGGCGTGGGTGCACCGCGACGCCGTGGTAGTCCTGCTCGCGGCCCTGCACCACGCACTCCCAGTAGCGCTCCTGCTCGCGCAGGTCGAGACCCGTCGTGTCGGGAATGAAGACCATGGTGAGCACCCAGCCGAGCAGACCGAACCACGAAACCACCCAGAACTTGGTGTGGTTGTCAATGTAGTTGTAGAGAATCGCGGGTGCGAGCGCACCGAGCTTGCCCACGGCGGCCGAAACACCGTGCGAGGTGGCACGGATGGATGCGGGGAACACCTCGGCGGCGAGGAGGAAGGTGGTGGAGTTGGGGCCGAACTGGTTGAAGAAGGACGAGAGGAAGTAGATGGCCTGGAACGCCTTGATGCCCGAGCCGGGCACGGTGAGCGTGTTGTAGAGCGCAGCGCCGATGATGAAGAGGATGAAATCGGCGACGAAGCCGTTGGCCTGCATCCACTTGCGGCCGTACTGCTTGTGGTCGATGAGGAGCGCGGCCATGTAGTAGCCGGCGAGCGAGATGATGATGTTGTACATGTTGTAGACCCAGGTGGTCTCGAGGCCGCCGGCGCTGTTGGTGATGATGCTGATGAAGACGCCCGAGAAGATCTTGTTGCCGTAGAAGAAGAAGTCGTTGGCGAACCAGCCGCCAGCGGTTCCGAGCAGACGGTGCCAGTAGTGGTGGAGCGAGAGCTTGAGCGAGACAATGTCGTAGCCGGACGTGTTGAGACGCTTCTTTGCGGTCTGAAGGGCGGCATCCTGGTACTTCATGCGATAGTATCGGATGTAGGCAAGGTAAAGGGTGAAGGCGGCGATGATGCCAAACTGCACGCGGAAGGTCCACTGCGTCGAGGTCTCGCTGTAGGGACCGTTGAGCGAGCCGTGGAAGATGAGCAGGCCGATGATCAGAACGCCTTGATTGGCAAGCTGACCCCAACCCTGCATGAGAAAAGAGAGCGACACTTTGCGTCCTCGGTGCATACGATCGCCGGTGGTGGCAGCACGACCTGTGCCGGTGCCCTCCATCGCTCTTGTCGAGGTCATGGGATATTCGCCGCCCACCCCGATGCCGTAGATGAAGACGGACCATGCGTAGCAGATGACCCAGCCGTTGAGCGAGGTGCCCCACATGGCGGTGAGCATGACCGAACCGAGGGTCATGATGAGTGCGTCTTGCACCATTCCGAAGCGTCTTCCGATCCAGTCGCCCTCGATGCCGACGAGGATCTGTCCGACGATGATGCCGACGATCTCGAGGTAGTCGATGGCGTGGAGCCAGTTTTCGTCGCAGACGGTGTGGTTCTTCCAGCATTGGGGCCATACGGCCTTGAAGAGCGGCGAGAGGTTTCCGATGGAGAAGAGGGTGTAACCCTCGACAAAGAGGCCGAGACCGGTGATGACATAGTTGCTAAAGTAGGCGCGGATGGGCGAGAGCGGGTCGCGCTTGAACATGCGACCGATCTCGCCGAGCTCGCGGCGCGCCTCTGCGTTGGACTGGGCGTTGATCCAAGAGGTCTTTTCCCAGAAGGGGAGGTCGGCCCAGTAGGTTTTTGTGTCGCTGGTGTACGAGTCGGAGGGGAAGAGCGTCTCGTCGAGGGCCGCGTTGATGTTTGCGGTGGCGGAGGAGGGGTGGTGGGCGCCATCAGCCGAAGGCGAGGAGGCCGAGTTGGACGACGGCTGAGCGCTGTCGTGGCTTGAAGAAGCGACCGAAGTCATCTCGGTCTGGATGTTGTCCGCCATGATGGCCCTTGACGTGCGTCAGTTGCGATGTGAGCGGAGGGAGGGGACGATGGTCGTGGTCTTGACAGAGGGAGGGGGGAGAATGTATTCGTCCACCTGAGCCCAGAAGGGTGTCTGAACGCGAACGGACAACCAGACTCGGGCACAGCAGGGAGGGGCGACTGGAGCTGTGGCAGGCCACACTCGTCAGGGCCATCTGCGCATCAGCAGCRGCAGCATCAGCAGCAGCAGCAGCAGGACCATGCAAAAGCAAATGCAACCCGAACCGAAAGAGGGTTTTCCGGGTGGGCGCAAAGTCGAGGCGGCGATGCGCAGGCCTCAGTACAGTATTCGGATGTACCGGTGAGCGCCGTCCGCGGCGACGTGTCAGGCAAGGGCGGGCAAAAAATTGAGAAGGAAGTCGAGCGGAAGTTTTTCGGTTTTCTCACTTTTGCCGCCCGCCCGCCCGCTCCCTCTCCTGTCGTTGGATTCCGAAGAGCCGCCCGCCGCTTGCTCACCGCGGTCGGCCGCTTCGCGGGCGCTCAATCTTCGGTCTAACCCGAGGCCGAACCTCCTCCTCATCTCATGCCGGCGCAACTCTGAGCTTACTCGGCGGCTCGACCGAAGCAGTAGCGTAAGGTTGCGATGACTGCCTCGCAAGAGGCTAGGCTGCTCACCACGTACGCCTCTGAGGAGCGTCACTCGCTAGCCTCGATGCGGCGAAGCGGCGAAGCGGCGACAGAGCTCCGGCCCAGACGAGCCTCGCTTAGAGCCGAGCTGGGATTTCCATTTGGAGTTCGAACTCACGCTGCTAGCCCTGTTGAGGGATTTTCTGAAACACGCGCGTTCCCAAAAGAGTCAAAAATTCTCCGCAGCTCATCACGACGCGACTCGTCGGCTTGCAAACAGTACTGTAAATTTACTGTACCAGTCGCGAGTACTGTACTGTACCGCTGGCTCGCCCGGCTCGCCTCTGCCGCCGCCGCCGCCGCTCCGCCGTTGCTGCTCCGCTCGAACTCGTGCATGCAGGTGGCTGCAGCTCCCAGTCCAAGGTCGTGTGACTGGTCCCCCCATCCTTTCCAATCACCAGATCGGCAGAGCGCAAACGCATATCGAGAAAGGATCGGGGGGTGAGGGAAGCCCGGCGAGGGATGCAACCCTTCCATCCGTATGAGCAGCCGCCCCCATTCCTGGGTGAATCAATGCAATCGCATCATCACTCCTGCTGCCAAGCTCCCTTTCGCTCTTTGAGGCGCGTGTTTGTGCCGATTAGGCTCGTGACAGAGCGATGATGTCGACAATGACGAACGACGGCCAGTCTCAAAGCCACCTCGGGCGCGCTCAGCAATGTGACTACCGTGGGTGAGCATCGCTTCGAGATGCGTCGGCTCCCCCGCATATAACCGAGCTGTCCACGTTCCCTCGTCTGCATCCAGCTTGGCCCAACCAATTTTCGTCCGGCTTGACAAAAAATTGCCACTGCTTCCCCTCCACCTTTGCAATCCAGTCTAAGTCCAACTTGCGGTCATGGCGCATCTCAAGCTCGCCTCATGGCCGTAGTGCTACCCGGCCCGTCGCGTGCCGGCCGACTTCTTGGGTCAGGCACGAGGTCGTCGGCAACGGCAACGCTTCTCCAACTCCGATGCCCACGTCAGACATGCTGCGCACCGTCAGAACAGGCCGACGCGACGCCAGCGACTTGAGTGTGGAGTTTTGCAGGCCATCATGCTAGCTTGGTGTTGAAGTGTGCCTGAGCGATCTCGACGCATCGCAAGCGTGAACCAAGTGTCAGCAAAGTGAACACGTTCCCACTCGGATTTCAACATGGCCATCAGCCGTGCCGAGAAGATTCAGCAGCGAGCTCAGAAGACCGCTGCGACCAAGTACGCCAAACGCTCGACCAAAGCTCTCATCCTCGGCGACGGCGTGACGCTGACTCGAAGCGTCAAGGCTTGCGCATTCTCAAGTGCTGCGTCAAGGCTATCGTGGGTGGCCACTCAAGCCCTGGCAAGCTGGACGACGACTGCGAGCAGGCACGATCCGATCGCATCGCACGCTTGCTGCATCTCATCCGGCATCACCAGCGGACTGGGTCTAACGCTTCGGACGAAAATTTGATCGGAGACCTGCCTCGCCCCCATCCCGGAGATCGACCCCCGGAGATCGACCCATGACCTTCGAGAGCATTTCGAATGTATAAGCCGCAGACCGACAGGGCGGTCCGAGAGTTGATTGGCAAGTCGTCCAGCACTGCCCTCTCGCCCAATGCCCGCCTTAGCATCAGGAAGGGACAGACCGAAGCGCCAGTGCTGCTTGCCGATCGGTCCGCCTTCTGAGACGACGGGACATGGTCCAATAACGGAACGTTCTGCGCCTGGTGGCGATGTCGCTCATGGACGCCAGCCGCTGCCTCCAGCAGGTCGCCAACAAGCTTGGCTGGGATAACCTCACGCCGTACGACTTTCGGCGCACGTTTGCAACGATGGCGAAGAATTGCGTCCCGGAAGACCAGCCCAGGCTCTTGATGCGCCACCGTCACTCGCGCTCGCACGCTGCCGAAACGGTGTAAGTCTCTGATCACGCGCCCATCGACCAGGTCTCTCGACCGGCGACGCCTATGCGTACCTCAACAATATCTATAGCCAAAGCACGAACGTGCTTCTTGCGCATCGAAATGCAGCGTCGTCCACCGATGGGTCCCGAGCGCAAAGCATCGTGATTGAGGTGCCGCTATCTTCGACGACGTGTCTATCAGCCACGGCTCCACGGTTGGTCGTGCTGCTAGCCACTGAATCCACCATTTGGGAGTGAACGTTGGCCGTGTTGGCGCCGGGCCCTCCTTCTGATATCCTCTACCTTTGTACTCGCCATTCATGTGATCACTGTTCATTCCAGTATTGAATCAAGCTGCGATTCGATCCCGGTGCGAGAGGCCCTTTGAGCCGCCACTCGGACCTTAAACATCAGCAAGGATTCCCCCAAGAATCTCAAGTATACCACGACTTTCATCATCTCCGATCTTATCGCGACGAGGGCAACGAAGCCAGGCTCGATGCCTTGCGATGCATCTCCCCGCAAAGGTGAATGGACATCACCAAGTCCAACGTCTGGCAAGGTCACGGGTAACACGCCGCCTTCGCTTCGATGCCAGTTTCTCGACCCGCTTCGTCAGGGCCTCAGGAGGATTGGGCGCTTGGGTCTGTTGCATTCGCCGCACATTTTTACAAAACGCACCAAAGGTTGGTGCATGTCGTCCGTCACAGGGGAAGCGACCAACCCTGGCCTCCTCTTCTGTTGGATCTGCGGAAGCTGGCTCGAAGGATCTGCGGAAGCTGGCTCGAAGGCGAGCCGGGGCATCTCGAAGATTGCCACACGCGTCCATTTGCGGCGCTGCCTCGTCCTCTCACGTTTAACGCCTGTACGCTGAGGGGTCCCCTGCCTGGGTCTTCGCGAGCAGAGACGTACGGCTTGGTACGCATTCCGTTCCTGGACGTCGGCGGGATCCGCGATGAACGTCAGGCCTGGCTCAGGGAAGCATTTGCTGCACTTGTCGAGCAGGTTGGTGCTGGCAGAACGAAGCCCCGCAAAGGCAAGTCACTGCTTGTCCGAAGCATCACACACACTGCCCCGCCTCGGACTGCTTAGATGCCATGCAAGGCCTTACGCCGATCATTGTGCTCACATCCATCGCTTCCAGGTCCTCCAGCGACAAGGTCGGCTTGTCCGTGACGGTCGCAAACCAGACGACGAGGTTCACGCGCATCTGACCAATGCAACCGCAGAAGACATCCTTTTGCGAGTGAAGGACCAAGTCCATCCGGAATTGCTCGCATACCCGCATCGCGTCCGCCGACGGCAATGCGTACCTGACCGTTTACAGCCGAAGAAGGAAGGTGGGCTCGTGATCCATCTGCTCTCGCAAGTACAATAGCGGCTGTAGCCATCACATAGTTCAAACGGCATCGCCGACATGTACAATTCCATCCATGGTGACGATCAGAACGAACAATGTCATTCTAAGGCATCAGAGCTCGGATGTTGGCGCTGTGCACCTTACCCCCCAGAATGAGCTCCGAGAGCACCTTGCCCGTGCCGAGCGAGTTGGTGATGCCCCAGCACGAGTGGCCCGCCGCCACGTACACGCCGTCCTTTCCTCCGATGATCGGGTTGCCGGTGCGGTTGCTGATGGGCAGGTAGCACGCCTGCTTGGCTTTGAGCGTAGCGCCAGCACCGACATCGAGCGATGTGGGCGAGAGCACCTTGCTCTGCTCGATCAACGCCGCTACCTTGTTCTCGTCAAAGTCCACTTCGTCCGCGGTGTCAGGCAGCGCAACGTCGTCCGAGCCACCGCATACGTATGCTGTGCCGTCCGGGCGGCAGTACAGTTCCGGCGCCCCAGCTTTGCGGCCACCGGGGCCGTACGCCATGTCGGTGAAGAGGCAGTCAGCCGAGAGCGGCTTGCCCGGCGGCGACTCGATCACGATGCTGTGCGCTCGCGATCCATCAATGGAAGACGCTGCTTTGAGGTGCGCAGGGAGCATGCTCCGTGGGAAGAGCTTGGTGATGAGAGAGCCAGTCCACGGTCCTGCAGCGATCACGAGGTCGTCCGCGTCTATTGTCTGCTTGTCTCGCGTTTTGGAGTCGGTGATCTCGACTCCGGTAACACGTCGTCGATCGTTGAAGCGCAAGCCGGTAGCACGCGTGTTGAAGAGCACCTCCACGCCGGCCTCGATGGACTCTTGCACCAGATGGCGTGTCAGCAGACCCGGATGCACTTGCGCCGTTGAACCTTTGCCGCCCATGTTGGATGTGGAAGTGATGATCTCCTTGTCGAGCCAGTCTATGGCACATTTTGCAGGCCTTTTGGTTCTGGACTCGCTGAGGCTCGAGTCGACGTTGACCTGCCAGGTCTCGACCTCGCGGTAGCCCCACTTCTCGCGGCCACCATCCTGATCCGCAAGCTGTCGATGAAGCTTGAAGCTGAGCTCCGCCAGGCTTGCCGTCGCCGTACCGTGCCAGTCCAGCGCCAAAAAGCCGCCAGCTTTGCCTGATGCCGCAGGAGCCGGTGCAGAGGACGCTTCGATGAGAGTGATGCGCGTCGCCGCCCGGGTTCCCGCCGACGCTGCGGCTCGCGAAAGGTAGTAGGCGATGCTTGAGCCGACGATGCCGCCCCCAACCACGACGATCGACCGTGCTGGTCTACTTGCGGTTGTCATGTTTCTATACTGACGATGATGAGAGGAAGAGAGCTCGTCTTCTGAGGCAGCAATAGCCGGTGGCAAAAGAATGGACCCTGCCCGCTCTGCAGGTGGAGGCTGCAACCGCAAAATTCGCCGGTCAACCAAAAGACTGTCCTTCCGGCCGAAACGAAGTGACAGTGGCAGGGAGAAAAAATCGGGCAGCCAACGCGCGATTGCAACGCGGAGAGGCAGTGGAACAACAACATCAGATCGCCAACCTGCGCTCGCTGCTCGACTCTTTCAGTACTTCGCACCTTCTGCGCCAACAACCAGTACCCAGCAAGCGTCCGCTTCTCATTGAGGGCAACACACAGTGCAGGAGCCATGTTCTCCTTCTCGAACTCCGCGGCCACGCCGCAACAGCAGCAACCGCAGCCGCAGCAGCCGCAGCAACCCCAGTCATCGACGCCATTCGGAGGCAGTGGATTTGGCAATTCCTTCTCCAGTCCAGGAGGGTTCTCCTTCGGCAACAACAGCACAAATGCCGCACAACCACAGCATCAGCAACAGCAACAGCAGCCGCAGCAAGGCACACCGCAGTCAGGTGGGCTTTTCGGACAGAAGCCGATGTTTGGCACTCCTGGTGCGCAGCAGCCAACACAGCAGCAGCCGTCTGGCTCTCTGTTTGGCAATGCTGGCACTCCTGCGCCCACTTCGACCCAGCCAAACCTCTTCGGCACGCCGCAAAACAACAACCTCTTCGGCTCGTCCGCCTCGTCGAACTTCCCGCAGCAGTCACAGTCGCAGAACTTTGGTCAGCAGACATCGACGCAAACCAATGCCTTCGGTCAGGGCGCCCCTGGCTTCAACTCCTCCTCTCCCGCACCTTTTTCGGCTCAGCCGCAGACGCAGCCGTTCAGCAGCCCCATGCACCACCACAATGCGACGCAGCAGCACGGGCTGCCGCACTTCGGCACGCCACAGTCGTCGCAACAGCAGCAGCATCAGCAGCAGTTCCAACAGCAGCAGCACCAGCAGGCGCTCATCGAACAGCAGCGTCTCAACTTGGAGCAGCAGAGTCACAACATGAGCTACATCCCCGGCTATCTCAGCCGCACCAAAGTAGTCAAGCCATACAAGCTCCCTTCGCGCCAGACCGAGCCCACCTCTCCCGAGGCAGTCCAGGATGCCGATTCGAGCATTGCCTTTGGCACACCCGCCTCCAAGTCGGGCAAGGAGGAGAGCACTCCCTCGTCCAAGGGACACCCTTCGCCCGTAGGTCGCTTCAGCTCGAGCTTCTTCAACGACAGGCGCGACGACGCCTCGTTCAGTCGAGCCGGCTCCGCCGCGCCTGGAACGCCCTGGCGAGGCGGCAAAGAGAGCATCTTTGGTGCTGGTGGCCTGCGCGGTGGGCGTCAGTCGGCAACACCGGCGCCTGCCTCTGCCAACGCCGGCACTTTTGGCACCCCAGCGCGCAAAACGTCGATGGAATCGCCCGCCCGCTCCATCCGCTCCAATTCGACTCCGCCCGCGGCATCCGCAGCCTTCAATGTGGCAAGTGGCGCCATGGACGAGGAGGACGACGACGATGCTCCTCCGCAAGAGCGTCTCGAAGATGAGACATCCACGGCGGCTCACTCGTCCTTGCTCGGTACGTCCAGCACCAGCAGCGGAATGTACTCGGCCAACTATCGATCCCCTGCCGCTGCCGATGCCACATCGCCGCAGAAGCTTCTTCCAACTCGGAACACCCTGTCGGCGTCGTCCGCGACTGCGCTCCAACGAACTTCGCCTTCTCTGACTCTTGCCGCTACCGCTTCGAGCGAAGGATACGCCTCGACTCCGACTGGCGATGCGTCGGCGGAGAAAAACTCGACCTTGGGCCTCGCGCAACGCACCGTGCTGGTGTTCGGATATCCGACGTGGATGGAAAAGGCTGTACTCGAGCTTTTTGCCAGCATCGGCGGCGTCGAGCTGATGGAGGCGATCGATCTCACGGGCAGCGGATCGGCGCAAGAGCAAGCGTCGGCGCAGCCATCGGCTCCGGCACTGTCTTGCTGCACGCGCATCCGCTACGCCGAGTCGTTTCAGGCGCTGCATGCACTGCGTCGCAACGGCGAGGTGGTGGCAGGCGCCTGTATGGTCGGTGTCCGTTGGGAAGACGACAACTTTCACCAGGTCGCGCTCACCAACGGCAGCGATGCCGTGTTCCGAATGGACGTCTTCCCCTCCAGCCGCACCGCCGAGACGTACAAAGCGTCGTCCAAGTCGATCGCTGTTCCTTCCATTGATGCGGCCGCGGGTGCCAGTGCGCTTTCTTCAAGCAAGATCGGCGGTTCGAACGCGCCTAGCTTTGGCAGTGGCAAAGGCTCCAGCAGCTCGAACAACCGCCACTCGATCGCGTTCGGACAGGGTGCCTCGGAACGCGCCAACTCGTCTGGCCAGGCAGCCTCGGCAAGTGGCAGCACCCCTTCGTATCCCGCCTTTGGTCGCCCCCTGTCGGTGATTGACGACCCGTCGGTAGCATTCAAGCCTTCGGTGTCGGGCAACCACCTCAGCGGGCTGGCAGGCTCGCCGTTCAAGGCAGCTTCGTCTCTGTTTGGGTCGGGCGCTGCAGGTGCTCCCAAGCCCGCACCCGCAGGCAGCACCAACGCAGCTGACTCAAAGGCAGGCGCCTCCAACGGCAGCACGAGCGTGCTCGGCCGCATCACCGAGGGCATCTTTGGCTGGTGATTGTCGTGTCAAGACTTTCTGCCGTGGCTAGACACAATGATCATGTAGGCTGTACGATGCTACCGTCACGTTGAAGCATTGCAGTGATGGCTGCGGTGGATATAATACATGAATTTTACACAGAAGATCGGGCTGAACAAAAGAGCGAGACTGCATGCGATACGAGCGAAAGGGAACACTAGTAACCGCCGAGACCATCCCATCTGCCGCGCAGTCGCCTTGCCAGCTGGAAGTCCTTCTTCATGACGGTGACGCGCTTGCCGTGAATAGCGCAGAGATTTCTGGCATGCGCAAAACAATAAACAGAGCAAAGATGTCAGTGACTTGCGACGGACGATGGATGACGAGCGGGCGGGATGAGCTTACGCGTCCTCGAAGAGGTGAACCAGGAACGCCTCGGTGGCTTCTTGGAGTGCGAGGATGGCCGAGCTTTGCCAGCGGAGGCCCGAGCCGTATTCGCCGTGTTCATACGACGTGACAAAGTCGTTGGCGATCTCGCGCACCAGGCGCGCAAATGGCAGCTTGCGCAGTAGCAGGTCCGTCGACTTTTGGTACTTGCGAATCTCGCGCAGCGCCACGGTGCCTGGCTTGAAGCGGCGTTTGGCACCCACATGGCCTGCGCAGTCAGGAAAAGGGGAGAGGGATCAGCATCATCAAGTCGAAGCGCTTCTTGAGCTGATCAAAGACGAGGACCACCTACTTATGCTGGGCTCTGTGACCGAGTATTCTTCGAACCTGCGCCTCGAGACGGTGGATTGGATCGAGGGCGCGCGGCGCGAGAGCATGGCTGAGCCGCCGCCCTCAGAGGAGCTGGCGATGGAACGCTCGTCGTACGTGTCGGCATATGCGGACTCGGGATACGAGATATCGGCGTAACCTTTCTTGGCCATGTTGAAAGTTGTTGCCAGCGCAGACCAGAGCAAGACGATGGTGGTGGTGTGGTGAAGGACGTGGAGGAGAGGTGTCAGCTGCGCCTCAAAGTGTTGGGACCGCAGAGAGTCGCGTCGAGCTGCGCGAAAGTGGCCCCGATGCCCGATGCCCGCGCAGCTTTCGCAGCCAAAAATGCCGCCCAAGACCCGCATCACGTGAGTCCACCTCTCCACAATAATTTGAAGCGTGGCTGCAATCTTGTGGCAGGAAAATTGTGAATGTCGAGGGCGAGACGCGTCGCGAGTGTGAGTGTTGTTCTTTTCCGCACCTCCGCACCGTCCAGCGCTGCGCACCGGCCGCACCCTAACGAAAGCGCACCCCGAACGCGTCCGACAGTCTCGGCCACCATCTTCTCCTCTTGCTCCTTTGCGGTATCCATCACGAACGGCCATAGCTCCCACACCGAAGCGATGGTACCAACTTCGGCCACTCCAGCCGGCGACTTCGCGCCAGCACCAAAAGCGCCCAGCTATGACCACCTGCCGGACCTATCTGCGGACGACTCCATCGATGGCGTTGAAAAGGGGCGTCCCACATTCGAACAGCTCAATGCGACCCTGATCTCTCGTGGCTACCTCCGATCAGCCCTCAATGTGTCGGGCATGCGTGAAGAATCGGTCGGTGTGCTTGCCGACGCACTCCACGCCATGATCTCGCAGCGAGAGGAAGACATTGAAGTGCGCACCGCCCTCACCGCCAAGAATCGCACGCTCACCGCTTCGCTCGAACGTGCAAAGCGATTCCACAAGGAGGAGTCCGAGCGCGCCATCGACTTTGAGCGCAAGGCGGAGGCGGCCAAAGCCAAACTGACCCACGTCTCTGCACAGCTCGAGACGGAGCAGAATGCACACAAGGCCACCAAGGACGCGCTGGCCCGCATGCGTCGAGATCTGCAAGCGATCAAGGCATCCGCTCTGCAGTACAAGGCAGCCAACGATCGCTCAGTGGCGCGTGTGCGAGCGAGGATTGGCGAGGTCACCAGCTCGGCCATTCGATCGGCCGTGCCCGACTTCCAGATTGTTGCCTCTGCCTTTGACGATCTCCCCACGTCGTCAAGCACTAAAGCAAGCGCCGCGAGCGCCTATGCTCAGCAGGTACAGGAACTCGAACAGAAGCGCACGTCGCTCGTAGAATACAACCAGGCGCTCAAGAGACTTGCCACCGATGCCATCAACGCAGCCAGACGCGCCGACCAGGAGCTCCTCGATATGGTCGAAGCCGAACAAGAGGATGCCAAGAAGCGCGACGCGGAATCGGCGCCAAGGTCTGCTGGATCCCGTTCCACATCCTCAGGCAGCCTCATTAGCCACAGCAACTCGTCCAGAAAGGCTTCTACGTCGGACGCGTGGCTCGAGGGACATCGACCTCTCTTCCAGAGAGACCTCTTCCCGGCCACCGACAGCCTGCGCTCGACCTCATCGGGCATGCTTGTCTCCGCATCTTCGAGCAAAGCCCCGCATCCCGCTCTGCGCGCTCTCGAGCTCACTTCGACAGCCATCAGCACACATGTGCAGTCGCTTCTGGACCTCCGAACCGAACGCAACATTCACCAAGCGACGGCGAACCAACGATTCGCTGCCGAGCTCAAGGAGCAGGCGTGGGTCGCACAACTGGAGCACGGCATCCATGAGGATCTGCGTAACGACGCGCGTCTCTCGCTGAACAAGGCCAATGGACCAGTGCACATCGGCTCGCTCGCGTCGGCTGCTGCGGCCGCAACAAGCGGCACGTTGGCAGGCGGAACCTCGCAGCGCATCGACTGGCAGCGCGAAAAGTTGGAGCTGGAAAAGAAGCTTGCTCAGCTTGTCAAACAGCTCGCTGTCGCCGAACAAAATGCTGCGCGCAAGGACAAGGAAGTGCGCAAGCTCGCCGAAGCCGAACAGCGTGCGCGCAATCTGCTCGACCAGGCAGCTCAGCCCTCGAGCCCGGCTGACAAGGTGCAAGCCACACAGTCTGCAGAGATCACAAAGCGAGCAGACGCTCTCCGGATCGAGCTGCAGGCGGCCGAAGAAGCACGAGTGCAGCTGGCCCAGCGATGCAACGTCCTCGAAGCCGAAGCGCAAGAGCTCCGCAACGAGCGCAACCGCGTGCTCGCTGCTCCTGCCGCACCGAGATTCGAGCGAGACGATCCCGAGAAGACAGGTCCTCTCACTTCACTCAGGCGCCTGGATGACGGCGAAGTGGCCGAGATTCACGCACGCGATGCCAAACGACGCTCAGAGCTAGGCAGCCTCTCTGTGGTGGCGGAGGACGCCGAGATGGGACCTGCCTCGGACACCATTTCTGCGACGGACGCTGCCAGTGAGGAAGCCACTTCAGACGGAGACGCGCAAAGGAGAACTGACGATGCGAGCGGGGCTCTCAGCTTCGGCGAGAGCCTCAGCAACAATCCTGAGCTCGGGGCCATCTTTGGAGGAAGCAAGTGGACCGAGCCATCAAAGAGCAAGCCGCGAGCAGCACCACGACGGTCGTCGCGTCTGTCGGGTGAAGGCACGTCAGACGAATCAACAGCACCCGCAGCAGTACAGGATGAAAAGACGTCCGGACGCGTTGAAGAACGTAAGCGCAAATCAGACAAGGAGGAGGAGGAGGCGAACGAGTTGGGCAGCACAGGTCGACGCACGTCTAGTCGAGTGAGCATCGGCAGCTCGGAGTCGAAAGCAGCGTCGCCGAGGAGCTCCAAGAGGCCGAGAGCCGAGGCTGACGATGCTGCCACTGCGCAGCCGACATTATCGAAGCCGGCTGTAGTGGAAGCAGCAGCAGCGCCATCGCGACGCCGAATGTCGACGCGCGAGAAGCAAGAGCTGGAGGAGCAGCGCAGATCGCGTGCCGTGTCAAGCTCAAATGGGAACAAGACGCCAGCGCTCACTTCGCGACGGGTCGTGTCGGCCTCTTCGTCGTCCGTGACGCGGCCGACGGCGGCTTCGTTGCGGCGCAGCGAAGGAGTGCATGGGAGCAGTGTCAAACGACCGCTATCGAACGCAACCAACACGCGCGAAGCGGCAGCACCGATCGCCACGGCGGGCAAAGCACCTACACGTGCGGTCTCGTCGTCCAGCTCGGCGCGTGCTCGTTCCTGACGTATCGAAGCGCACAAGGACGGGGTATACTGTATTATTAGCTCGAAACTGTTGACATTGCGCAGCACGATGCGTGCACAATCAGATCTCAAAGTCGTAGATAAAGGCGTCAGCCAGCGTAGGTTTGACCTTGTCCTACCAAAAAAAAGGCAATGGGGAGGGAATCAGTGACTGATTGGAGGGACGAGGAGACGGCCATTGACGTACTACAAAGGCGAGATGGACGGGATCATGTTCGAGGTAGTATCGGACGTGCTCCTGCGAAGGGAAAGTGGAGATGAAGATGTGGTGGAAGCCCTTGCCCGCGTTCTCGGGCGAGGTGTTGTGGGTGGAGCTCTTGAAGTCGAGGATGTAGGGCTGGCCATCCGAGTAGAGGCAGGCTGTACGGAAGGTGTTGAAGTCGTCGTACAGCTCGCGCCTCTGCTCCGGCGAGACCGAATCCTTGTACTTGAACGACACGACGTGAACGACGGGCATGGCGCAGGATCGTGGATTGCTTCGAGGTGTGAGGAAGAAAAGAAGTTGTTCCGGTCGGCGCACGGCCCCCATCGAGTAGGACGCGGTTGTCAGACAAAACTCGGCTATACGGAGACGCGCATCCGCGGGTGTAACGCTCGCGCTCAGCAAAATGCCAACCACCGCTGACAGTCGGCGACCTCCGTTTTGCAAGCAAGACCAGATTGGGCTGACTGTGCTTCTAGAAGCTCGGCTGCGGCGAGCAGCGGGTGCGGGTCTTTTGTGCATCGCCTTTCGGGGTTAGTACAAGCTCCACTGAATGGCGACATGCGCCCGAGGAAAACAAGGGTTCCACGCTTCTACAGCCGGCGTTAACTGAACGAGGGCGCGTTACAGTATTCGCAATCGAGATGTTGCCTCCATCCGCGTCGGGATTTGCGATCGGCGATTCCATCGTTGCCTCCACGGACATAAGGGTCCTTCAGTGTTGCAGTCTGCTGCAAAGAAGGTGTCATCGGCCTCAAAGACCCCGTCGAATCTCCGTTGCATTCGGTCCATTCCACACGTGGCCACTCCCCTCGCACATCGTCCTCGGCTTTCTTGCCCGCGACGAGGAAGCGTCAATCAGCGCCATCCGCGGACTAATTCGCAAGCTCTCTCGCAGGTGCTTGTCTCCGCATTGGAACCAACTCGGCTGAGCCAGCCCTTCGACGGCTGCCGGCCTGCGTATGAGCGTGTCTTCCTTGGTCCGGTCCGTGCTGGTGAAGTTGATTGTGTGAACGCGTAGGAACGATGGTCGTGCTTGTCAAACACAGCATGCTCTGCAACACGCGCATCTATGAAACTCAGCGCCATCCCTTGGACTGGCTTGCCTATATATGTCGTCTGCTTTGATGACTGCCCGCACCATTCATCGTCATCATTTTCACTCACACACATCGCATTCCCAAGCCTTCTGCAGCCAGACGTCCCACACCTCCCAGCATCATCCGCATCTGCCACCACAATGTCCACCCCAGCCCAGATCAGCATCTTCCCTGCCTCCTCGGCAAGCGCTTCTCGCCTCGCCCAGCTTCTGCAGGACAGGCACCCGGACATCCGCGTGCGCCTTGCTGCCCGCTCGCCTGCCAAGCTCCAAGCTAGCGGCTCCAACGTCTCCATCGCTCAGTCCTCGCTCAACGTCTCCGATCCCGCTTCCATCAAGGATGCTCTCGACGGAAGTGACGCTGCCTACATCATGAATCCTCCCTTTTACACCGAGCAAGATCCCGCTGCCCTCTCCAAGACTTTCATCGACAACATCGTCGCTGCCGCAAACGCAAGCTCCACGCTCAAGAGAATCGTCTTCCTCTCGTCCATCGGTGCCGAAAAGACCTCGGGCACCGGCCCCATCAACAACGTTCACATCGCAGAGACCGGCCTCCTCGCCGACCTCCGTGACGGCGTAGAAGCCATTGCGCTCCGCCCGCCCTACTTCCTCTCCAACTTCAAGTCGGTGCTCCCGCTCGCCATCAGCCCTCCCCACATCCTTCCCTCCATGCTGCTCCCCTTCGACAAGCCTTATGCACTCATCGACTCCTCCGCTATCGCCGAAAAGGCTCTCAAGTATCTCGTCGCTCCGCCCTCATCGGCAGCTGATGCTGCTGGCAAGAACCACATCACCGTCGCCCAGCTCGTCACTGCCCCCAAGACTATTCCCGAGATTGCACAGATCGTCGCCGAGATCACAGGTACGCCTGTCACCGCCGTTCCGGTCCCCGAAGACCAGTGGCTTCCCACCTTCCAGAAGGCAGGCATGCCGGACAAGCTAGCTTCTGCCTTCTATGATCTCACAAAGGCAACCAACACCGGCTACGTCGGTTACCTCGATCAGCCTCAGATCGACGCCGAGGCACAACGCGGAGTCACCGTCATCACCGAGCACACCGACGTCGACACCAAAGCGGCTCTCGAACGCCTCATTGAACAAGTTAAGAGCGCATGAGCTATCAATATAGCGCCACATCTTCAGTCAAGTGTCCATCTCCTTGCTGTTGAAGCTCTCCCTCTAATCGCATGCAGGTAATAACGTTCGAGTTGCAAAGCTACAAAGTGCGCGTGCGGGTCAGTCCCGAAGCATTGAGAATGGTACGGAATCTGAGAAGGGGTCTGAGGATGGACACAGAGTGATCAGCACGCATGGGGCGAGAACTACACAACACTTGGCACAAGACGATGCGATTCAAATCTAGTCTATGATTGCAATAAAGAGTGGAAGGTCGACTGATCTTACTGGCGGCCCTTGCCGAAGCGCTTGACCTTGCCGACAAGACCTGAGACGAGGCCGCCACCTAGGCCGTAACCCTTCTCGGTAAAGTACCAGTAAGCAAGGTAGGCAAGGAAGAGCTGGCCGATGGTGTAGCCCGCTACGATGCCCACACCCTTCCAACGGAAGTCCCAGGTGGCTCCGAGCGTGGCGGCAAACTGGTCACCCACCTGGTACTGGCAGAAGGAGCACTTGCTGGTGGCATCCGCATTGAGAAGCTGTCCTCCCACCGACTGCACCCAGTCGAGTGCGTACTGGCCACAAGTCTGGCCGGGAGGTGGGTTGAAGATGGCCAGATCTTCTTCGCGGCATCGCACCGGCAGGTCGTGCAGAATGTTGCCCACCATCGAGCGAACGTACCAGTACAGCGGATTGGCGTAGATCAGACCCGACCACGGCGCTGGAAGCGTCGCCTTGGGCTTGATGACGCCATTGACAATGGCGACAAAGGGCAGCAGGAAGGGCAGCAGATTGGCAGCCGTCACTGGTGTCGGGCAGGCCGCTGCCAGCGCCAGCGAGAAGAACATCTCGTAGCAAGTGACCAGGAAGATCATCAGGTACCACATGCCTGCGACCGTCGAAGCTTGCGAGTAGAACGGCAGGAAGAAAGAGGGAAGGAAGAAGAGCACCGAGGCGACCAGCGCGATGGGAAGCGAGACGGCCACAAACGCCGTCATAAATGCAATCCACGAGTAGGTCTTCGACGGGCCCTCGCGCACAACGAAAGTGATGCGCATCTCCCAGAACTTGGAGATGATCGAGTTGACCGTGGCAGGGAAGTTGAGAATCACAAGGAAGACGACGAAGACGCGGTACTGCAGGTCGGTCACCGAGTTGCCGAGGTGTGCGAATCCACCGCCCGCCGCGAATCCAGTGACAATGTTGGAGAAGAGCACGCCGTACGCGAATGCCGAGTCCCTCCACAGATCACGGAATTGACGCTTGGTGCATTCCACGATCTGCGTCTTGAGCGTCGCAGAGTACTCGCGCGTCGATCGCGAGTCTTCTACGACAGGGCGCGAGGCGCGTTCCGAGTTGATTGCCTCGACCTCGGCGCGAAGGGCGCGAGCTTCGGGCGATGCCTTCCAACGTTCTGACCAAGGCTTCTCGGACTTTTGAGCAACGACCTCGAGCATGTATTCGGCCACATTGGTAGTAGGAGGGCAAGCAGGAGCACCGTTGCGTTCAAAGTACTCTCGAACCTTGTCGGATCCCTGCGCTCGCTCGCTGCCAATCTGACCAAAGTAGGCCGTCCTTCCTCCGGGCTGGAGGAGCAGGAGGTTGTCGAAAGACTCGAAAAGAAGCGCGCTCGGCTGGTGAATGGTGCAAAGGATCGCCTGGCCCTCGCTGGCAAGACGTCGAATGAGGCGAATGATGGATGCAGCACCTGCCGAGTCCAGACCAGAGGTGGGCTCGTCGAGGAAGAGAAGCAGGTCGGGCTTGGCAGCCAGCTCGACGGCGATCGTCACGCGCTTCCTGCGCTCCACCCCCAGGCCGAAGCCAGGCACTCCAATCAGCGCATCCTGCAGATCCTCGAGCTCGAGGAGCTCGATCGCACGTTGGGCGTCTGCCAGCTTGACCTCGCGCGAAATCTCAGCAGGCTGGCGCAGAAGAGCCGAAAATTCGATGGCCTCGCGGACCGTCTGGGAAGCGAGGTGGATATCTCCCTGCAGCACGAAGCCTGTGCCCCTCTGGAATCCGGGTCCGAGCGGCTTGCCATCAACGAGGATGTCACCGGAAAGAGCGCCTGCGACACCGCGTTGCGAGAGGGCAGTCAAGAGCGTCGTCTTACCGGCACCCGATGCTCCCATCAGAGCGGTGATGGTGCCGGGCTTGACGTGACCCGTAATGTCGTCCAGAAGCTTGCGGCCAGTGGGCAGCTGAAGCGAGACGTCCTTCCAGGTGAAGATCGCTTTCTTGTCGAGCTCCTCGGCCGATTTAGCACTGGCTTCCTTGTCTCCAGGAGCAGCAGGCGAGTTGGCCCGTGTGATGCTGCCGTTCGAGTCGGTTGCATGAGACGGGTGGTCTGCCGAAACGGCGGCCTTCTCCTCGACGTCATCGGTCTTGGCGGGCTTGGACGCGGCAAGCTTTGCCTTGGCGGCCTTTGTGCGCGCAAAGACGGTAACACCACCGCCAGCGCTGCCAAAGTTCATGATCTCGGCACCGATGATGGTCGGAATCAGGTAGAGCACGGCGAACGCGATCACCACACCGATGTTGCGGCCGATGTGCGACCTCGAGTAGCCGAAAGTGGTCGAGAGGTAGTCTGCGCTCGGAACGACGATCGAACCAGGAACACCACCGGTGAGCGAGCAGGTCTGATAGGCCGTATCGCGCACCTGACCGAAAGGGACGATCTGCGCCGGGTTGCACTCGATGTCGTAGTTGAGCTCGTTGGCGAGGAAGCCCTCGAAGGCATAGCTGATGGGCTGAGCGTAGTTGAGCCAGACGAGCCAGTTCATCTGAGGCCTGCGAAGGACGTAGCCGACCCAGATGATGAGGACGTTGAGTGCGAGTACCGAAAATCGGATGGCCTCGTTGAAGCCGGGGGAAAAGGCAGCACACATGCGGTAGAGCGCGGTCAAGCTGTACGACGAGAGGAAGCAGTAGACGTAGAAGATCCAGAAGGCGCCAGCGTCCCTCCTCAGGTTCGCGAGGAAGTAGATGATGATGGAGGAGAGGAAGCACTGGATGAGCAAGAAGGGGATGTCGACGAGGGCACGTGCCAGAACCACTGCGGAGGGGCGGTAGAAGGCGAATTGGCGATGTCTGCTGAGCATAGGTCGACCGGCCACGGCCTCGAAGGACTCGGAGAGCTGGAGCCAACCGTTGAAGAGACAGGCGAAGAGGAGGATACCACCGCGTGTGAAGACGCCTTGCGAATCGTAGGACTGGTTGTAGAAAAGCGAAGAGATCATGAAGGAGACCGAGATGATGGTGAACAGCTTGACATAAAGGTCGCCGCGTGCACCCCACTTGACGAGGAGCTGGCGCCAGATGCAGCTGACGATCTGATCCCAAAAGCTGACCGTGTAGCTAGAGCCTTTGTTGACACCCTTGCGCTTTTCGGAGCGCACTGTCTGCTTGAGTTGCTCGGCCTGCTCGGCGTGGGCGAGGTGGTCCTCGTAAGACGCCATCTCGGTCTCGATCTGGCGATAGAGCTCGCTTTGCCTCCAAACCCGCTCTCGGTCCTCTGCCGTCTTGGGTGCACGCTGCTCCATGCCCGGTCGGAAGGAGACCTGGTTGGTGTCGGTGAGCGCAGTGACAAAGTCGGCGGTGGTCTGTCGATCAGGTGTGTCGTAGCCGAGCTCGTAGAAGTAGGAGCGTGCGAGCTTACGAGGACCATAGTAGATGCATCTGCCTTGGTCGATGACGGCGACGCGGTCGAAGAGGTCGTAGATGCTCTCGGACACTTGGTAGAGGGTTGCGATGGTGGAACGCTGGGCGAGGTCGGTGATGATGCGCAAGGAACGAGCGTAGTCGAGTGCGGTGGATGCGTCGAGGCCTCGGGTGGAGTTGTCCCAGGCGATGACGCTTGCGCGAGTGGCAAGCGCCTCGGAGATTGTGGTTCGCTTGCGCTCGCCTCCGGAAACACCTCGAATGGCCTGGTCACCGACGATCGTGTCGCGGACGTGGGACATGCCGAACATCTTGAGCATGACCTCGATGCAAGTCTCGATGAATTGCTGGCGGGATTCGCCCTGTAGCCGCCTTGAGCGGTGCGGGACCTTGTTTTTGAGGGCGAATTCGAGGGTCTGACCGACGGTGAGCGTGGGGAAGTGGGTGTCTTCCTCGTCGACAAAGACGACCTCACCTCGGTACTTGCGATTGATCTCTTCTGGCGAGAAGCCGCCGTAAAGGATTTTGCCCGAGGTGCTGACGTTGGAGTGGTTCTTGGAGGTGATGGCGCGCAGGACGGTGGAGCAACCTGAACCTGGACGGCCTAGCACGAGCAGCATCTCGCCTGGCTTGAGAATGCCGCTGGTGCTGTGGAGCAAGTTGGTGGTGGGTATGCTGCGAGGCGCAAAGACCTTTGCAAGAGGAGGGCAAATGGTGGTGAGGACACCGATGGGATCTCTCCAGGCAGTATTGGCGATAGCAACGGGCAGAGTCTTTACAAAGACGCCGCCGCCGCCTGAGCCTGGAGCGGTGATGGAGAGGTCCTTCCAGAGAACGCCGACGGGCTTTCCGTTATCGATGCCCTCCTCCTTGGCCTGCGCGCTACGTGTCAACATCCATTTGCCAAGGTCAAAATCGTTCTGATACGCGTGTCCATCGGAAGCAGCCTCGAGGTCGATTTCGTTTTCGTTGATCTTTTCTGGCTGCTTGGAGCGATCACCGCCACTGAGTGCGCGTGCGATGGCCGAGCTACCGCGGAGACCGCTCGAGGGTGACTGTGGGGTGGCAGCAGTAGCGGATTGGCGTGAAGATTGCCTGGCGAGCTGGAAGTCTTGGAGGGCCTGGTCGACGTTGACGTGCTCGCCTCGCTCCGGCTCGCCCCAGGTGCCGGTGCTGGTGACGCGGGCCAGAGGCTGCGAGTCGGCGACAGAAGTAGCTGTCTGGCGCATGTCGAGTGCAGGAGCGCCAGAGGTGTCGGCCGAGGTGTCGTGCGGCGCTATGGCCGGTGTGTTTGGTTGGATGGCGGCCGCAGATGTCAAGTACGATACGGTGTTGGGCAAGAGTGATGGATTGGCGATGTGGACCGCTTGCGCGAAAATGGATGTAAGCGGAGTGGATCAGGTGGCGTCGACGGAGGGACGGTGGTAGTCACGGAAGATGGTGGGTCCGAGAGGGCCTGTTAAGTGGACCCGTCAGAGCCGATCTCTTAGCCGCCTTCTGATGTCATATATGTCGCCATGCCTGTGCACAGCGGCAAAAGAAATTTTTGGATGGGAAGAACAAGCGGCAGATGCGCCTCGTAACTCCGATCGGTGTTCGGGTGTACAAACGCAGCAGCGTGTCGGCAATCAGAAAATGGAAAAAAATAAACGTCTGCTTTGGAATGGCAAAGTGGAGTGTGGAGGCTCTATACCACTGTGGAGGCGTCCACGCTGTTGTGCTGCGGCGAATGCGGCGACTTGGCCGAGATCTGGCAGCCTATCGCCAAGCCGACGAGTCAGGCGTTTCGAGTCAAAAACAAATGCCCCGAACCCAAATGTCCCGGATGCTGGCGGAGGCGTCGGCAAAGCAAAACGCCAGCGCCTTGTTTTCTCCGTGGAGGTCGACGTGCCGGCGAGTCATGGATTTTCGAGGTCAAATCCCTCGGTGCCATAGTTTGCCTGCGTCAGCCGCCCAAATGGCTATCCACCGTACGCCGCTCGATATTCCGACATGCCGTTCCAAGCTCGCCTCGGCCTCTGTGCGTGTTGCTCCTGCGCTGCAAGTCGAGTTAATCCGTCGATTTTCCGTGCATGATGTCAGAGGGCGTGCCTGATCGACCAAACCTTTTTCACCGCTTTGTTGGTCGTTACATTCACGGCACTAGCGTTGGTGGACTCTCGCAGGTACGACGATACGATACGACCATCGCGACAAACAATCGAACGCGTGTCCGGCGATAGCCACCGCAAAGGGCACTGGTACACCTGCACGCTTCCGCGCGGCGATACCGACTCGGTTATGCAGGCATCCTGTTCCTCGCAATACCGAGTCTTGGCAGCATACCAGTCACACCACTGTGGCAGCTACGCGACTGTGCGATTGATCCTTCCTCTCCGTCTCGGTGGCTGGGAAAACGGGCCGGTCAATTTGCTCCAGTCGGACCAACGCAATTCTGGGCTTGCTTGGTGGCCGACGTCCGAATCTCCGTGGCGCGCAGCGGGGAGGTTTTCGTTTTCGCCAGGGCTCACGTGCTATAGCCAGGTGCATACCCGCCCGTTTCAAGCGCAGCAAGCTCGTTGGTTTAGCCGCAATGAAGCATCCCGCTCATGTCGCCCAGCTCGTCCCAAGGCGTCTCGAAATCAAAGATCCCGTCAAGCACCAGCCCCTGCTCGCCCAGTATTGCTTCAAGCGAGTCCCACGCGTCGCCACTAGCCTGTTGTCTCGCGCCCAACTGCGCCACGCCAACTGGTGCCGTCGCTGCGCGCAACGCATCGCCAGCGTCGCATGCTTCTCCGGCCTCGTCTGCATCGCCTGCCTCGCCGATTTGGGCCGACTTAGCTGCATCCGTCAACATCACCCTGTCGAGCCTGCTCCGCGGCGAGCCGATCGCAGTCGGAACACATGCGCGCTCGGCAGCACCCGCCGAATCCGAGGCAGGATCCTCCAGTGGCGCCTTTCGTTGGGCTGCACGCAGCCGCGCTAGGAAGCGCATCATATCCGCCTTGACCTTGGTCGGAGCCGCTTGATACGTCGCTTTGCTGTCGCTCGCCTCCGCCTCGCCACGCGGCTGCACGGCTTGGCTTCGTTCCTCCAGCCATCCGCACACCCATCGGATCCCCCCCCAGAACCGCGATAGCGTCTCCAATGCATCCCGCATCACCACAATCTTCTCCCTCAGCGTCTCCTCGGCAAAACGAGCCTTAAGTTCGTCGCTAGCAACGCATCCAGTGGCGCTTGCATCCGCCTCTGCTTGACTTTGCCGCCCGTTCACCTGCATCACTTGCTGCAGCTCGTCGACCAACGCGATAGCCCCGATAAACATGGCGTGATCCATGTATGGGTTACACACGATCGTCCGCTCATCCACCAGGCCTGAAAACGAAAGCATGTCGCTGATCGAGCGCGCCGACGACGCACACTCCGCCGGAAAGCGCGATGCGTCTGACCGAAATGCCTCGGCAAACTCCCTGCCTTTGGCCCAGTCGCCTTTCGTCTGCACCAGGCTTGGTCGATGCAAGACGCACACGAGCGAGTGGAAGAGACAGTGCATCATCACCAGCACCGGTGCCGCGTCGTTGAGCGAATGGCTGCGCAGATTCGACACGTTGAATCGCACGTCCATCGGCAGCGAGCGGAAAAAGTCGTACAGCGCTTCCTTCCCGCCTCCCACCCGATCAGCCGGCTTCGAAGCCGACCGGCTGTTGAGCTGGTCGCTAATGTCACCTCGATGGCCAAGCAGCCGAATGAGATGCGGCCAAGGGTGGCTCACATCCCTCCTCGCAGGATCACGACGGCAGCCATGGCACTCTGCGCTCGTGGGGGGATCAATCTCGATATCGGCTCGCGCGATCGTCACCCTCCGTCCGGCTCCGTACGAGATGACGCGATCCAAAAAGTAGACGGCCCAGAAGGTCAGCCGGTGCACTCGTCGCGTCTCGCCGTCCGAGATCGATTCGAGCGAGTCCCAGTACGAAAGCCCCATGTCTTGGCTCATCCGGATGGCCAAACCACTCCAAAGCCACGCGCTCGAATCGCGGTCGCTGCCCCACTCGATCCACGTGATCATCACCAACGCTTGGCACACCTTGAGCGATGGCAGTGCAAACATCGGATAGATCAGCTCCTTGGCCTTTTCCGCGAAGGGCTCTGCCCATATATACCTAGCCACATTCGGAGTGGCCTCGCGATTTGACGCAGCGTGCCAATTAGCTTCAGCCGTCTCTAGCCCAGCTCCCAGCGGCTGCGAGTTCGATCCCAGGCCACTGCCGAAGCGGCAGGCGAGAGCCGCGATGCAGTTCGCCTCTAGCGGTTCGAGCTGGCCTTGCTCTAGCTCGGTCATAATTCTCTCCTCCGACAGGAAGGGGAGATGACAGGACATGGTGAGGAAGAAGACGCGAATCAGGCGTGCCAAGATGGTTCTGGACGGCAGCGATGGATTCGTATCGTCGAAGAGACCCGTGCAAGGCTCCGAGCTGGCTTTTTGCGTCGCTGTTTCTCTCGACACTGGAGCCATGTGCTCCCTCAGCGGTTCTAGAGGTCCGCTCCGGCTCGTGTCTGAAATCGAGACGTGATGATGATTCATCAGAGTCGTCTGCTCGTCTCTCACCTCTACCTCGACGCACCGCGGCCCCGGAGCTATTGCCGTGTTGCCAAAGTATCGAAAGAAGGGAAGAACGACAGGAGTTGACTGCTCTCGAGCACCGGGATCGTCGCTCGCCGTTTTCTCGACTAGGTCTGATGTGCGCAGGCAAGCAGGAGAAGTGTTTGTTGATCCGTAGCCTCTTTCGGAAGGGCTCGTATCGCTCGACTGTGGTGCCAGGCTTTCGGTGCTCCGCAACTTCTGGGATGCAGCTTCCTGTGCGATTCGAGCGAGGGTGTCGAGGGGACTGGGCCTGGACAGGTGGCCAGGTTCGGCGGTCTGTTGAAGAGCCTCCCAGCCACCTGGTGTCGGCTCCGAGCTAGACAAGCCGGTCACGCCGTTTTGTGGCCATGGATCGTCGGAACGATCTTGCACTCGCAGTAGCCGCGAAGAGGCTTGAACGCTCGCAGGAGTCGTCGGATATTGCGTCGGCGATGGAGAAGGAGCGATGAGGCGAGTCGCCTTCAAACCTCTACTCGAGCCGGGTTCACGTGCATCATTGGGACGCTTCAAGGCGTTCAGTTGCAGTCCACCTCGATAGTGACAGCTAGTTGCCTCACCGGCTGCCACGCATTCTTGGCAAGGCAGCGATGCTGAGCATGTGCGGGTTTTGGCCTTGCATGGCGCGCACGTCTTCCGAGTCGTCCTCCGCTTCTTGGACGAGGTGGAATTGGTTGAATTGCTGCTGGGCATGTCGAAAGTGAGACAATCCCAACCTAACCCTCTGCACGAATAAGCCGCACGCCTTCTTGCTGCGCTCCCGGGCGGGACATCGTCTCCGTTCGACCGAGTTGGCTGCGGAAGCAATGGTAGTGGTCGATGATGCATCGTCGGGTTTGCGCTCGGGAGTCCGACACGCTGCTGCGCGAATCACGGCTCCCGCACAAGACGTCCAACAGGATCGGGGACCATAATATCGGCCATTCCAGGGCATCGGGGACAGCCGTTGAAATCACTGCCGTTGCTCATCTCGGCGAAATGCACCTCGAAATCACCGACGCCCGCAGCTGCGATGCAACTTGCCCAAAAAGGAAATATTGTCCTCCCCCGCACGGCCTCATTTGGCGGAGCGTCGGCAATCTAGCATCGATGCCTGACTGGTCTTCCTGGCAAGGGCGTGCGTGCTGACAAGCGCAAGTCATCCTCGCCCGGTCGGGAGACCGTTCTGAGCTCCCGACCACCATACACCCTGCCTGACGTGTGAACACTGTCTCCTCTCTGCCAGCCCATTTTCTGCTTCTGCCAAGATGTCGATGACCATCGAAGACTGCGCTGCTGTGCGCCAGCCGAGGCCCGTGCCTGACACGCCGACCAACGTGCTCGAACAGTTGAGCATGAAGGGCAAAGTCGTCGTCGTCACCGGCGCCAGCGATGGTCTTGGGTACGCTGCAGTCGAAGCCGTTGCCGAGGCAGGTGCAGACGTCGCCCTCTGGTACAATTCGAACGACGTTGCCATCCAGAAGGCCGAGCAACTCGCCAAGACCCACTCGATCCAAGCCAAGGCCTACCAATGCGAGGTCTCCCAAGTCGACCACGTCCGTGCTTGCATCGACAAGGTCGTTGCTGACTTTGGCCGCATCGATGTCTTTGTCGCAAACGCCGGAATGGCCATCTCCAAGCCGATCCTTGAGCAGACCGTCGAGGAATACAAGCGACAGATGGAGGTCAACGTCGATGGCGTCTTCTACTGCGCCAAGTACGTCGGCGAGGTCTTCAAGCGTCAGGGCAAGGGCAACCTCATCATCACCTCGAGCATGTCGGCTCATATCGTCAACGTCCCAGTGGACCAGCCCGTCTACAACTCCACCAAGGCTGCAGTCACCCATATGGGCAAGTCGCTTGCCAGGGAGTGGAGGGAGTTTGCCCGAGTGAACATTGTCAGCCCCGGCTTTTTTGACACAAAGCTCGGAGCAAGCCCCCGCTGCATCAACGAGGCCTATCGCATGTCAGCGCTCGGAAGGCAAGGCCATGTCAAGGAGATCAAGGGCCTATTCCTCTATCTTGCCAGCGACGCCTCTTCTTATCAGACGGGTAGCGATACCCTGATCGACGGAGGCTACACGCTTCCTTGATTGTGTCATCCTTTGATTGCGCGATCACAAAAGAAAGGCCAGCCTTGTACATGCAAGCGAGTGCAACGAACGAGAATCCAATCCAAGCTTCTGCTGATCCGATTAGCTTGCGCAGATCGCTCTTCCGACTACGAGAGGAGCGAAGCCCAAATGTTCATCCGGACATAGTCAGAAAGATCGATGCGTTACTGAGGATGGCTGAAGCGCCAGGAGGAGGGAATCCGCTCCAGTACATCACGTAGAAGCTGCCTCGGCCGCCAGTCGGATCTTCCATGAGAGCTTGTATGTCTCGAGCGCATCAGCAAAGGTACTGAGCGGGCTCGACGGAACACCTTCCGACGACATAAGAGACTCGGCCCCTTCGAGACTGCATCCTACGAGACATTCGAACTCGGTGAGGAAAGGATCATCTTCAATCTTGATGATCTCCTCTTCTGTTTTCCCGGGACTTCGGATCGCCAGCGTGGTCGTGGCGTCGTAAGCGTTCCGTACGCGAAAGATCCAGCCATCAGCAAGCACCTCGATCTCTGTATCGTATGTTCCTCCTGCTCGCTCGACAATGCACATGAAAGTACGTCGTCGTCAGTACTGACGTCCGGTCTACGACAGGCAGCGAAGGTTTGCCGGCCTCGGACGAGGAAGGACAAGAACTTACCATGCAAGGTGATGCCGTGCGTCAAAGACCCGATCGTGCCCTGTCGGTACGGAAAGGATACGCCGGGTGGGTCAACATCTTCTTCTCTACTCGGGGAGTCATTCGGGTCCGCTGTCCGGCGTTCAACGAGATTCTAATAGTCTTCGCCATCTACAGGGTTCTCTACTAACCTTTTGATGTTTCCAGAATGCGCTTGTGACTCGCGGCACTCTTTCGGCTGGAGGAATCCCCGACTCGTCAAAGCCCAGCTTAGAGAGAGCGCCGACCGGTTCGAAATGCTGAACAGTTGTGGCTCTGACAGTCTCGAGTAAAGCTTCATTAGCATCGCCCGCCAAGAAGCGGATCAGGTCGATGAAATGCGTGGCTTGTTCTACCACCGGGCCACATGATCGTGACTTGTTCCACCAGTCCAGTTTTCGGGCGTACTCGTAGGCCATAAAGTACCTGGCATTGATGCACGTAGGCGTCAAGCCGTTGGCACCCAGCATCTCGCGAATGCGTAGAATGGCCTTGTTGTACCTCAACATGTACCCGACACTTGTTGCACCTGAAGAGGCGGCGAAACGAGATGCAACCTCGTCGCAGTCGGCGGTAGAGAATGGATTTACCGCAGCAACCGGCTTTTCCACCAAGTATGCTCTTGCTTGTGGGAAGTGATCAAGCATCTCCAGGTCGGCCCTCTTACCGGCCTGCAAGGTACCCCGAAAGTGAGGCGGGCAGCCAAGAATGACGAGGTCCACCCTTTGTTCTTGGTTGGCGGCAAGGCTAGAAGCGGCTTCAGAGATCGTACTCCACGCTTCTGCCTTGCTCCACGAAGACCGTACTTGATCATCTGACGAGTCAGCTTTCCCCCGAATCCGTTCGGCAGCCCGGGCCAGGTTGGGATCGACGAGGCCTAGGACGTGGAGCTTGACAGGAGTACTCTTGAAGATCTGCTCCAGTCTAGCCGTATGATTCCACGGTCCCTCCGGCGATCCTGACGCGCATCATTGGAAAGGCATTGGAGTGACGCGGTTCAGCCATCTTGACCTCACCGCTTGTCAGAAGGTGACGCTCGACATCACGAAGCCAGACACTCACCAAAGTTGATCTCGCCGGCCCCAATGATCACGACGTTGTATCGGTCTGACATGGCCGTGAGTCCTTCACAAGATCAGTGGTAAAGCAAAGAGATCTTGAAGGTGGTCTTCAGATGGTGATGGTCTGCGTCGCAGTCGACTCTGGATCTTTGCGCCTCTGGCCACCTCTCTTACGGGCTGACATCAACGCCGTGAGCTGCCCGCCATCTCAAAGAGGTCCGAGAGGAGGCGATTGACAAGATTACCAAAAAAGGGAATTTCGACCACGGCGTCTTTGGACCCCGAGCCTGGGGGCCCGCGTCTTTTTTCTTCCCGATTGGATTTTGACTGCGACTGCATTCGCGAGCCTCGTTGGAGGTCCAATGGAATTTGCAAAGGGAGACGACCTGCAGATGCGCGATGAGGATCGGCCCGGACCGATGCATGCGTGACGATGGGATGCTGTACAAGCAAAGCAAAAAGCTCGTCCATCGCTTGCGACAGACCCATGCCGAGAGGAGCCAAGCACGCACCTACCCGGGCCTGTGCCGATCGGTGGGCTGATTCGGACTTGGCGACATCCGCCACCTACATCGTAACACCGTGCAATGCAAGGTGGCGGGCTTCATTTCGTTTTGTGGCACATGCACTGTATCATTGTCACAGCCGCAAGTTGTCAGTGGGCCTCTTACATTACCCTACTTTCGGCCGACACGCCTTGCATGTTCGACCGATTCCAGATGCCTCATTGGGCGTCGAGTGCTGGCTTAGCAAGTTGACCATCACCACGCCTGCTTGGACGTGTGGTTGCTCGCTGAACCCCCATTGCGGTGCCGTCACCTGCTTGTAGCTGATCTCTACCTAAGCACAGCTGATCTCGACGTCTCAAGCCGCCCCTCATTGGCCCTCTGGCCAGTCGTAAACACACTCTAGACTGACCTTGGAGGACTTGCGCTGCAACGCGGCGAGATGGTCGTGCTTCCACCGCCCAAATTTCTGGGCGCCATGTCGTCAGCTCCGCGCACACTAGAGGTCACCGCAACTGGCGTGTACGTCGTCACATCCATCATCGTCGCTTCGTACGCGAGCAGTGCCATTAGTCGGCTTGGTGTCAGGGGCTATGCGGGAGCGTGGCGCGTCGGCGCCATCGCCTTCTGCCTAGGCAGCTGGACAGGCATTTATGCATCAGGTACGCCGCTCGTCAAACGCGCAAACTACGATGACCCAGACAGCGTGTCGCGAACGCGATAGCGGCTTTCGAGGCGCACGAACCATCCGCTCAGGATAGCGCGCACCGCTGATTTCGAGCCAAGCATCTAGAGCCGTCTCGAACCAAACATCTGCGGCAAACGCGACGTGCAAGGAGCAAGACGAAAAACCAAATGAGATTGCGGCCCTCGCAGCAGACCTTGCAAGCTCTTGGCCGATCCTCCGCCTCGTGGGAGCGGCGTGCACCGTGATCATGTAGCTTTGACCGGCTGAAGTCGAATATCAATGCCGAACCCATGACAAGCAATCCTCTGAGCGCGGTAGATTCAGACGTCACGCAAAACGGTCTGTCTTGGAGGGGCGAAGCTTCGTGGACCGTCGGTGAAACGCTTGACGTAACTGTTTCTCTAGCTGTCCAGACCCGGAGAGAGATACACTGCCTTCTCTCGTGGCGAATAGATCGCAGAGAAGGCAGAATCTAGTGAAGGAGACCGAGCGGGCCGGAGCTCTGGAAGATATTACCCGCCACTCCCTGCAGGTCAGCTGTTTGTGAGCCGCCGTTTTGAACCTGGTTGCCTGGCGAGACATGCGAGTAGTCGTTGTTCTGCACCGACTGAGCCGTGCCAGCGGATCCAGTTGCCGATCCGAGCTGGGAGCCGCCGATGAGCGGCAAAGCAACAGACCTTGTAAACAGAGCTGCAACGAAGAGCACCGCCAGGCTGCTGAAAGTGGTGGACTTCATCCTCTCGTTTTGGTCGTCGTGTTCAAGCTTGGCTGAGATGGTGATGGCTGGGAAATGGAGAAATCGCAAGGTGAAGAATCTCGGAGACAAAGTGGACTAGGAATGGAAGGGGAGGAAGGTGTTGATATGGTCTCTCAGGATCGATCCAATCGCAGCTCTGATTCCCGGCGGGCAGTCTCTTCGAGATTTGTACATCATCGCGTTTGAAGTTCGCCAACGGGCATGATGCATTGGGCAAGGAAAGGCTCCGCCGAAGCTCATAGTCCTGCCCCGGCTTGTTGACTTCGGGTGATCATCGAAAGGTCTTCGAAGACTCTGTAACCGCGCTGGTACTGTGTGGAGCTCAACGGACGCATGGATCACGTCACTTTGAACTACCAAAGAAGATTCAGAAGCTCCATTCATGTCTCCGGCGATTCTAGACACACTAGTGTGTTCCACACGGCAAAGGATACCCAGGGAGTCCTGATATGTCTCTTTAAACACTGTGTTTCGTGGCTTCAGCCAGAGATGGCAGAGAGAAGACAGACTCGTAGAGAGGCCTTCACGCATGCATCAAATTGCAGGCGACAGTTCAACGTCAAGAAACGAAAGACGATACATGGTCTGATGATGGCTTCCGTTCCAGACAGCCTTCTTGGCGCGTCTGAGCTCCATCACCTAGTCCGAAGGTTTTCCATTGTCCTCGATGCCGATCAGACGCGGACATTGCTACAGGAATGAGTGAGTGGCACCATCGAAAGGATGGGGCGAGATAACAATGAGAAATGGAACAATGGAACTGCGAGGAAAGCGAAGGACGGAGGAATGCGAGCTAGAAGCTACTCTTCGCGCCTGAAAGGGTGTCAGGTGGTGGGCCTGACTGAATCTGTAGAGGAGAAGGCCAAGTGATGACAGTGATTCCTTTCCAGCTCCTGTGTAGCACACATTCCAACGGTACGGGTGCCCTATTGTTTGTTCCCGGAAACCCAGATTTCCGGCTGCAGGTAGCACCCAAAATCACCGGCACATCGAAAATGACAGGCGGCCCGGCCCGGTGAGCCCGGAACAGTATCTGCACCGTAAAATCCAGGACCGCACGGTGCTGGCCGAACCGGAGACCAGGTGATACCCGTCAAGCATCGTATAGCTCGTGCGATACATCGTCAGACAACGTCCACGGCAACATGATGGGCTATGTTGAAGCTTTCATCGCTACATTTTCCCGGACTGACTTGCACGCTGCGTGGACGTTGCACAAGCGTTCCGATTGATTGATCGAACAGCAGGCAGGCCTGATGGATGACGAGTACGTTGCCAAAAGAAGCGTGCGGAACTCTTGACCGATGACATTGGATGACATCTAAAGAGCCGCAGTACATGCGTTCAGGTGTCTCGTCGATGCAGATGGACGTGGGAGACGGGGACTGAGCCTCCTCGACTCGCTTCTTTAGTCTGTGCTCGGAAGTAGCAGTCCGACCGTGCTGCGCTCTTCACGTACAGGGGTAGGCAGCTCGCTCATCAGATCGATCTGGTGTAGCTTGCACGTGGCGCTGCGACCACGAAGATGGTACAAACCGCTCAACGCTTCCGTTTCCTAGGAGCGAATAATCAGGAGCATTCAAAAACGAAACTTTCTCGAAAATGTACGCAAAAAAAAAGGAAAAAAATTGGCTTTGTAAAATCAAGCCTTCTGAGAACGGCGTGTTTTCACCAAACGAAGTGGCTTGCGCACATTCACCGGCAAAGGGCCAGCCTCGGCGAGGCCGTTCGGCAGCACACCCTGAATGACTTGAGGGGCCGTCGAGATTGCTGGGGCCAATGGCAGCGAGCCCGGTCGCGGTCGTCGTTGCTGCTCCTTCTGATCGACTTGTTGCTCGTTGCTTGGCACGCTGCTGTGCTGCTTCGCTGTAGGCGCAATTCCATTGGCAGGAGCGGGGCGAGCCATGGTGTTTTGTGTACTCTCCCGAGTGTTCGTCTGCTGCATACTTTGTTGCTGAGGCGCGCCTGCTTCCGAGACCTGCTCTGCATTTTGGGTGTTTTGCTGGTTGCTGGCCTGCGATTGTGAAACATCAAGCTGAGGCTGTGTTCCAGCTCGGACTGGCTCCGGGCCAAAAGGGGTTGCAGGCTGCTGTTGTTGAGGCGATGGAGGTGGCAACGGCCTCGCTGCAGGCACAGCAGGCGTCTCTTCCACTGCCTGAGGCTGCGAGTCTTGTTCCCCTGTGAGGTTACGGAGCGGGGCCTGTGTTTCCCGATGCGAGCTGCGCTGATCCTGCTGCCCCTGATTGAGCTGTTGATTATTCGAGTGGCTCATGTCCGTCGTAGCACCGTTGGCATTCGAGATGACCGAGCTGCCGTTCCCCGTCAGGTTGGTGTTTGAGTTACTCGTTTGCTGATTGGAATCGCCGTTCTGATTATCGTTGCCGTTCTGGTAGTTGCCCAACACAACTAGTGGGCCGTTGATCAGCGCACGTCGCGGCAACGATGTGTCAAAAGTCGGCGGTGTCAAAGGCCATGCGTTTGCTGTGCCGACTGTGGCGACTGAATTGGCAGACTGCACCGCAAGGGCTGTTGGGACCATCACCCCGAGCTGACAGAGCCATATGACGAGTGTAAGTCTACCGCCTTTCATGTCGCTCTTGATGATGGCCGAAGTCAAGCAAACTAGCAGACTGAGGTATGGTGTGAAGCAGAGGTGGTCGGACAAATTGTCTGGATGATACTTTCGTGAGGAGATGATGGTGGACCAGTGAGCAGTATACCGGCGCGAACACTTAGCTTGTGGGGTCCAAACGTACTCGAAGGACGTGCACCTCTACACCAAGCACAAGGTACCCCGGGTCCATCCTACTTGAATTGTCGGCTGTCTTGCGGAGCCGTCCGCAAAAGTGACCAACAGGAGGCATGGCTGCTCGGTACCAATAGTCAACGACGTAGTCATTGGAAGTAGAAAGCAGGTCTATGTCAGCCGATTGTGCTGTACTGAATGGGGAGCCTGTTTTCACTGCTACTAAGGGCATGAAGGTCCATAGATTGCGATAGACCCTTTGACGCAATGTCCGCGTTCCGAGCTGGACAACGTCGTGCATTCTGCAAGCTTGAAAGGAAGCTTCTGCCTACGCTTCCTGCCTTCATGCTTTCCGATCCTGCGGTACAACCCCGCCTGGTGTAGAAGTTTAGCCCCCTAGCGAAGGTCGGTCGGGTGGAGAAAAAGAAAGCCCGGTTAAGGATCTCGCTGCCTTTCAGGTCCGGTATTCTGTTGTGCTCGAAACGTTCGATTCAGCACAGCACAAAAGAGTGCTCCGAGCTATGTGGCGCTGAAACTCTGATTGCCTGTAGATGAATGCACGGGGTCTGTCTCCACAAGCAGGTGCTGCGAACTTATCGCCTGGATGCCACGAGTGCACAACAGAGCCTTTGCGGACGCGGCTGCTTCAAGTCGAGCCGAGGCAGATGGGGTGATGCGGCGCCACGACGTCTTTCGGAAGACTGGCGTCATCAACTTTCAGGCAGATCTGCTGAGATTCTTTATTCCGCGCATGTAAAGACCCGCTATGCCAGATTTCCTGATGCTACAAGGCGGATTCGGGGAGTGTCGCCTCGCACGAGAACTGGGTGTTTGGTGTGTCCAAGTGGGCGGTGTCGGCAACGGCGAATCGGAGGGTGCGGCGTGTCAGATACACTCGAGCACTTTAGCCGAAGGCGCTGTCGACATGCCTCGGCTATTTCACCTTCATTCATGCGCAGAGAAGCGTGGAGTGCACCACCGCTCCCTGTCACGCAAAATTTCGATGCGCACAAGGTTGGGGGAGTCAACGCGCCGTGCCTTGGTCGATGCCAGGTGTCTGAATCGTTCGAATCCCGCCAGTCCATCGAAACGGACGGCCGCTGCCCGAGTCCCATCGAAGCGTACCGGGGATCCGGTACAACGTACCCCTCGCCTGGTCAGACTATGTCAGACTATCCAAAGCACGCGAATCGGCTGGGCATCTTGACAGCACCACGGAAATGGACAGCCAGAATCCGGGGTCCTGTGCGCTTTAAGGGGCCCTCCCTCATCATTTCCTGTAGCATTCCCTTTCCCCCGTCTCCATGCCGCAGTGTTCCGCGCCTCTGTCCTCTGACCCTCAGCGATCTGCGGTGTGCACCTGAAAGAAATTCCAGATCCACAGATGCCTGGCGTACTGCAAATGCTTGGCTTGGCATATGTTTGCGGGGTTTCCGCTTTGCATTCTGCAGCTGACCAGTACGGTCCGTCTAGCCCGGCCCGGGCTCAAAAGAGCACAAAGATGTCGTCGAGCGAGCTACAGTACCCATGAGCAACGAACTTCTCACTTCTTCTCCATCTCATTGTCTCGCTACATTCCTAATATTAGCCCCGATTCACCCTAACCAATGTCGTGCTTCATTGACAACGTGATCCTAATGCGGTGAGACGGCCGCATTGACACTGGAGCGCTTTCTCATAACGAATTCGTGGCTTCAGCCAGCGAGGCTACCTTGCCCTATGTTCGGACTATGCAAGGTCGAACACATTCCCTTGTTTTTGGCTAGGCCCGATCGCCAGTCTGAACAATAGACTAATTTCGTTGAAGCCTCGCATATACCTCTGTTGAGGCCACTCAGCAATCCTCTCATTGTCTTCCCGATGTGCTGCACAATAGCTCGCTCATTGTCCTCCTCGCATTGTCTGCAGAACAAGCCGTCCGCATCTGTCTGTTTACGAGCTCGACCGCTGGCTTGTAGGCTAGTGTTCCGCAATTCCGTGCCATCGTCGAGATGATGGCAAAGCTTGCAATGAAAGATTCCTTCGCAGCAGCTTGACAGGATGCGGAATGACCAACGTCGGATCGGTTTGATCTGAGATGATGCACTAGTCGTCACTGTTTCGGAACCTAATGCAGAACAGAAGAGCCCTGCGAAGGCAGTCTCGTAAAGAGGGAACGGAGAGCTCGGATGCAGTCAACACTTCCGGTATTGCAGTGTGACATGCATGACGCACTTCGTTTGCAATGGCCTGCTCAATGAAACATGTTCTCCTCCTCCTCCTCCTAGATCCAGCACGCCTTGCTTCCGAACGCTCTTCATCCCCACTTCGGCCGCCTCAAGCTGTGTCTAGAGAAGGCTCTGCACGTGTTTTGAAGCACTGCAATGCGCCTACTTTTCCTGCACGCTCATCCTGCCAGCACGGACAGCTGCTAGGCTTACCTTGATGGAAAGACAGTCCTTGTCAAGCATTCAGGCCTCATAGCGTGCCTCCTACATCGCTGCCGGATCTTTGCTTCGACAAGGTATAAAAGAAGCTGATCTGATCAACCTCTTCCCATCGAAAGCATCACGGACGGTCAAGCCTCAACAACTTACCCACGCTTCTTCCCTTCCTCTTCCTCTTCCTTGTTCTCCTCATCTCGCATTCAAATCTCAAGCTTCAGCAAGGCACTTTGCCGTCTCCGGAAAAGATGAAGTTCTCTTCCAGCTTCAGTGCAATCGTCGTGGCCTCGGTGGCCACCGCACACCTCAGCAGCGCGGCTCCGATCAGCACGCGCGACATCGTCCAAGGCGCTTCCCAGGGCGTCTCGCAGCAAGGCTCGGGCGGACCTGTGTCTCAGAAGAACTCGTCGGAACAGAAAAGCATTCAGGGCGTCAAGGTGACCAAGGACGACTCCTTCTTCGTTCCTTCGCATGCCCATTCTCAGGCAGCGCCTCCTGCCGCAGCTGCACCGGCGAGCGAGATCCTGGGATCTGACGGCCACGGCAACCTCTATTCTCGTCAGCTGATGGGACTTCTTGGAGACCAGGGTGCCAAACAGCAAGCTTCGGCCGATGGCCGTGGCGGAAATTCGCTCCAGGAACAGCTCAACAAGCCTGTTCTCTCTGGCTCCGGTAACTCGCTCACCGCCGGCGGCCCGACGTCGGCCACAAATGACGGACAAGGCGGTAGCATCGAGCAAGGGCTGAAGCAGGTCCAGGACCTCGGCGGTCTTCTGAGCAAGCGCCTCCTCGGAGCACAGGGCGGCAAGCAGGGTGCCAGCGCCGACGGCTACGGAGGCAACTCGCTTCAAGGCCAGCTCAACAAGCCGGTTCTTTCCGGTGCTGGCAACTCTCTCACCGCAGGCGGCCCTCAGGCTTCGCAGAACGATGGTACTGGTGGCCAGATCCAGCAGAGTCTCGAGCAGATCGAAAGCCTGGGAGGCCTGGTCAGGAAAGAGCTCCTGGGCGCCCAGGGTGGCAAACAGGGTGCTAGCGCCAATGGCTACGGCGGAAATTCTGGTCAGCTTCAGAGCAACGTGCCTGTGCTGTCTGGACACGGCAATTCGCTCACTGCCGGAGGACCGCAATACGCTCAAAACAATGGTCAGGGTGGTTCCATCACCCAGACTCTGGATCAGGTTCAGAGCCTGGGCGGCCTCGGCAGGCGACAGGCGTTCGCCGAGGGTCACCAACTTGGTTCGGCGAACGGCTATGGTGGTCACTCGCTCCAGGGTCAGGACAATGCACCCGTGATCAGCGGCTACGGCAACTCTGTTACCGCTGGAGGACCTCAGTATAGCCAAAACAACGGAAACGGCGGCTCGGTGAAGCAGTCTCTCGCCGAAAGCTTGGGCCAACGTCAGCTTGAGGCGCTCGGCCTCCAGGACGGTCGCGCGGATGGCTACGGAGGCCAGAGCGTTCAGTATCAAAGCAACCGTCCTGTAGTAAGCGGCTACGGCAACTCCGTCACCACTGGTGGTCCTCAGGGCGCCACCAACAACGGACAAGGTGGTACCATCGACCAGGGCCTCAAGCAGCTCTTCGCTCGCGGATACCAGGGCCTCGGTCAGGGCGTCGGCCAGAGCATCCACCAGTACGGATCCGCCGAGGGCAAGGGTGGCAACGCTTACATCTCGGGTGCCGATGGACCGACTTCTGTCAACACCTCGGCGACTGGCGGCGCTGTCAACCAGTACGCCAGCGGCCAACAGTCGGGAGCTCAGTCTGCCACACAGGGATACCAGCAGGACCACATCGACTATTTCGGCTCCGGCTACTTCCGCCGAGAGCTGCAGAGCGCAGGTCAGGACGTGGATCAGGGTCTCGAGCAGTATGGCAACGCAGCCGCTCATGGAGGCTCTGCCTATATTGCTGGCAGCCGCGGACCTACGCACGTCAACACCGGCGCTCAGGGCGGTGTCGTTACGCAGAACGCCCAGGCTGACCAGCAGAGTCAACAGAGCGGAACGCAAGGTGCCGCTGATGGCTTTTACGACTACTTTTCCGCCCGCGGTCTTCAGTCGCTTGGACAGTCGACGGCCCAGAAGACGCAGCAGGCGGGTGCTGCCGATGCTGCCGGTGGCCCTGCCGCAATCGCTGGCTCAAAGGGCTTCACTGACGTCGACACGAGCAGCCATGGCGGCGCCGTAGCCCAGAACGCGACGAGCAACCAGCTTTCAGATCAGAAGGCAGGTCAGAGCGACGAGCGCATCTTCTACAAAGCCTTCTACCCGCGCACCGACACGGACGTGAGCCTCTCGCAGGGCAACGCGCAGAACATTTACACCAACGCGGAATCGAACGCCCACTTGACGGCTTCCAACGCCGCCGAACTCAAACATGCAGGTGCTTGGAGCCATGAGCCTACCTCGTTCGACGCAGCGGATGCCAGTGCCAAGACGGACGACATCTCGCAGATCGTCGGCGCCCAGCAGAACAACACCCAGACGGCTGAGCAGCACGTCAAGAGGTCCATCCCTTCCTTCGGCGCTCTCCAGAATGCGAATGCCGACGCTCGGGGCGGCGACAGCCTGGACTTCCAGCACAACGGCAAGGTAGTCGAAGGCAACGGGATCAACAGCGTCCAGGGAGGCCCTCAGACCTCCAACGGCTCGGCCCAGGGCGGCCGCCTCTCGCAACTGCTCAACTTCTGATTGGCCGCCACCATCGAAGAATTCTAGTCTATCGCACAGCCGTCGTGTTGCCTTGCGGGCTCGATTCCACAGCTCTGCGTCCTCTGTTCTTTCTCTCTCTCCTCGCCTTACCTTCGGATTCCCCATCTCTGGCCTCTGTCTGACCCTTCCTCTCGCTCCCTTTCGCTCCTTTTGTTGTCTCCGATCTGATAATTTATGTTTCCGACTCGTGCTCAGCCCATGTCTTTGGTGTGGAGAATCTCAACTTGCCTTTACGAGTTTGTTCGATGGTAGCATCGTGCGAATGTGACCAAGGCATCATGTTGGCGGCCCCATGTGCCGGGTTCAAGCACGTAACCGAAGCACGTTGATTGCTCGCACTAGTCTGGATCAGAATTGGACTCCAAAAATGCGGCTCTGCCCGTCAACGGTCACGGATACGCAAACGTCATCAAGCAACGCTCGTAGCGCAGGCGCAGTATGCAAGCCGTAGAATACGACGTTGCAAGGAGCCGACTCAAGGCGTGGTGTTTCGAGCGGAAAAGGCACGTCTGACGCGCTTCAATACTGAAAAATCAAACGAAATTTTGACTTCAAAATCAATCACAAAATTGGACCGGATTTAGAATCTTGAAGGATGAAACTTTAGACTTAGGGTTACCTGCCCGGGAGGGCTTCGACAATCACGGATCTGTCTGAATGGAAGTTGTAGAGATACAGGAGGACTATGTGTATGCAAACTCTGGCGGTACCGCGTACCGCGGTTGCGGAGCTACAGGCCTGCAAAGTTTTCAGTCCAGGTTTGAACCCGGGTTGAACCTGGTGCAACCTAGGCTGCATGTATGTTGAACCTGGCCAACGTAGGTTGAGGGTGCGTAACCTGGAGCAACATGGGCCTATGTACGTTGAACCTGGATCAACCTGGACCAAGCTGGGTTGACGTACCTTGAACTTACAAGGCGCTGCCCGGGGAGGGCTTCGACAATCACGGATCTGTCTTAGGGTTAGGGTAGGGTTACAATAGGTTATTTTTTGATCCAGAAAACGGCCAAGAATCTGCCTAGCCCCTAGGCGGCGGTGCGTGCGCGGGCGGCGGCGGATGCGTCCGTCCCGCCAAAAGGCAGCCAGGGTCCGCGTCCGTCAGGTCCAACGGACAGGTCCAAAGACACTGGTCCAGTGCGGCGACAGATCCAAATTTTCCTTGGCTGGGGCAACGGACAGGGGGCAACGGACGCGTCAAAATTGGCAGGAAATTGGCTGGGCAGCGGACAGGATGTGGAGGACTGGAGAAGTGCCCAACGGACCGATCCAACTTTTTGCGCCCGGGCCTGGCCAGCTGGGGGTTGGCCCATTGCCACCGCCTGCCCGCTGTCCGTCGCCTGCCCTGCTGTCCGTTGCCCGCCCTGCTGTCCGTCGCCTGCCCTACTGTCCGTCGCCCGCCCTGCTGCTGTCCGTTGCCCCGCTGTGTGTTGCCACGCTGGCCACTGTCTATTGGTCTGGCTGCAGTCTGCTGGCACGGCTGACCGCTGACCGCTGCTGGGAAACATCTGCCGAGCAAGGCAAAATTTTTCACACCGTCCATACTTGGCACGCGCAAGCATCACATTCAGCTCGCCCAAAATCAGCACGCCTATCATTTCTTCCGCCCTGCACCATTCAACACAATCTGCTGGGCCTACCAGAGTAGCGTCCTAGCTGCCGTGCCCAGCGCAATGAGGCTAGCAATGCCTAGCGCTACGCCGTGTCCGTAGCCCGTTTGCGACGGACCGTCCGCGCCCGCCAACGGAAAATCCACGCGAAATTCGAAAAAGGAGCGACGGACCAAAATGGAGACTGGCCCAGTGCGCGACGGACCCTTGGTGAGCGCGAGGAAATTCGAAAATTCCAAAATGGACTTTTTGGCTGCAACGGACTCAAGCGCGCCTCCACCTGTCCGTTGCACCCAAGCCTGTGTCAAATTGAACAGGGCATGCTCGTGTAGGTCAAATAAAGGGTTATATGACTATCCTATGGCCCCTCAAAAATTACACCCCCTTTTCTTGTGCTAGGAACCTCAAGCAGTAGCCAAAGATGTATATTAGTTACAAAGATTGGTAGATTCTACCTCTTATTGTAACTTTCCAAGCCGTCAAAGTTTGACCTTGGTGAGCGCAAAATGAGGTTGGAGAGGATGCTGCATGTGTCCACTAGGAGCACTAAGCATGGCATAAACAGGGTCCAAAGGAAGATTGGGGGTTTTATTTGCCAGTTGAGGTTGTACGGTGACATTTGATGCATTTGAGGTTGCCAACCTCTTGAACCTCATGAACCTCATTTCAAACATAGAAACCTCAAGTTTGGAAACAACCTCAACCTCATAAACATTGGGAACCTCAACCTCAACCTCAACCTCAACCTCATATCTCAACCTCATGGGCTTCAGGAACCTCAATCTCAAGGCCAACCTCACCAAGGTTGAAGGATGTTCCACAAGGTCACCCCTCAGGAGGTTGGGGGAGGTTTAGCAGGTTTCAACCTCAGAAGGTTGTGGGAGGATTCAGCCACATTCAACCTCTGGAGCTTGCCCCTCAGGAGTTGAGGGAGGTTCAGTGAGGTTGAGGATTGTTCAACCTGGCTGCACCTCAGGAGGTTGGGGAAGGTTCAGACAGGTTGCATCTCAGGAAGTTGGGGGAGCTCAGCCTAGTTGCACCTTGGAAGGTTGAAGGTTGAGGGAGGTTCAGCCAGGTTGCCCCTCAATAGGTTGCAGAAGGTTGAACTGGGTTGATCATGAACAGGTTGAAGGAGGTTGAACCAGATTTCACTTGGATTGGGACCAAGGATGAAATCCTGAATGACCATCAAAGTTGCTGACAAAGTTGAACAAGGCTGGTTGCACATCAACAGGTTGAGAGAGGTTGAGGGAGGTTGGACTAGGTTGAAGCTCAAGAGGTTTGGGGAGGTTGCATATCAGAAGGTTGAGGGAGTTGAGGGAGGTTGAACCAGGTTGAAAGCAAAGACAGGGAATGGAATGGCTACCAAGGTTGCTGACAAGGTTGAACAAGGTTGTGGTGGGGAGGGTGGAGGAGGACAGAGTTAGGGTTAGGGTTAGGGTTAGGGTTAGGGTTAGGGTTAGGGTTAGGGTTAGGGTTAGGGTTAGGGTTAGGG